>NW_006159689.1:1246804-1277936 GCF_000334495.1 Tupaia belangeri chinensis | reverse complement strand
GTCCAGCTGCCGAGTCTGCTCCCTGCCCTCGCGTGCAGCCTCCGCGATCGGTGAGTGACCTGTACGTGACGTGGTATTTCAGCACCGAAGTGTAAGGTTCGGAAAGTGCGCGTCGACGTGGAACTAACGGTCCGTGGCGGGGGAGTGCTCAGTAAGCACCTGGTCAGCGAGGGCTCTAGGCACACCCGTGGACAGCCTATGCCTCCATGACCGCCGCCAGACCAGGGCCGAGACCAGTAAGCAGGTCCAGCAAAGCCGGAAGCCATGAAGTGTCAAAGGAGTCACTGAGAAATGGTGAGGGGCGAGCCGAGCTCTATCAAATGAAGGCTCTCCAAGTTTAGGCAAACGAGATTAAAACCCAGGGAATCATTTCCTCCTACTAGTTTCTCCTGGCTGAAAACGCACGTGCTGGAATTACGCCGACCATATGGGTCTGAGGACGTGAAGGGAAAACACTCTGGAACAGGCCTAGCTATTTCACTGGCCCCCTGGCTAAGTGGAGTCCCACCAGCTTCAGGAAGTCCCACGGGCTCAGCAAGCGGCAGTGAGAACACAGAAAGGCGGCGAGGCAGGCTAGCGGGTGGTTAGATGAAGGCAGGGAGGGTGGAGCGGAGGACAGAGCTGCGCAGAGGGCCGAGGTCGGGGTACCCACACACACGCCGCCACTCACACACCACCGGCGCCCCGGCCAGAGCCGAGAGCGTGTCCCACTCACGCAGACAGCTCAACCTTCACGGCGCTGGCGACCAGACCACGACACGTTCTTTGGCCAGGTGGCCCTTTGGCGTTCTCCCTGTGTTCAGTCACCCCGGAGAGCGAGGCCAGGGGAGCAAGCTTCCATACAGGTTGGGAGACAAGGCGACCACAGTGCCTCGGCGGCTCCCGAGGCCAGGAGCTGTCAGCTCACACTCCAGAGTGCCGCCCTGCACGCGACCCCTGGGACGGCAGGAGCACAGAGCTGGGCCGCACGCCACCCCAGCGTCTCCTGCAGACGTTGGTCTGCGAGGCAAGGACGGCAGAACGTGGCCGACGAGGCCGCCGCGGCAAGCCTGTACGCTTCTGCTCACCACGGCTGTGCCGATGCATCGCGGCACACGCTCCCGCCAGGTTTTGCTGCTCCAAGTGTCTGCTTTAACAGAGGTGCACGTTACGTCTGGGGGACTCGGACCCAGCCCGAGCGACCGCCTAGGCTCTCCTGCGGGCCGCCCCGTGCCTGGCGGAGGGGCCTCACTTACTTGTCACTGCAATGTTGATCTCTCCCGTCCTAGGAGTGAGCTCCCCATCCTGAGGAAGAGGCGCTATCCCCGAAGTTCGAAGAGGCTCGAGGCCCAGGGAGCTGTCGCTGGTGAGGTTGCCGAGGGCGGACCGTCGGTTAGCTGGCTGGGTTCTGGTGAGCCTTTCCATGTCAAATGCCACATTATCAGTACATGGCAAATTTGGCTGTAAAATATTTCCAGATAAAAAGTAACTGTAAGAATAACACTTCCTTTTATACAGTTCTAAGTGTCTGACACTCTGTCACGAAGTTTCTTATTTTTTCCGTGTGATTTTCTCTGGTTTCTCTGCCGTCCATCTGTTTTCTACTCTCACGCAAGACACTTAGTTTTTCATCATCAGAGGGCACGGGAGGGCAGAGAGCGAGTGAGCGATGATTGAGCGCACGCTCTCAGGAACCCGTCAGTGGGGCCCGGTCACGTCCACCCTGGCAGGACTCTGGCCATGCAGACACACATGCCTGGCATATCTGTCGAGCTTCCAGGGCTGGGATTTGAACCCTGGCTGGCTACGCGGACCCAGCCCCCTCCATACGGTGCTTACAAGGCACTACGCGCGAGCCCATGGAGGTTTCTCTTCTTCAAAAGAAACACAAAATCTTCTCCCAAGAATGATACAAGGGGAAAAACCCAAATCCACCGTGGAACTGCAAAAACTGTCCACCGTATCTTTATAAACGGTGGTGTG
The DNA here is from genome assembly GCF_000334495.1 of Tupaia belangeri chinensis. NCBI lineage: Eukaryota > Metazoa > Chordata > Mammalia > Scandentia > Tupaiidae > Tupaia > Tupaia belangeri. Next base: position 1,275,974 of record NW_006159689.1, on the reverse strand, counting down.
ATGACGCAGTGGCCACACGACTGTGCCCACGTGGCAAGGTCCTGGGTTCACATCCCAGGACCTCCGTGAACACACTGGGCGCACGCCGCTGCCCGCAATCTGGGGTGCTGAGGCTGGGGTGGGCAGTGGCAGGGGGACCCCCCCACCCCGTGAAAGGAACAAACAAAAGCAGAAACAAACAAGACAGAATAACCGTTGGTGGACAGGGTTTACAGGCAGTCTTTATCATTATTCTAAAGCCAACAAATAATCAGTTCAAAGCCAGTAAAGAGTATCCCCCCCGTTAGGGTCAGAGCTGAGGACAGCAGGTAACGGACACCCTTTCATCCTATTCATCTCTGCAATCCTCACTTAATTGGCATGCAAATTCGTTTTTTTAAAAAAGATATTTTATTTAACTTTATTTATTTACTTATTTTAATTTGACCAGAGAGAGAGAGAGAGAGAGAGAAAGTGAGAAAGCAAGCTGCCAGGTCTGGGACTCGAACCACGCTTGGCCATGTGAGGATCCAGTGCCCTTAACCACCACGCCACCTGCCGGTCCCCTGGCATGCAAATTCTAACAAGACCTTCAAACGCAAGCACAGACCAAGAGCAGATCCAAGTTGGAAAGACAAACCTTGTGAGGACGGCTCCCGAACCCAGATCCCAACCCTGGAGAGGAGGGGAGACTGCGTGGGCCAAGGTCTACCGTCAGAAAGCAGATACGGAAGACTTCCGACTCGGCCCGGCGGCCCTGTTCCCCCAGTGACTGCCGGCCCGTCGGTAACAGACAGCTGTCAGAAGTAGGACTGGGAGGGTGGCTGAGGGAGACACTGACTAACCCAGAATCCTCAGCTTCCTGGGAAAAGAACTGCTTTAGGTGACTCGAAGCCCTGCTATAAAAACCGCAGTGCCATGTAACAGCTGCTGACACACATGCCCAGAACTGCAGAAGAGGCTTATCGTTTTATCGGCTTTCAGCACTGACGGACGCTCCTAACACATTTCGGGAAGAAGGGGGGGTACGTGCCAGCACTTACAAGGGTAGGCTCGCAGGAAGCCCGGGACAAGGCCGGGGGCAGTTACTGCTTCCAGCTACTGGGCACCCCGACAGGTGCTCTGCCTTAACCCGGCCTCAGGCAGGGACCTCTGCACGGTGGAGACTTCCCGACTGCGCCCGCGGTGGGTCCTGGCCTTTGGTAGGAGTGCGTGGAGCCTGCGAAGCCCGCCGGGCACAGGAGAGCTTCTCGCGACTGTCTGGGCCAGAGTGTCAGGCACGCCAAGAGGGAACCGCCCTGTGACAGAGTACACGAGTGCCGTGACCCGAGATGGGACACCTGGCACCAGGGGCACGCGGCCTGCCCCAGCTGTCGTTCGCAGCGGCTCACACAGGACTGCGCACACACACGGGCGCTGGGCAGCTGGGTCGGACTGAGCTTGCTCCACAGAGGGCTCTCACGCACTCTGCTCTGAGTAGAAAGCGTTGTATTCTTCTCTAAAACGCATGCCCTGAACAGAGACTTCTCTTAAGCACAGAAAGGCAGAACTCCATGTCCTGGAGAAGCAGCCTCCACACGGCATCCCCCACTGCCCTCGGCAGGGGTGCAAGTCCCCAGCTGCTGCTCGCCGGCCACCCCCGCTGCTTGGCCGCACCGCCAGACTTAAAAGGGAGGAAGGGTGATGGCATGAGGTCACAGTATGCCGACGGCAGGATAAATTACCATGGGGCTGGTCAAGCGTCTACACCCTGTTCTTTACAAAAAGGTGAAACGTCGGGATGACACCGAAGCCTGTCCCTTCTGTCAGCTCGTCTTCACCACCCACCACCCAGTAGCAGCAGTTAAAGTGGAGCAGTGGGGCCGGCAGGTGCTGTGGGGCTACAGTGCGACACTCTTGCATGGCCAACTGTGGTGTGAAAATCCCAGACCTGGAAGCTTGAAAATCACACAGGACGTGTGTGTGCACCCAAAATCCAGGAGGAAAACAGAGACTGTGGCGTGGCCATGTCCCTTCTCGCCTCCCCTCTTACTGTCTCTCTCTGTTTCTCTCTGGTGAGTACAAGCACTCTATAGTAAAAATCTTTAAAAAAAAAAAAAAGTGGAGCGATATAGTTATTTATCTTCTTGTGGGAGTTCTCCAAGATGGGGCAGTTGGAGTACTTGGCAAAGGCAGTGTGGGGTGAATAAGGTTGTTCTGGGGACCCAGTGTGTCCTCATGCCGCCTACGAGCCCGGCAGTGTTACTCCGTTAGGTGTGGTGCCACAGAGAGGGGTGACAGTGATACGTACCACGATCCCCAGGGCCTTCAAGATATTGAGTTTGCACATCGGGCAGGTGCAGTGCTCACTGAGCCAGGGATCCACGCACGATTTGTGGAAAACATGCCTATAAAACAATGGAGAATTACATCACAAATTATGAACTCGAGAACCACGAGGCCAGTATATAAAAGAAAAATGGAATTCTTAAGTCTGTCCCCTCCCCACCCCCACCTTCAGGACATACTTACAACCCCCAAGGGACAAATACTGGGATTTATTAAAACATAACTTGCAGAAAATCTCTTGCGCCTAATGTCACGTCAACAGCACTGTGTAATAACTGACAAGCACGATTTGGCGTTCTGGACTTCTCGATCCCATCAAATCCCAACCAGGACTCAAGGAGCAAAGGATAAAGATGGCCAGACTCGCGTACCAGTAACGTTTTCTACAACAGCCAGCGCACAAAGGTGGCCTGCAAAAGGCGTTAAATGAAAGTACAAAGACTTCTCATACTAATCAGTCTCATGTAACTCTAGTTATTTAGAAGCTTCTGGACCAGCAGGAGGCATGGAGATCAAGGCAACTGGATTCCGCACGGCTGATGTGGGATTCAGGGCCAGGACCCAATGGCTTGAAAATCAGGCTCGGTGCCTGCGCATGCCCAAAATCCCAAGAGGAGAAGGGATCACGGGGTGGCCCCTCCCTGGGGTGACTTCTCACCCCGCTCCCGTCTTTCCGTCTCCAGGGAGCACATGTACCCTATAGCAAAAGTAAAACAAAACTAAATAAAAATGTCATTTAGAAGATTTTTGAACTCGTAAGCAGCATGTTCAGTGTGTGAAAGTCCAGGGCAGTGATGTTCCCAGGGCGCACCGTGCTCAGGGCCGGCTGGCGGTCAGCAGAGAGCGACGTTAGGAGGGGAGGGCTCTGTCCTGTTCAGAAGAGAAACTCACAGACCTGCAACTGGACCTCAGGCAGGCAGGGCTTTGCGTTCTTAGGAAAGGAACTTGTGTCCTTTGGGGGAGGAGGTTTTAGAGGAGCCGTGGAAGTTGCCCCTTAAGCCTGAGTGCCCTGCACGGCAGCTCGGAAAAGCGATAAAGAAGCCGGACGGAAGCCCCGGAGTCCTGGCCACACGGACAGTGGCGGGCACTGGGATAGACATCCAGGGCACAGCCACAGGAAGCACTCGAGCCCTCACGAGTTTGGGATAAGAAAAAAGAAATTTGAAGACTGATATTAAACCAGGACCAGCAGTTGGCGTAATGGCTGTCGCTGAACTCCCACATAGTTGACTGTGGTTCAAGTCCCAGACCTGGTGGCTTAAACTCACACCGGGCTCGTGTGCATGCATATCCAAGATCCCGAGAAGAGAATGGAGGAGAAAGGATTGCGGCGTGGCCATCCCCCCAGGGGGTGATTTCTCGCTTTCTGTCTGTCTCTCTCTGTCTTTCTGGCGAGCACACGTGCCCTATAGCAAAAACCTCTCAAAAAAAACAAACAAAAAAAAAAACCAAAAAAACCCCACAAAAAAAACCTTTAAAACTAACGAAGTTTTAAAGGCATATACCATAGTTGGATTTGGTATCTTTCTTTTTTGTTTTTTCTTTGTCTAGTCTGGCAGGAGGGGGCAGGCGGGGTCGAAGTCACCGCGGAGAGCGAGGAGTGAAGGGGCGCGTTACAGCGTCTAGGGAGAACGAACACACCTGGCAGCGCTGCTGGCGGCCCCGGACTGCAACGGGGGCAGGGGAGGGCCCTGGCAGTGCTCACAGCCCGGCTAGGGCCTGCCGGGGTTCTGGGGGACCTCCCTGAGGGGGCAGAGCCGGCAGGCGACACCCCAGGCCTGGTCTCAGAGCCAATGCAGACCAAGAGGAAGGGGAGAGGAGGATTCGAACACCAGATGAGAACTGCGAAGGTGCTGGAGAGGACGTGGGAGGAGCACCGCACAGCCACCCTGGGTCAGTGGGGCTCGCCTGGGGACCTGAGTGTGTGACAGTGCTGCTGGCACCTCGCAGGTGAGGCTCAGGACCCTGCTAAGTGGCCTGCAGGGCACAGGACAGCCTCCTCCCACCCCACCTGCTAACGTCCCAAATGTCAACAGCACCCAGGACAAGGTCCCTGCTCTGGGCCAAGGCTGTCACCACGGCGGCCCCATGCCATTTCTATTCACAACGCCCGGGACGCAGCAGCGAGAGGAGGAGGCTGCCGGCCGAGGGCTGTGATGTTGCAGAGCAGCTGCCTGCGGCGGGAGAGTGGGCGGGACGGCCGACCCTGCAGAGCCACGTGGGAGCCTGGCGCTCGGAGGGGGTGTGCTTCGTCAGGCAGGGGCACGTGGGGGCGCCGAGTGGGGCCGAGCAAAGCCCGGCCACCTGCCAAGAAGTCGAAGGTGCAGATGCACACACGGACCACCCGGTTGAGGCCCCCTTTCCGGTGGTGGCTGCAGCCCAGAGAGCAGTCAGGCTGAGTCCAGGTCCCAGCTCTGGGAGGGTGTGGTCCGTGGCCCTGCACTCAGGCAGGAGTCTGCCTGGGCCTCGCGCGCCGATCCCAGGAGCTCCACTCTGCTTACAGCGCATGGTCATTAAAGCGGGGAGAGCGCGGACACAGGGCGGGAGCTGCCCTCTGGGTGCCCTAGTTAGGGCGGAGGCCCCTGAGGAAGACGCTCTCATTTTAGCAATGATCCGGGAGGTTTCAGAGCCCTGTCCTCGGGTCTCAAGTGGGTCTGGAGGGTCTGGGCCGGACTAGGAGCCCCAGCACCGGCCCACCAGCGACCCCGAGAATGCAGACTGCTTTACCACTGCCTACTGCCCTGCCCGGCCCGCGGAGGGGCCGTGTGCAGCTCCTGCCCCTCAGGTTCCCAGACCGGCGAACTACTCCAGGTGGAGACGTGGGCCCCGCGCGGTCCGCTTTTCTACATGGTGGCTTCCACTCGGGCCCACGGGCTTCCTTTACAGGTGACGTGTTTCTCCAGGCAGAAAAGCTTCATGGCTTTCCGATGGCCCACTAGATTGGCGCGAGTTCCAGAATCTCGTATTTCTGATTTGGTATTAGAATTCTCAAATTCTAGGATAAAGACAAACAAACGAGAAACCCTGCTCTTCCTGGGCTAGAGAGACGCCAGTGAGTAGGCAGTCGGACCCGTGTGCTCAGACAGCTACTCACGGTCGTGCACTCTGCCTCACACGCCGCGTCGTTGGAAGGCTGGTGCCGTGGGCGTCTTTGCAAAGAAAAGAGTGCGGAGGGAGGGGTGGCACCGTCGTGGGTCGGGCTTCTCGGTAGGTGGTGCTGTGTTTCCGATGGACACCCAGAGGTACACCCGGTAACATCTCATACCCAGCCCGGGAAAGACCGCAGGAGAAACCAACGCCGTGAAAAAGTCCGCTCCCCGTGGGCGCCGAGCACAGGTGAGCGCTCGCCTTTGGGGGCAGGCTCGTGGCCCGTGAGCAGTGCCGATATCACAGGCAGACCCTTCTGGCCGCGTGGGCCTGCGTTTCTAACCGCGTGACTCGGGATCTACCCTGCTTCCTTATCCTCTGTGTGGGGGAGACCGCGTCCTCGAGGACTGCTGGAATCTCAGGAGACTGCAAACCTGACCGGCACGGAGCAGGGCACGACAGGGCTGTCTGGCAGGAGTCCTTGCTGCAGTACACATCCGGGCTCAGAGACTGAACGTCGATGTAGCATGGCATGCAGAGCCAGCCAAGCCCTGTGAGGTCTCGCTGGGGAACCTCCTGACATTCTGACGTAAGGTGGAAGGGAACCCACAGAAATCACGGGGTTAGAACGCCTGACCTCACACTCTCAGGCCAGGCTGTATCTGGAGGGGGGCCGCGTGGGTCTCCGGGCGAGGAGAGGCAGGCCGCGTTCTCGCCCAGGCTACGCTGACACCCCTCCCGCCACAGCCCTGCGGCCAGCACCCGGGCGGGCGGCTCTCCAACGCGCGGACAGGGAGGCGCCGGTGCACGGGCAGCGTGCTCACGCACGGCGAGCGGACGTACTTGCAGGGCAGCACCCGGACAACGTCGTTCTGCTTGTAGCTCTCTATGCACACGGCGCAGTGGTCGAAGTCCGGGTCTGTCTCCTGAAACCAAGCACAGGCAGAGGTCACAACGGCGGAGAGGAGGACTCAGAGAGGAGGGTCCTGGCCGCGGGCGTGAGCACGTGCTTATAAAGTGGAAACTTAAAAATAATACGGCTTCGGCTGCTTAAAAATAATGACCCAAATTATATCTAGGCCGATGACCTTCTTTGAAAATTACGTCGTAACCATTAATACTCTGTTTGTCTTTCAAGATTCATGCCAGCTGTCATCTCTGACATGGCGATGTCCCCTCCCCTGTTCCTCCTGCTACTTTGACCAGGATTCCCAGCACACCCTGCCGCCCACACCACCCGGGTCCTCGTTAGGGCCTTGTTAACCCCAGTCCTAAGTGCGGGGTTAGAGCCAGCAGGTTTTGTCACGAGGTTAAGGGGTTCCCTCCCTCCGTGGGGAGCAGCTGCTTGAAACACAGCCCGCCAGGAGCCCCTGTCCTCGTGCTTGGACGGGGACTCAGTGGAGCAGCTCGGAGGCCTCGGCCTGAGACGGGCCAGCTCTCGTGGAGGAAGGGCAGGCGCTCCGTGCTGACAGGAGCAGGGGACAGTCCCAGGGAATTTCGAACTGACGCAGCTGAAGGCCCCCGGGCCGAGACAGTGTCTACACTGGTCCCCACTCCTCTGGGCGGGAGTGCAGCTGTTTGGATCTACTGCCTTTTCTACAGATGACCCCTTCTCCTGGGTGTACCAGGAAGCCCGCCAGGAGGCTCTCCACCATCTTGAGCTACATTAAATGGGAAACCAGCCGGGGGTCTCAAGGCAAGGGGAACAAAAATGGGGAGTCCAAGGGGTGAAAACGAGAGGGTAAAGAATAACCCGAAATCATTCTCCCGAGGGCTCGTTCCTGGAACCAAGAGCGGGTGCAGGGCAGGGCAGCGGGGTGTTACGCCTTAGACATGCACCTTGCACTCCAGATGGTCAGACCGGGGGAGCCCCAGCCCAGCATCGGCCCACCCACAGGCCGCGCCTGCTCTGTGAAACTGCTCACCCTACCGCCAAGGCAGCGCCCATATCTGCCTCTTGCAGTGACTGCTTTCTGTCTCTGTCTAACTGGTGAGAGACAGCACGAGGCAGACCCAGCAGTGCAGAGGCACAGGGAAAGAACACGTTCTTCTGGGGAAGGCACAGATGGTCCCGCGGGAACGCTGGGACCCGGCAGAGAAAACTGCTGAAAACCACAGCTGGGTGACTGCAAGCAGCCGGTGACATGACGACAAGGGGTTTACCACCCAGGAAGGCCAGGGGCGCCAAGGAGGGCCACAGAGAGGGCGGGTGGGAGGCGGTAGGGGTGCCCTTGGAGCAAAACGGCGAGGCAGCGCGTGAGACCCGCTGGGAACGCTCTCCCACCAAAAACACCGAGTCCTAGCTTCACGCGGTTAGAGTCACCACGTACTGTACCTTGTCACCCTTTTTGACTGTCCTGGTTGTCAGTTTGCTGATGGCTTTCTTGGCTGCATCTCCCAGACGACGCTAAGAAAGAGATGTTAAGTACAAGATTTCTAGAGCGTCTTTTAAAAATGTAATAAACTGTACAAAGACCTTGTTATCCTGCGTGACCCTCCCCATCGCGTTAGGATTCTAAATAAGGCATTTAAAGTCAGTACACCCGGCGGCTGCACGGCAGGCCCCGATCGAGGGCAGAGAACAGCGTCGGGGGCATCAGCTCAGCAATCGCACACCGACTGCGCTGCGTGTCCACCTCGGACTGTGCACTCCCGGCCATGAGCCCGCAGCTGTCCTGCCTGCTGTAGGTGCGCCCATTGGTGGGACTCCGGGTGGGGAGCCAGGTCTTGGTGTCAGCGGCTCCCCCCTTCCTGTTCCCAGCTCACCGCGGCGCCGAATCACTCCCGTTCTCCAGCTCGCTCTCGGTTCACGTGGTTCTTCTCCCTCCCTTTTTTTTTTTTTAATTGCCAGAGGGTTTGTGTGAGAGCGAGAAAGGAAAAGAGAGAGAGACAGAGCGAGCGAAAGCACCTCCTAGAGAGATGACAGGCCACGCCCCTCCTCCGCGCTCCTTGCGGGGCCGCGGGCTGGTACGCACAAGCGCCCGGGTGTTCTTCAGGCTGCCTGGTCAGGCCCGGCCGCACCGTGAGGGGCCCGCAGCCCTGAGTAGGTCCCTGTGCTGGTGTAGCTGTCTTGAATGCATTTCGGATCAATTGTTTTCCCTTATTTTCAATTCTGATGATAAATATAGAACACATAATTCCAAAGTCAAACCCTAAAATCAGGAGCTGGGAAGCCTCACTTTCATCTCCCTCTGCTCCCCTTCCCACTCAAGTAGTAACTCCAGGTTCAATTCTGCCCTACACCGCTCCCGGTCGGGGACGGCTGTATGTGGACACGTGTGCTGTGTGTGCCCACATGTGCGTGGCTCTGAGGATCCCATGGGGACAGGTGTATGTGGACGTGCCCTGTGTGTACCCACGTGTGCTATGTGGTGTGTGCCCACATGTGCTATGTTCTGTGTGTACCCACGTGTGCTGTGTCCAGTGTGTACCCGTGTGTGCTATATTCCATGTGTACCCACGTGTGCCGTGTCCCGTGTGGACCTACATGTGTGACGTATCTCACAGTCTCGTCATGCACCGAGCTGTTCTCGTGCTGCTCCTCTCCCCTGGACAGCACTTCTCGCTCATGGAGATCTCCAGAATCCTCTCTTTCTTTTTTTTTTTTTTTCTTATGGAGAAGTTTTTGCTATAGGGCGTGTGCGCTCTCCAGAAAGAGAGAGAGAGAGACAGACAGAAAGCGAGAACCTCCCAGGGAGATGGTCATGCCTCAATCCCTTCTCCTCCTTCTCCTCTTGGAATCTTGGGCACGCACGCACACGCACGCATGAGTTTAAGCCATCGGGTCTGGGACTCGAACCGTGGTCGACTACATGGGAGTCCAGCAACTACATGGAGGCCCAGCAACACAGCCATTATGCCAACTGCTGGTCCCCCAGAATTCCTTCTCTTTTAATTTAAAAAACTGTTATTTACTTAATTTTATTCATTTTTTTTTTTTTACTTGACCAGAGAGAGATGGTTAGGCAAGTGGGGGTAGTGAGAGAGTGAGCCGCCACGACCTGGATTTGAACCGTGGTCAACCCTGTGGGAATTCAGCACCATGCTGCCTCTGGCCCCCAGAACTCCTTCTCTACAGCCACTCACTCCTCTGTTGCATTCACAGTATTTCACTGTGTAGAAACGAATTAATTATATCTGTAAAAGATTAGGATGATTACTTCTAATTGGAACATAGTGCCTATGTATTTACGGGGCACGGCCTAACTTGTAGATAAATGAAACCCAGCCTGACGGTCCGGCTGTGCAGCGGGAGGCAGCGGCCGTGCACGGTGCTACCTGCTCGTGTGAGGGGTCCCCGGGGGCGTGGGAGCGAGCCGTCGGAGCAGCTCAGAATTCCTGAGAGCGGGTGAGGCAGTAACTCCCCGGCTCCAGCTCTGGAATAAACGGTGCAGAAGTCCTTCCAGCAGCCGTCAGCGGCGGCGAGTCTGCCTTTCGTGACCATGCAATCCTTCCTACATGAAGAGCCCCGACAACTTTTACAACCCCCCTTCTCTCCCACCTGGACCTCGTTTCCAGACTGTGGGGGACACACGGGCGCCTGCGGCCCTCTGACAGGGCGCGCCAGCGCCTCCTCCCACACGGCTGCTCTCCGGGGCCCGGATGGAAACGAGCGATCCCAGCACGTGCCGCTCGGGTCACCTCGACGCACTGGTGCGGTCGGCACTGCCGGCGCGGGCAGGACTTAAATCTGACTACTCCGACACTGAAGGTGCAACCCTAATCACGCCACTGTTAGGGTTTTAGGTTTCTCAGAAACCCTACCTACCCCTTCACCAGGAATGCAGCACACGGCTTCCCTGGTGTGAGCTCATCCGATTAGCTTCGAGGTGACCTCCGGGGCTCCCTCGCTGCGGGGGGTGCGTCCTAGGTTCCTGGCAGTCGGCCCGAAAGCCACAGTGGCACCCCCCGTGCCAGGGACCCACGGCTCTGGCTCTCGGGAGGACGTTCAGAGCAGACAGCCTGGAGGAGGCGCCCAGTCCCATGGTGAGTCCTTTGCCCACAGTTCTGGCTTCGCTTTTAGAACAGCCCGAGGTTCCAATCGGTCAGGCTGCTGCCACCTTCTGATCAAACTTTAATACACTAAGCTTTTCAAGCCACATAAAAATTTCATCAGGGGACCAGCAGTTGGCGTGATGGCTATGTTGCTGGACTCCCATGTAGTCGACCGGGGTTCGCATCCTGGACCCGGTGGCTTAAAACTCACGCCGGGCGCGTGTGCGTACATGCCCAAGATCTCGAGAGGAGAACGGATTATGGTTTGGCCATCCCCCCTGGGGGGTGATTTCTCGCTGTCTGTCTCTCTGTCTGTCTGGTGAGTGCATGCGCCCTATAGCAAAAACCTCTCAAAAAAAAAAAAAATCATCAGGCATTTCTCCACCTAAGGAAAGAACAGAAGGAAGGAAAAAGGTCCGAATATCACTTTCCACTAAAGCAGTGCCCAGGGCCAGGCGGTGGGACGGGTGGTCGGCAGGGACAGGTCCTGCTGTGGGCCGCCAGGACGGGGACGTGCCCCCACCCCACACCCCACACCCTTCCGGGCATGAACTAAAGCACCTGCTATGGCCGAGAGCAGACCAGGTCTCGGCCCGCCAGGGGCCATCTGTCTATCCGTTCGTCCGTCTGTCTGTCCTTCCCTCTTTCTTTCTTTCATTGCCTCTCCCCTTTTTCTTGCTCTCTTTCCTTTCTTCTTTCAAATCATTACTTGTCTACTTTTATCATTACTGTGGCTTTTAACTTGCTGCAGTGCACGTGTGGGCAGTGTGCCATCCGGCCCACTCCAACGGGCCTCCCTTGCGAGATGGCGTTTCAGGGCAGGCCCAGTCCCCTCACGTTGAGCGTCCCGCATGGCGACGTGTTAGACCTCTGAACTGGCTAACAGCAACGGCCAAACGACCACAGCCTGCCACAGTCGGGCATTACACAGAAAAACTCCCGAACCCCAACAGTAAAGAACAAACAGCAGAAAACAGCCATGACGCAAATGGGTGTTACGCTGAAGAGGACACGGGCGTGGGGATCGGCACGGGGCAGATGCCCGGTTCCGGCAGCCACTAGAGCAATGCGAGTTCACACCAGGATGGGCGACCCCGACCCTGCAGGGTGGCGGGGACAGAGCGCCACCGCGCCGTCCAGTCTGCAGGAGTGGCCCAGCCGCGTGCCTCTGCTAGGGGTGTAAAATGGCGCGGTCCGTTTGGAAGCAGAGCACAGCAGTTTCTTCTAAAACCAAGTGTGTGCTTACCGTCGTAGCCCGGAAACTGCACTCCTGACATTCACACTGCTCAGAAATGACACCTTCACCCCAGGAAATGAAAATTCACTCTCTCACAACCTCTATCCACATGCTCATGGCCGTCTCCTCACTGTAGCCCCAAACCCAGATACGGGTCAACGAATGAGCAATCAAGTCAGGGGCTACCCGGGCCACGGACGGCTACTCTGCAATGGGAGGAGAGAAGCTACGATGGGCAGCAGCGTGGGCAGACCCTGAGGGCCAGCCTGCAGGGCTCAGTGCTACGTGACCCCGTTCCTACAGCTCTGCAGAGATGGCACGCTTCAGAGCTGGGGGCGGACCTCGGGAAGCCAGGGGCTGAGGAATGGGGAGGGAGGGAGGTGCCGGGGCTGAGCCCGTGTACAGGGACCCCTGAGACAGAGCTGCTCTGCTTCTCGACTCCCATCTTCACGTGATGAGCTCAGAAGTAAACCTGTGTGCACACACAGCCCACGTGACAGAAAGGACAGGCGACTCGGAGGACGCCAGGACCCAGTAAGCTGGGTAGGTTACATCCAGGAGCACGCCCGAGTTGCGATACTAATTCCAGCTTTGCAGGAAAGTGGAGAGGGGTATATGGGATCTCTCTGCACTATTTCTTTTTTTTTTAAAGAATTATTTATTGTGGGGACCAGCAATGGTGTAGTGGTTATCATGGACTCCACATGGTCAGCCGTGGTTTGAGGCTCAGACCCAGAGGCTTGAAACTCATGCCAAGTGCGTGCCCAAAATATCAACAGGAGAGTGGAGGAGAACGGACCGTGGAGTGGCCATCTCCAGGGGGTGACTTCTGGCTTTCTGTCTCTTTGTCTCTCTGGCGAGCACACACCCTATAGCAAAAATCTCTCTCTAAAAATGAAAAAAAAAATTATTTTTATTTATTATCATTTTTATTTTTTATTTTTATTTTTAATTTGACCAGTGAGAAAGAGAGAGAAAGGGAGACTGAGAAAGCAAACTTCCAGGTCCAGGATTCAAACTGTAGTGGGCCATTTGGGAGTCTAACGCCTTAAGAACCACGCCACCTGCTGGCCCTCTGTATTATTTCTTAAAAATGCAAACAAAGCTCCAATGATCTCAAAATAGAATGTTTTAACAACATGTAAAGGACTGATATTTCTGACAAAAAATGCACACACACTGAATCTAACCCTGAAACAACATCAGAACAACAAACGAGTTCAAATATAAAACAGGGGCCGGCGGGTGGCGTTGTGGATAGGGGCGCTGGACTCCCACGTGGCCGACTGCTGCTCGAGTCCCAGACCTGGCGACTTGCTTTCTCACTTTCTGCTCTCTCTCTCTCTGTCCCTCTCTGGTAATAAATAAATAAATAAGGTTGAATAAAATAATTCTTTTTTAAAAAAGCAAAATAACTGATCCATACTATTCAAAAACGTCGGGGTCATGAAACAGAAAACGTGACACTCCGATCTGACGGGGCCGGGCTGTCTCTGCCACGGAGGAACCACTGGACCGGTGCTGAGGAAGTCCGACAAACATGAGACCGGGTGTATCACCTCAAGTGCCTGCTTTCGATATCGCTGTGGTTAGGGAGAGCAGGGAGGTCCGTCCTGACCACGCACAGTGCGGCATGTCCAGGTAAAGGGCCCTGACCTGGAGACAACTTACTTTTCCTCAAATGATTTTCGACAAGAATATATCCACGAGAAGGAGACATGGTGAATGCTAAAGGCTGCAGAATCTGAGTGAAGGGAAAACTTCACAATATTCTTGAAACCTTTTTTCTAAGTCTAAAATTGTAAGTAATCAAAATAATCAAAATAGCACAAAACCGAAGGTATACAGGACACTGCACAGGGCCTGGCTCAGAAAGGCTCAACAAGTGACAGCTTTCAGACATTCCCCTGCTGTTTTCAGATGAAGAAATAAGCTGAGAAGTTAGAAGAACTAGCCAAGAGGGCCGAGGCAGACCGCTGGCTAGGTAAGATGCGAACTCCGGTCTGCTCCGTGCTGAGGTCTGTGCTGCTGTCACGGAGCCTGGCTCAGGTTCAGCCTCGAGCACCTCGAGCACCTCGAGCACCTCGAGCAGAGGAGGGGGCACACTGAGAGGACTGTGTCCCGCAGGCCCTCCCAGGAAGGCACGCGGCCTTCGACCAACCAGACTCTCTAATAGGGCCGCCCAGAGAGAGCTCTCTTACACCCTCGACCCACTCCCTCCTCCACGTTTGAGCTTAGATACTGAAGAGCATTATTCTGAGCTGATTAGTTTTTTCTGAATAAGATGTTGGGACCAGCAGATGGCAAAATGGCTATGTCGCTGAACTCCCACGCAGTTGACTGCAGTTCAAGTCCCGGACCCGGTGGCTTAAACTCACGCCGGGCGTGTGTGCGTGCGTGCCCCAAGATCCCAAGAGGAGAATGGAGGAGAAGGGATTGTGGCGTGGCCTTCCCCCCTGGGGGGTGATTTCTTGCTTTCTATCTCTCTCTGTCTTTCCAGCGAGCACATGTGCCCTACAGCAAAAATCTCTCTCTAAAAAATGTGATTTTGTGTCATTTCTCCAAAATTTACAGAATTATCCAGATTGTAGTATGACATTAAATTAGATACCTATCAACAGACTATTTTGAGTGACCACCATAAATTTTAAAAATTCTCCTAGGTATTTTAAATACCCTGGAAATGCGTCTGTATGTTTTCGACGTATTAAACCAAATGAAGGCTCCAGCGGTTTTTCACCGCCCCGCCCGCCGCCCCGCCGGCAGCTCACCTGGTTCCGGTCGCGTGCGTTCGTGTACCTGATCTTCTGGATGAAGTAGAAGATGAGCCACGCGGACGAGATCATCATGAGGACAATGAAGGATATGGACACGAAGACCAGGGAGCCCCGGCTGAAGCTCTTGGGCGGCATCCGCGTGCCAACCGCGATCGTCATCTGCACAGAGATGTTCTTCTCCAGGTAGCTCAGGATGTCCTTGCCCCTCAGCTCTGTGATCATCACCGCTATGATGTCTCCAGTGCCTGGAACGCAAAGGACGCAGACGCTCAGTGGCCGCCGGGACGGCAGACGCAGACGCAGACGCTCAGTGGCCACCCGGGATGGCAGACGCTCAGTGGCCGCCCAGGGACAGCAGACGCAAGCAAGTGACATGTACGGGCACCACTGGGAGCCGGTGATCTGTCATGGAACCGGAGACTTGCACAGATGGAGGGCTTGAGAGGGTGTGCGGCAAGGGCCACATGACCCTGTCTGGCAGCCACCCTTACAGAACAGATCGCAGACAAGGCAGTGCGGGCTGAGACAGCGGCCGCAGCACACCGCAGCAGAGCGCAGCGGAGTACCGGCGGCCACGGCAAAAGCTCTCCTATCTGTAAATGACCTTCAGAAAGTCCCAGCTCCTTAAGGGAAGGAGGATGTGCCGCCATTTCCCAGACGAGCTAGAGTTTCACTCATCGTTGCAGAAACGCTCCCCAGGGCCCGTGTGGGCCCGTGTGCGGGGCAGAGGAGTACAGCTGATGGACAGTCAGGACACAACCAGGACATGGCTGGGACATGGCCGGGACACGGGCGGACTTCGGACAGCCTGCAGCAGAGCCCCTCTGGCAGCAGCTTCGGTCTCGCGTCCAGACCTGGCTGGAGCAAGGCCGCTTTCCAGCGCCCCCGAACTGTCCTGAACAAACCGAGCCAGCCCGAGTGTCAACGTCCCCACCTCGCTTGGCAACAGGATATGCCCCGTGTCTAAGGCTTCCCCGGGGCCTGCCCACAGCCACGGACGCTGTGGCCTGGAGCCACCTGCTTGTCACCCAGCTCTTCCCTTCTGTGACTGTGAGAAGCGGGACACGCCTTGGACAAGTAACTACCTCTCCTCCATGTGCCGCTGCACCCCTGTCCCCCTGGCAGGGACAGCGTCCCGCGTGTTTAAGGAGACAGGTGCCTCTCTGCCATGGCTGGCGGTCAGTACCACCAGCCTCTCATAGGCCGGGGCTGCAGGGGGCACCCGCAAGACTGGGGTCCAGAGAGGGGTCAGGCGTTTCCCTCTGGGGAAGGGAAATCAGTCACTCACTGGGGTTTGAACAAAGCTTGCTCGGCCCAGTGCAAACCGCCAAACCAACCAGCAGGCGGAGTCCGCCACCCCGCCCTCGGCAGGCTGCCCTGTGAACAGCTCGCACACACGGGTCCTGCATGCTTCGGTAACTGGCTTTGGCCGAGAGGACCCCCCTGGTTCCAGGCTGCCAAACTACGGGCAGCAGGAGAGAGGTGCAGAGGGTGTTCTGAGCAGTGGCCAGGGGAGCATGCTCTGTACCCCCGTTTCTGAGCAGTGGCCAGGGGAGCACGCTCTGTACCCCCGTTTCTGAGCAGTGGCCAGGGGAGCACGCTCTGTACCCCGTCCAGCCCTCCCACCACTCCGTTAGGACAGCACATTGTCGGCATTCTGATTAAAACCCACCAATGGGAAGAGCTGCGGGGTTAAGGGAGCAAGAAAGTGCACATCCAACTGCCTTTCTCAAACAAGGCTCTGCTCAGGAAGACAGGAGACAGGGTCAGGCTGTGGCCGGCGGGCCCCCCCGAGGCTGCCGTCCAGCGGCTCCCCACTAGCGACGGCAACCAGTCTCATTGTTTCAGCACACCGGCTACAGATGGGATTGGAAACCAGCCCGGAGGCTCCTTTGAAGACTCAGCTGGAAGAGGAGGAGGGCCTGCAAGGGCCCAGGGAGCCGTCCACGGTGTCACTCGGGAACACGAGGGCAGCATGCCATTGATTCCAACTGGGCGCTGTTTGGGGAAAGAAGTGTCATCGCTTCACGTCCCCTCAGTGGTCTTTTTTTTTTTTGGAGAGGTTTTTGCTATAGGCGCATGCGCTCGCCAGACAGACCGAGAGAGACAGAGAGACAGAAAGTGAGAAATCACCCCCCAGCAGGGATGGCCACGCCGCAATCCCTTCTCCTTCATTCTCCTCTTGGGGTCTTAGGCATGCACGCACAGCGCCCGGCGTGAGTTTTAAGCCACCGGGTCTGGGACTCAAACCATGGTCGACTACATGGGAGTCCAGCGACATAGCCATTATGCTAATTGCAGATCCTGCTGCAATTTAAACTTTCTAATGCTGTGATTCCCTCTGTGTTTGTGAACGGACTCTGTAATCGATGTCTACTTGTCTTTTTTCCCATTACAAATACAACTGCTAGGTGGACAATTTTTCTGTTAAATGAAAAGAGCCCCACTCTAAGCAATTCTAATCTTTAGTGGGAAAAAGATGAAGTGGAATAACACGCAGTGCTGCAATGACCCTGACTGCAAAATCAATTCTGAGGCCCAACAGAAGGAACCTCAGAACTACCCTTCTTTGGGCTCTGAAACCAAAAGACCTAGGTTCGAATCCCACCACGACGCTTCTCCTCTTCAAACTTCCATCTTTCCTTTAGAAAAACGAGCTACTTCCTGCAAGCTCCATGGAAGATGTGCAGTAAAGGCCCCGGCCGAATGGCGAGTCTTACCGACGTCATTATCACTCAGGGAGCGGAGTTAGGCACCGTGGGAAGAACATCATGGTGTCTGGGGTTCCATTCCCTCTCTTCGATTCCTCCCCCACTACCTCAAGAAGTTCTCAGCTCCCATGTGCCAGAAAAATGCTCCTGGTACCAGGATCTGTGCTCCGGGAGGGAGTCCGCCCAGATGGGAAGTGTCTGAAGTCCCTCCGCCGTCCCCGCCCTCTGCCCCTCCTGGGAGTGAATCTCAGGACAGCCCCGCGCAGCTGAGCAGCTACAAAGGGAGGTCCAGGAGGCTAGCAGATGGCGTAGCAGTTACATGCTGGACTCCCACATGGCCGGCTGTGGTTCAAGTCCCGGACCTGGTGGCTTGAGACACGTTGGGTGTGTGTGTGCATGCCCAATACCTGGGAGAATGGAGAAGGGACTGTGGCATGGTCATGCCCCTGGCGGGTGAGTTCTCACTTTCCCTCTCGCTGTCTCTTTCTCTCTGGCAAGTGCATGCACCCTAAGGGAAAACAAAAGAGGAAGAGAAAAGACCCAGGAAGACAGCAGGCAGGCAGAGGTGTGGCTGAAGCCTCTCCACTACCGTCACCTGGTGTCCAGGAAAACAACGTCCCAATGTCACCACAAAACCTCACTTCTCAGGCTCGGCCTAGACAGTAACGTGCTGTTAAGTTCAAGTCCTGCACCAAAGTTTTACAGAATTCCAAACTCAGCAAGGTAGATCATTACAGGACGTTTGCCACACAGAGGATTCGGGGGATGCTGTGTCCTACATCAAGGGTTTGCTAGGATACTCTACATTTCCTTACTTTATAATTAAACAAACAAGAAAACATTGCCAGAGGTTACACGCCCATATGCAAAAGAGAGACAGGGAGAGCGCCCAGCGGGGAGCGGTCCCGCCACTGCCCTTTCCCACTCCTCTGTTCCGTCAGGGTTCTCGGTGGGCGTGCCCGGTGTGGTTTTCTAGTCAGGAGGCAGAGACTCGAGCCCGGTCAGGCGTGTGGGGCCTGGCTCCCTAGGCACAGGGCTTCATAGCTGTGCCGTGAGGCGGCCCTGCCAGGGTGATAATGCCTTCCTCTGGGAGGACAGCAGCAGCCAGCTGCAGTTCTTCTGTAGGCTTTGGTTTGACCAGAGAGGGACAGAGTGAGAGCGTGAGGGAGGGAGCGAGGGAGCCACCAGGTGGAGACGGAGCCACAGTCAGCCATGTGGGAGTGCAGTGCCCTTAACCACCACGCCACCTGCTGGCCCCTCACGCTTTTGAATTACATTTACAGAGCTAACGTTCTATATTTTACAAATAGGATAATGTCCCATTCACTGCTCGGTAATAAATGAGAACACGATGAGAAAAGGTGAAGACCCTTTCAACTAATTCTGTAATCAGGCAAAGGAGCAGCAGGAGACACCTGATGCTATCGATCAGCAGAAAGATCAAAGCGCACGTTTTCACTTGGCTCATCAAACAATACTCCTAAGTTACCGCATCCTCCTTTTTTTTTTTTTTTGGAGCGGTTTTCACTATAGGGCACGTGCGCTCGCCAGACAGAGAGAGACATAGAGACAGAAAGCGAGAAATCACCCCCCAGGGGGGATACGCCGCAATCCCTTCTCCTCCTGGGATCTTGGGCACGCATGCACACGCGCCCGGTGTGAGTTTTAAGCCATCGGGTCTGGGATGCGAACCGCGGTCGACTACGTGGGAGTCCAGTGACATAGCCATTACGCTAACTGCTGGCTCCCCCGCATCCTCCTTTTAACAAGGGAAAGAATGTCCGCACTCTCACGGCGCACAGACAAACCGAGATCCCCAATGAGACGGCGACGTAACACAGGCTGAGCGTTAAGCAGTGACAGTAAATCTGTATGAATGTTTACAGCCAAGCAGACCCTGCCATTCCAGACAAATGTGCAAGAGCCATCCAAGAGCCCTGGCTTCTCCTCTCACAGCACAGCTCCGCGAGCCACGGGGCGAGGACGCACCCCGCTAGGAGGGCTGCCCGGTGAGTGCTTTCTCACTTCCGTCTCTGTCTCTCCAGCAAGCACACATGCCCTAGAGCAAACATTTCTCTTCAAATAAACAAAAGCGCAGCGCAGAAAGGGCTCTCTAAAGTGAAGGCAGACAGACCTGGGCCCCCCTGCGAAACTGAGCTGAAGGCTCGGGGTGGGTGGATCCTGGGCAGTAAGTCTGCCAGGTCCGTGAGGGGCTCAGATGGAAGGATGGGAACTGTGGAGGGGCAGGGCTCTTGCGCACTCATCAGGAAAGCCCCGGGCCGCTAGGTGGGTGCTGCGCGTTGAGCTGACACAGGAGGGCAGATAGATACGGTTACGTCGGAGCACGAGGAGAGGGCCCCGATTCTCACCCTGATCGCGGGGAGCCCAGTCAGCAGGTACCACCAGGGAGGGCTCCAGGGCACGCCCGAGTCTGTGCCCCCACTTCCAAGGCCAACACGTGTCCCCGGGCGCAGCTGGCTCTGGCTGGACGGAAGGGCTACTTCCATGAGCACGGCCCCTTCGGCCCCGGAAACCCCAACTTCCCCAGGCCTTCCTCAGGCACTCTGGCCATGAACTGCACTCCACGGGCTGTTCTGCCCCCGGATCCCTCCACTTTCCACCCCGGGTTCCGGCTGATTCCCTGCACCCCGTAAGACCTCTCGCAGCTGAAACTTCTTAGTGTGTGCTTATCTTCTCTGCTTGATCCTAACTGTGAACAGCGGCATCTCCTGTGTCTTGTTTAGGTCTAAAAAACTGTCGTTGGGGCTGGTAGGTGGCACTGGACTCCCACACAGCCGACCACGGTTTGAGTCCCGGACCTGGCGGCCTGCTTTCTCACGTTCCCTCTCTCTCTCTTTCTCTCTCTGTCCCAATCTGATCAAATTAAAATAAAACAGTAAAATAAATAAAGTTAAATGAAATCATTCTTTTTTAAAACAATCAGCACCGTGGCTGGTTAACTAGCACACAAAACCTGATATTTCTACTCGTAGTCCTGTGACCCAGCCTCCTTTCCTACCGTTTATGTCTGGACCTTCTCCAGCCGGCTGCCAGGCTGTGCACTTGCAGAGTGCGAGGGAGGAAGCATGCTCGCCCCGTGCACGCTCACCGGGTGGTCCCTTCCGCCTGTCTCCGTCCTGCTGGGGTTTGGGCTAGGCACCCACAGGTGCTTGGCACGTTCTTCAAGCTACTGGGGCCAGAATTCAAACACGGCTGGCCTCATGGGTTCCGGCTCCCTTAACCACTGGACCGCAGGGCAGCCCCGTCAGACTTCTGACTCACCTGGTTCCTTCCTGGGCCTGTCTTCCCTCCGGTCAAACTGAACGATCTTAACTACGCAGAGCCCAGCATTGGAAGGGCTCGTCCATGAGGCCTCTGATAGCCCCCTAGACAGGAGTGAGTCCTCTCACGCGGACCAGCAGCCCCTCCTGCACGCGCTTCTGCCTCCCAGGGTCTGACGCTGAAATAACCCCGGTGCGACACGGCACAAGTCGTAGCTGGCTTCTGTCATAGCACTGTCTTAACTGCCCTGCGATACTGCCACTGCCGCTCTTATTGTGCCTAATTCTACGCTAACCTTTTCATTCCTAATTATGTACCTTTTCCATGAAGAGCAAGGCAGAGACAGGAACAGAACAGCAGCCACGAGGGCTCGGAGGGGACCCCCAGCTCCCACAGCCCTGCCACGTCATTCACCACGGGCCCTGCTTCACAGCTTCCCCAGCCCCGGCCCCAGAGCTTAGGCCTCGTCATGGGTGCACGCGTGTAGGTAGCAGTCTACACAGGGCCGGCCACCCCAGGACGTACAGCTGCTGTGGACCTGGGACCACCGTGGGTGGCGTGGCCTCCAGGCCGGGTGTAAGGCTGGTCCGGCGCCCAGCGACCACGGGGGTGTCCGTCTCGCTGCGAGTCCACGAGGACACTCTGGCACACGTGTCTGCAGGTCCCTGTGGTGTCTATCACGCTCGGCACAGCAATGACAGCACCTGCTGGCTGACTCACTTTTGTATTCAACATTCAATTAAGTCATGTGAAAAAAACAGAAATACCACAAGAATGAAGAAAATAAAGAGTATACTTAGAGATTTAAAAAAGTACCAATCTCGGAGACCAGCAGTTGGCATAATGGCTATGTCACTGAACTTCCATGTAGTCAACTGCAGTTCAAGTCCTGGACCCGGTGGCTTAAACTCACGCCGGGCACGTGTGTGTGCGCATGGCCAAGATCCCGAGACGAGAATGGAGGAGAAGGGATTGTGGCGTGGCCATCCCCCTGGGGGGTGATTTCTGATTCTCTCTGTTTCTCTCTGTCTTTAAAAAAAAAGTTCCAATCTCGAAATTAAAGGAATGAAGGACACAGATGTGTAAGAGGTATCCTGCTCAACATAGGCACAGGATAAGTAACAATTGTACGCTTAACGGTTTCGTCCTCGCAGTAAACTGCACGGTTGTCCGTTAGACACAGCAGATGGCCCTCTCTGTTTTACAAGTGAGGACGCTAGTGTGACCCATATTTACCCGAACTCGCCAGGCTGGTAGCCAGCTGGGTACAGGATTAGAATCCCAAGCTTATGATAAATCACAAACTCTTTTCACCATTTTAGAGGTGTGTTTCTGTAACTAAAAAACAATTAAGAATTTTGAAAGATGAACAAGACAGAAGAGACTATAAACTGGATAAAATATCTAGGTGACGCTTTTCTGAGCTGTGAGTATATAACAAGCAGCACTGAAATCAAGGACTGACTTTGTTGAGAAAACAGAAGACCATGAACAATAACCAAGCAGAAAATCAAGAAGGGGTGGGGCTGGCAGGTGGGGTGGTTAAGGCGCTAGACTCTTTATATGGCTGGCAACGGTTCAAGTCCCGGACCTGGTGGCTTGAAAATCATGCCGTGTGTGTGCATGCCCAAAATCCCAAGAGGAGAATGGAGAAGGGACTGTGATATGGCCATTCCCCTGGGGGATGTCTCACTTTCCCTCTCACTGTCTCTCGATCCCTGTCTCCCTCTGGTGAGCGCACACACACTATGACAAAAACCTAAAAAAAATACTGATTTTTAAGTCTGGGGTGTGTTCTGGCATGTTCAGGGACCAAGGCGACCAAAGTTAGGCTCTAAACCTCATCTTCTAGACCCCTGAAACACTCAGACAACGGTCATTGAAATCCTCAACGCTTACTGAATCCCCTGCTTTAAGGAAGAAACTTCTTTTTATAAATCTGAACTCATCATCTCTTTCTGTGAATACCATGTTGCAAAACACAGTAGAGGAGAGATTTTGTCACAGAATGGCCAGAAACCACCACAGAGGCACAGGAAATATGGGAAACCAAGAAAATATCTCTCCCTTAAGTGAAAAGAACAGTCCTTCCTCACCCACAGGCAGTATAGCGGAACTCATGGGAATGTCTGACAGAGAATTTAGAACATTCGTAGTGACAAAGCTAAATGCGATGCAAGAGGTGAGAGTTCATGACCTCCAGAAGATGCAGGAGAAAAGAGAATGAGTTCCGGGAGGTGAGGAAGTTCTTGCACCATCTGAAAGAGGAACTACACACCATGAAAACAATCAAATGGAGCTGCAATACCGGAAATCAAAACCTCCCTCGAAAGTATTAAAAGCAGATTAGTTCATGCAGAAGCTTGAATCTCGGATATTGAAGGCAAAACCTCTGACCTAGAAAAAACAACCAAAAAACTGAAATAAATAACCAAAATTATGAGAATACCATACGAGAAATACTAGATACCATTAAGTGCCCAGACATCCAGATAATCGGTATCCCAGAAGGTGAAGAAACTAATAAGGGCATTGATAATCTAGTCCATGAAATCCTGGAAGAAAACTTTCCAAATCTAGAGAGGCATTCAAATTTCCAGACCCAAGAAATACAAAGGACCTCAAATAGAATCAACCCAAGAAGATCTTCTCCAAGACACATCATAGTCAGATTGGCTAAATCCACAGACAAAGACAAGATTCTAAAACTGGCAAAAGAGAACCATCAGGCTCCTTATAAAGGTGATCCCATCAGGCCAACATCAGACCTCTCATCAGAAACAATGTGAGCAAGGAAAAAATGGGAAAATATATTCAAAGTGTTAAGTGAAAAACAATTTCAACCAAGAATACTATATCCAGAAAGATAATCCTTTATGGGAAGAAAAAATAAAAACATTCTCAGATAAACAAAACCTGAGGGAGTTTACCAACATCAGACCAGCTCTTCAAGAAGTTCTGGAAGGAGTGCTCTACCAGGAAAACTAAAGGCACAGACAGAAAAAAGAGAACAAAAAGCAACCAGGAAAATGACCAACCTAATGCTAGGGACCAGAAATATTAGTAATAACGCTGAATGTTCACTTTCAGGATTGAAACAAAAAGACTGGACCGTAGCAACACTACAAACTCAATAGGTTAAGTACATAACTGGACCGTAGTAACACTACAAACTCAATAGGTTAAGTACATAAAGCGGAAGTGGTGAAATAGAATTTTATGACTTTTGAGTAAAACATTACTTTTTCTTTACTATGTTTTGTTTTCCCAAATTAAGGATTTTACTTTCTTTTGAACTCTTGATAGGTTTAGCAATTTGTTAAAATGTTTTTTATTTGTTCCTTTAAATGGAAACCTAACATTTTCTCCCTTCCTGATCCCTTTGGAATTGGAAAATATTTGGGAGTTTTATTTTGTGGCAGAAGGGTTATTTGCATAAAGTCAATAGTATCTGTTGCCTTGAATCAGAAATCGGAAATGCTCCTTATCGGACAGGCCTTTGAACGGAAGATCATGTCTGAAGATTAAACCAGAAAACTATGGAGCTAAGGTGGATCTCAAGTAAGCCAACAGAAGCTCTTGGAAAGATGGCCTAGCACCATGAACAGTTCTGCCTGGCAGAGAGGATTAGAGAAGCTATTCCAAAGAATTCGTACCATAAAATAACCTGGACTTTTCCAGTCCAGAATTGTAATCAGTAGAGATTGCAAAAGAGCAACCACAAGCAGAGGATTATTTTGAGGAAGACTTTGAAGGAAGACAGAGAGACTGATCCTTGCTAGCAGATGGTATATCAGAGTGCTTGGTAGGCAGGGCTAAGTTGGGAAGGTTCATGTGTGAACGGTTTGTTGGGCGTTTGCTTTTCGACAGTCTGAGTAGTTGACATGTAAATACTTTCTCAAAAATATTTATAACCAGGGGCTGGCAGGTGGCATGGTGGTTAAGAGCGCTGGACTCCCACATGGCCGACCACGGTTCAAGTTCCAGACCTGGTGGCTTGATTTCTCACTTTCTCTCTCTTTCTTGCTCACTCTGTTCTTCTCTGGTAAAATTTAAATAAATAAGTAAATAAAGTTTTTTATTTTAAATATATTTATAACCATGCTGTCTCTGTTATAGTCACAAACAAAATTATAACGAATATTTGAAAATTATCTTTAAAATTCAGTTTCTTGACATTTTGAAAGTTGTTTATTACCTTTGTCAAGAACTATGGAGTATGAGCAAGAATTTTTTGATATGTAAATATTTGTCAGAAAATGTGAAAATAAATACTGATTAAAAAAACTTAAAAAAAAAAAAAAAGAAGAAAATAAAGACCAGGTTCAAGGGAAAAAGGGCAAATGCTCTCAAATCAAGAAACAAGCAGAAGTCTTCCCAGGCACTAAGATAAGCTCGTCTGGAAATCATTTATAAATTCCCAAACAAAATGGGAATTTTGCCCTGTCTTCTTTGTTCTACATGTGAGTAACAGCAGTTCCAGGGTCCCTTGTTGAAAAGGCTGCCTCCTACCCGACCCACCCCTCGGTGCCCCGCCTGCCCACACCGTGAGCCCTGGGATCCAGTGGCTCAAGCCTGCCGTACTGGCATCCCTTTCGGAAATGACTCCGGTTAATCTAGATACTCTGCATTCCCACAGAACTTTAGGACCACCGTCACGTTCTGCAGGGCAGGCACTGGTTTCTGGGGGCGCTGCGCTGAGCTACGGGTCAGTGTGACAATGGCCACCACGACAAGGAGCACCCTGATCCTCGGGTATGATGTCCCCTCGTCTATCGGGGCCTTCCCGATTTCCTCTCGGCCATTTCTGCAGGTTGCAGAGTACGAGTGGCACCCTTCTGTTAATATTCCTCCTTAAACGCCGCCAGGACTCCCCCTGGATGCTACTGTCCTTGCCAAGTTGTCCACGATGTCACTTCATAGTGACTGACTCGCACAGCGTGGCCTGCAACGGATTTCCACACACCGACTTTGTATCCTGCGCGCTCATGGCTCGGTTATTACAAGACCTAGGAGCTTTAAATACATGCTCCCGTGTCTTCTGTGCGCGGGATCTGTAGATGAGTTTCACCTCTGCCTTTCCAGTCTGAATGGCTTTCCTTTCCTCTCCTTGCCTGCTCGCACTTGCTCAAACTGCTAGTATAACACTGCTCCTTGTCATACGCCCACTCAGTTTCTATTTTCTCTTGAGTCAGTGTTGGTAATTCGTGTGTGTCCAGGAATGTGTCCATTTCACCTGAGCTCTTGGACTTGTCAGCGCACAGGGAGGAGGGACATGGCACATCCGCTGTGCTCTAAAGACCTGCGCATGGCGGGCCCTCAGGTGGCAACTGGGGATGCTGGGATTGGGACGATGAGGGGGGCTTGCGGTGAGTACGACCGTATGTTGAGCCCTGAAGGTCTGACGGGAGGGTCATGGAACCCGGGGGTGGCTTGGGGGCCCGGACAAGCTGCATCACGTTGTCACGGTATCGCTTCATCATCCTAACTCCGCACGCTCGGGAGGGAGGCCCCTTCCTTACGACCTGGGTGAGCTGCCTGCTCTCCAGGTTTGCCAACTCTTGCTCTCACTGACTTTATTACTTCTCTGGTGTGCTTGCAGTCTCTCCTCTCTCCTCTAACCTGAATTATCTCCCTGCTCTACCTGTTTGTGGTTAGTCCTTATTCTATCTCAAGGTAAAAGCCTAGGTTATTGGTTTGAGACCCGAGTTCCCCGCCAGCTGTGTAAAGCTATAAACTGATCTCTAACTACCAGCGAGAGTTAGCCAGTGAGCCCACGAGTTCTGGTATTGATGTGCTGTTTTCATTTTCATTTGCTTCAAAATATTTTTAAAATGTCCGTATGTTTGCTTCTCTGACCCACAATCCACAGTCTGGATTACTCAGATTGTGTTGCTTCATTTAAGATAACTGGGAATTTCCCAGTTTCCTTCTCTGGTGGTGTTTACGACAAATTCCGTTGTGTGCGAAAAAACATCGTTTGTCTCAATCTTTTAAAATGTTCTCGGACTCGCTTCGCTGTCTAGCACATGGTCTGCCCTGGAGCTGTTCCCCGTCCAGTTGTCAGATGGGTGTTCGGGCACGTTAGTCACACCGAGTTGTTTAACAGTGTGCAAGATATTTACGTCTGCTTGTTTCTTACCTCTATACCCATCAGTTAGTAAGAGCACACCCTTAATTGCTGAGGCACCCACCTGTCATTGTTGAAATGCCTATTTCTCCTTTCTCTTCTGCCAGTCTGTGCTTCGTGTATCTCGGGTCTCTGATACATTGACCTTTCCATCATACCCCCTCTTTGTCTCCAATAATATTTCCTGTCTTAACCCAGATGTTGCTCGGTATTGGTAAGCCGCTGCGGCTCTCCGCTGTGTGGCCTGCCCCGCGCACCTTGC
The DNA here is from genome assembly GCF_000334495.1 of Tupaia belangeri chinensis. NCBI lineage: Eukaryota > Metazoa > Chordata > Mammalia > Scandentia > Tupaiidae > Tupaia > Tupaia belangeri. The sequence goes on along the minus strand of NW_006159689.1, from coordinate 1,249,186 downwards.
CCTGCCCTTCTGCTCTAACGCTCTCTGTGGCTCTGACTCGAACAGGCACGTCTGGCAGGCAGCGTGCGGCCGGGTCCTGCTTCAGCATCTGCCTTTTGATTGGGATGGTCAGTCCGCTCCTGTTCAACACGCCCGTGACGCGGGTGAAGCACACTTCTCTCGCCGTCGGCTTTTCGCGTCTCCTGTCTTCTTTGCTCCCCTGACGTGCACACCTGGAAACCCCATGGGCTCTGCTCATTTCTGTCAGTCCCTTAGAATTTCTTCCTCCAACCAGGTAACTTCTAAGCCATCTTCGGACCCCATTCTCTCTGCTGCTATAAACCTACTGTTGAAGGCTGCTCGTGAATTTTCCTGCTGCTCCGCTCCTCAGTAGCCATTTGGTTCTTTTTAATAACTTTCATACACTTGATTGAGAACTCCTACCGTCTCACCATCACCAGTCACTACTCTCGCATTTTGCCTTTAATTCTTTACAGACGACTTTCTTCAGGTGAGTGCATTTGAGAGGTGATGTCCCGGAGACTTCCCTCCGACTGTGCGCACACCTCCCTACCCCTGGCAGGCCTTGCTGCAACAGGACATTTCGGACAATGCCCTGCAGCAGCTCTGGGTTTGCTGCTCTTCCTCCTGACGGCTGCTGAAACCGCGTCTGCTTGCTCGTCTGCACGGTAACATGCCCGGCTAACCTACGACCTCGGCCTCCTTTCTGGCATGTGGCTGTCCATATGTGCCTTTACTCGGCCTCTTTAAAAAGAAACTTCCCCTTGGGACCAGCAGATGGCGAAACGGCTATGTTGTTGGACTCCCATGCAGTCGGCCGAGGTTCAAGTCCTGGACTCGGTGGCTTAAACTTACACCAGACACGAGTGCGTGCGTGCCCAAGATCCCGAGAGGAGAATGTAGAAGGGATTGCGGCATGGCCATCCCCCCCGGGGGGTGATTTCTCGCTTTCTGTCTCTGTTTGTCTGGTGAGCACATGCGCTCTATAGCAAAAACCTCTCCAAAAAAAAAAAAGAAGGAGAAGAAAAGAAATTTCCCCTTCTTTACAATACTGGTTTCCTAGGGTTGCCAAGCTGTTGGCTCGCTTTTGCTCAGCTGCCTCGGTGAAGTCACTTCACAGGCAATGACACAGTGTGGGGTGTCATCAACCACCTGCCTTCTTGTAGACCCGCAGAGCGAGCTGCAGTCCTCGCTGCCTGGTTAGCCCGGCTACAACCTCCACACCACACACCTCGGGAGGTGGACGGCCCACACAGCGTCCACGGTCCTCACCGGGAGGATGCGGTTCTCACAGCACAGATGTGCCTACACTGCTGTGGCCTGCAGTCGGCTTCCCAGACACGGAGACCATCGAGCGCCTAGTCACCTCCCAGACATGGAGGCCACTTACTGCCCAGTCACCTCCCAGACACGGAGACCACTGAGCGCCCAGTCACCTCCCAGACACGGAGGCCACCGAGCGCCCAGTCACCTCCCAGACACAGAGGCCACTTACTGCCCAGTCACCTCCCAGACACGGAGACCACCGAGCACCCAGTTGCCCCGTTCTGTGGTCACTTTTTTTTTTTTTTGAGAGATTTTCACTGTAGGGCGCGTGTGCTCGCCAGACAGACAGAGAGAGACAGAGAGACAGAAAGCGAGAAATCACCCCCCAGGGGGGATGGTCACGCCGCAATCCCTTCTCCTCCATTCTCCTCTCGGGATCTTGGGCACGCACGCACACGCGCCCGGCGTGAGTTTTAAGCCACCGGGTCCGGGACACGAACCGCGGTCGACTACGTGGGAGTCCAGCGACACAGCCATCACGCTAACTGCTGGTCCCTGTGGTCACTTTTGAGGACGATTTGCCGCCCTCCCTACGCGGCCATGGGAAGTGCTACCCATCATTTTAACCCACTCTGACATTTCTTCTCTACGATTTTTATTTTGAAATATTTCAAATGACCAAAAATTATAGAAATATATAATATCTACATATCCAACACTCAGACTAAGAAATAAGACAAAATAGATATGCTTCAAGCGCCTCGCTTCCCTCCCCAATTCGATGCCCTTTGCTCCCTAGAGGGAAGTATTATCGTAAGTGAGGTATTTACTGACCTGACGGTTGTTACTTTACACCTACATGCATGCTTTCAACTGCTCTGTATTTAGTTTTACTCACACGAGCTGACTGTAAATACTCTTCTACGACTTACGATTTGGGGATTTATTCACGTAAACACGTGATGCTTTCATCTCTTCTCAGGTAACTGCGACATAAAACACATCGCCCGCGACACACGGGGTACCGCTAGTGACTTACTGCCCTCGGTGGGATGAGGACGGCCGCAGCGTGTCCGCCGCAGACGCAGGGCGAGGCTGGGCAGGCAGGGGGGGGAC
>NW_006159689.1:1244897-1246610 GCF_000334495.1 Tupaia belangeri chinensis | reverse complement strand
CCGCGAGGGCCTTCCGGCCCTGGGTGGGAGGGGGCCGCCCGCAGCGTGTCCGCCGCAGACGCAGGCCGAGGCTGGGAGGCAGGGAGAGGCCCCAGACGCCCCTCCTGAGGTCTCCCGCGGTCACGCGTCGGCGCGGAATGCGGGAGCTGTTCTCATAGAAGGGCCAACAGTGGCTGCTGTCCACAGCAGGGGTCCTGGCCGTGCACAGAAGCTAGGTTCGCTGGCACGAGAGGCCTGAGAGTCATCTTCTCTGCCCCCACACGGAGGCAACGTGGCTGATGCCCCAGAGCAAGGGAGGGGACACACGGGGCTGAGCCCACCTTTCCTCCCTGTTCTCAAAGCCAGCCCCATGGGCCTGCAGCGTCAGCCTCGCCCGGAAGCTTGTCAATACGGGGTCTGGGCCTGACCCCCGAGGCAGGCGTGCAGCGTGAAGACCCCGGTGGCTTCGCGGTGCTGAGTCCTGCAGAACGTGTCTAGGAGACACGGCTGGAGCATGGCCTCTCCCACCGACAGGGCCCGGTTTTTCTCCAAAGCACTGCCGACTCGCTTCCGCAGCCGCTCTGGTTTCCTGCGCGTCCACGCACCGCGTGGCCCGGCTACACGCTGACCTACGATGGGGCAGTCAAAATGAACAGGCCCTGGAGGACTCGGGGCCGCAGCATGTGAGTGCTGGACGTCTGAACGAGGGAACGCTCCAGCATCCCCCGGAAGGCATTCTCACGGCCCTGTGTCCGCCATGGCTATCTGTGCCCATGGCGGACAGACCGGTGGTTCCAGGAAGAGGCAGGAAACGCTGGATTAACGTAGAGACTTCCGTCCCTTTTTAAACAAAAACAATTTTTAAGAAGTTTTCTTTCTATGTCCTTTCTCACCATCTCCAGATCTCCTGACCCTTTAAAGACTCTCATGCCAGACATTCTGTGAGCTCGGGTGTGTGGAGCGGCACCGCCAGGGCCCAGGCGGCGCCTGCTCAGTCTCTCCCGTCCTTTCTATCAAGCTTTCAGGCAAGAACAAATCAGTATGAAAATATAAGTTCCCTGAGGTCTAAAACTTCAGTTCTCCCCCTGCTAAGACACCTGCTCCGAGACCCAGGCACGCTGACGAACCGCTGTCCTGAACCGTGTCCGCGTGGACAGTCAGCACACGAGTCTGCCCTTGCATTTCCTTTGGGTTTCCCTGGAGAAATAGAGGTCATAGGACTCCGGTGGTCCCTGGTGGACACGCTCATGTTCTACCTTATCTGTAGGCTTGCCTCTAGTCCAGCTTCCCGGTAAATAGCATGCGTTGACTTCTCTAATGTGGAAAAAAATACATTTAGTTCTAAAAGGCTCGGTGTGACAGAGAACAAGCCACGGAACTAAAATACAACCACCTGTGTAATTCTACAAGCTCCGCAGACACACCACTGCCTGTGCCGCGGCTCTCCGCAAGGAAACTACTAGAAGTGGGGTATGTAAGCACAGACCAGAAGGCAGTTTCTAGAACAGGTCACTAAACTGGAAAAATCCTGAGTGGGAAATGGTCGAGGTACGAGCAGTGCGACGGGGAGAGCCCGGCCGACCCGGGTCTGAGCCCTCCCTGCTGCCCTGACGGCCTCCGGGCCCTGTTCAAGGGGCAGGGAGGACTGCCCATGTGTGCTCACGGGGTGGACCGCCAGCACACGCTCACGGGGTGGACTGCCGGCACACGCTCACGGGGTGGACCGCCGGCCAA
>NW_006159689.1:1242541-1243815 GCF_000334495.1 Tupaia belangeri chinensis | reverse complement strand
CCCCCAACCCCCCCCCCCCCGCGCTCCCCCAGCCGCTCTGGTTTCCTGCGCGTCCAGGCACAGCGTGGCCTCTCCCACTGCCCACCGTGCACCTGCGCCACCCCCGGAGCCCTGCTCCCTCCGGCTACCCCCTCCCACCCCGCCCCAGCCCCTACCTGTGCGGCTACACGCTGACCTACGATGGGGCAGTCAAAATGAACAGGCCCTGGAGGACTCGGGGCCGCAGCATGTGAGTGCTGGACGTCTGAACGAGGGAACGCTCCAGCATCCCCCGGAAGGCATTCTCACGGCCCTGTGTCCGCCATGGCTATCTGTGCCCATGGCGGACAGACCGGTGGTTCCAGGAAGAGGCAGGAAACGCTGGATTAACGTAGAGACTTCCGTCCCTTTTTAAACAAAAACAATTTTTAAGAAGTTTTCTTTCTATGTCCTTTCTCACCATCTCCAGATCTCCTGACCCTTTAAAGACTCTCATGCCAGGCATTCTGTGGTCTCGGGTGTGTGGAGCGGCACCGCCAGGGCCCAGGCGGCGCCTGCTCAGTCTCTCCCGTCCTTTCTATCAAGCTTTCAGGCAAGAACAAATCAGTATGAAAATATAAGTTCCCTGAGGTCTAAAACTTCAGTTCTCCCCCTGCTAAGACACCTGCTCCGAGACCCAGGCACGCTGACGAACCGCTGTCCTGAACCGTGTCCGCGTGGACAGTCAGCACACGAGTCTGCCCTTGCATTTCCTTTGGGTTTCCCTGGAGAAATAGAGGTCATAGGACTCCGGTGGTCCCTGGTGGACACGCTCATGTTCTACCTTATCTGTAGGCTTGCCTCTAGTCCAGCTTCCCGGTAAATAGCATGCGTTGACTTCTCTAATGTGGAAAAAAATACATTTAGTTCTAAAAGGCTCGGTGTGACAGAGAACAAGCCACGGAACTAAAATACAACCACCTGTGTAATTCTACAAGCTCCGCAGACACACCACTGCCTGTGCCGCGGCTCTCCGCAAGGAAACTACTAGAAGTGGGGTATGTAAGCACAGACCAGAAGGCAGTTTCTAGAACAGGTCACTAAACTGGAAAAATCCTGAGTGGGAAATGGTCGAGGTACGAGCAGTGCGACGGGGAGAGCCCGGCCGACCCGGGTCTGAGCCCTCCCTGCTGCCCTGACGGCCTCCGGGCCCTGTTCAAGGGGCAGGGAGGACTGCCCATGTGTGCTCACGGGGTGGACCGCCAGCACACGCTCACGGGGTGGACTGCCGGCACACGCTCACGGGGTGGAACGCC
>NW_006159689.1:1237209-1242525 GCF_000334495.1 Tupaia belangeri chinensis | reverse complement strand
GCCGTCACCCGCTCCCGGGGTGGACTTCCGGCACACGCTCACGGGGTGGACCGCCGGCACACGCTCACGGGGAGGACGGCCCGCGCACCCACGGGGGAGCACAGCCGCGGGCTCACAGCCCAGCCAGTTCGGTGATGCGGGTGCCCCATAACACATGGCTCTGGCGCTGGGACAGTGACATCAGAGACTGAAGACTTCCGCAGGAAGTGAAAACTCACTACGGTTCTCACACTCTACGAACGTGGGTTCGCATTTATCCTGAAGAGATGAAAAGAGCACTTTCTGGACAGGTAATCCTCGAGAATCCATGACATCACCTCGGCAAAGGCTTCTAAAATGGCTATGTTATTTTCTGACGTTTCCAAGTAAGACGCAGAAAGGTAGAACGGGGGACTCGGTCGCAGCCATAATTAAGTACGCGCTTTACAGACGTGAGAAAACGGAAAACGCCCCGTGAAGGGGAGGATGACCCCCCGGCACGCGGTACGGGGAGCCCTGTGCGTTCGGGGGCCAGCAGCAGCGGGAGGGGCCCCCGCCTACCTGGGTGCGTCATGGTGACCGGCTCCTCCTTGGACTTGTTGTTGTAGATGACCACGGCCACGGCGTTGTGGAAGGCAGCCCGTGAGATCTTCTCTTTGAACGTGCAGTTGCCCCTCTGCAGTAAGGCGATCCACTGCTTGATGTTAGGGGGCACGGAGAACCGCGTCTGGGGGTCACAGCCCAGGTGGTCAGCAACTGCGGGGGAGGAGAGGCAAACCTCGTTAGGGGTGGACCGAGACCCGACCAGCGCGTAGCTCCACAGCTGGCTGACCAGCCACGGCGGGCAGGTCACTGCGCGGGAATCCGAATCGGCACACGGGAAGACAGGCGCCCCTGAAACGCCGCCCGTAACCCAAACATGAGCAACGAAAATGCCCGCCTCAGCTTTACAGATGGACAAGACCAAAAGGTGGGGGAAGAAGAGGCAAACCGGGGGCCCAGCCCGGCTGGCCGAGCCCCTCTGCTCTCCCGCGGGGAAGGGTACCTTTCCCTGGAAATGAGGAAGTTGGGCCTGACCTCTCATTCAGTTCTCAAACTGCCTCGTGAAAACTCAAGCATATTCGAATGAATTTGTTAATAAGGGCCTAAGGAAATGGGAGAAGTCCAGCCTGGGCCTATGTATTTGAGTTTAAGTAGTTAGAATAAGTTAAAGTAGGTCTTCTTTTAATTTATGTTTACTGTTGTTAAGAATCACTCTACAACTCTTTTTTCTCTGAGAGAGATTTTTGCTGTACGGCACATGCACTCACCAGAGAGACAGGGACAGAAAGTGGGAAACCTCTCCCCAGGGGGAATGGCCACGCCACAATCCCCTCTCCTCCATTCTCCTGTCGAGATGGTGGACACGCACACACACACACCCAGCGTGGGTTTTAAGCCGCCCATTCTGGGACTCGAAATGCAGTCGATTACGTGGGAGTCCAGTGACGCAGCAACTACGCCACCTGCTGGTCCCTGGACAGTGTCTGGATGCAGAGAGGCAGCTGGGGTCCAGCCCTCTTCCTCCTCCCCTCACAAGAGGCGAGAGGAGCGATGTGGAGGGCGAGCACCATGGACAGGGGCTCCAGAATGCTCTAGAACTTGCGCCCTTTCTCCTTTTATTCATGTCTTGATGGGAGGAGAGGGTGTGGATGGGAAGAGAGACACCGGACAGGGCTGTGCACCACTGCGACCCCTCCGACTGGCCAGTCAGCTGGGTCGTGGGCTGCACAGGACTGCCTAGTCGGCTGTCCGCCTGGGGCCCGAACCCGGGTGTCCCACGTGGTTCCAGCATGGCTGTGATGCCTGCTGCCGGCACGACCGTGCTTGGCCAGAGCCAGGGCTCTATTTTTTTTTTTAATAATTATTTTATTTCATTTCATTTCATTTATTACCATAATTTGTTTTATTTGACCAGAGAGAGAAAGAGTGAGTGAGAAATAAGATGTCAGGTCTAGGACTCAAACCGCAGTCCGCCATGTGAGAGTCCAGCACCTCAACCACCACGCCATCTGCTGGCCCTGAGCAAGGACTCTTGCCAAGGCTCTGGGGACGGACGGGTTGGTGAAATCCGCATGAGGGAAGACTGGCTGTATTTCTGCTAAGCTCTAGCATGTTCCGTATTTATAACCGCAGTAAACAGGCTGTCCGTCACTCTGTAACCAACAGCAACCACTTACAGCTACTGCAGACACAGCAAATGCCGCGAGGTTACTACACCCACGGTAGATCTCGCCACCCAGCGTGAATACAGCACACACTGCGTGTCGCACGGCTCGAACACGGAGATACTGTCTCGGCACTGGTGCCCCTTCCACCCTGCTGACTTTCACACCTGCTGCGACTCGGAGAAGCCGCCGTTGAGCAGCCTGCCCGGCTAGCCTGCGCGCTCTACTTCCATGTTCGCGACTGCGGCTCGGATTTACCGTGCCCTGAGCCTCCTTACAGTCCCCTCCCTCGCGCTCCGCCTTTGAGTGCACTGATCAAGTTTTCTTACCCCCATGTCCTCCGCCTCCACGTTCAAGTCCCACTTCACAGTGGCCGCCCTGAAATGCTGCCCGCACCCCGATCAGTCTGCCTCCTCCTGAGCACCCCGGGGCCCTGCGAACTGCACGTTCCCGGGACTGCCACAGCACGGAGTCCTACTCCCTCGGTGACTGGGTGAGAATTTATCCTCTTGCCCCTGAAAGCCAGAAGTTCGAAAGTAGGTGTTGGCAGAGCCGTGCTCCCCGTACACACCAAGGGTTTACTACAGGAGCTGGCTCACGCAGCGGCGGGGCAAACAAGTCCCACAGGCCGACTGTCGCGTCCAAAGGCAGAAGCAGCCAACATGTGAAGCCAGGGGGAGCCCCTCTCACCTGGGACAGCGTGAGCCTGCTTCTCTACGCGGCACGGAGCTGGAGCCGAGGGAGGGCAGTCTGTCCCGCTCGGCCTGCCCATTCCGCAGATCACCATTACGGAAAGGGCGGAGTAAGGCCTGGCCAGCATGAGGCCGGACTGGCTCCCACGGTCCTCCCACCCTTAACTGCTTCCCTCAGAAGGTTTCGGTCAAGGCGGCCAGTGGGTGGCGTGGTGGTTAATGTGCTGGACTCCCACGTGGCCAACCATGTTTTGAGTTGTCCTGGACCTGGTGGCTTGCTTTCTTGCTTTCTCTGTGGTCAAATTTTAAAAATACTAAGAATAAATAAAATTAAATAATTCTTTAAAAAAAAGGTTTCGGCGAGGCTCTGTTGGGGCAAACTTCTATTTTCCCATCTGAAAACACCTTTCCTTGTTCTCTCTCTCTTTTTTCTGTTTTTAGGATTTTTTTGCCATTGGGCATGTGCACTGGCCAGACAGAGACCGAGAGAGAAAGAAGCGAGAAAGCACTGCCTCACCGCCTCCTTCATTCTCCTCGTGGGGTTTTGGGCGTGCCCAGCATGTTTCTCAAGCTGCAAGTCCGGGACTTGAACTGTGGAGTCTGCCAGGTAGGATCCAGCTCCTTAAACACCACGCCGCCTGTTGGCTCATCCATGTCACTTGGGCTGGCCTGCAACTTGCAGTTCTCCTGCCTCGGCCTCCCCACTGGCTCCTGGCTTGGGAGCCGGCCCTGTTCTCATTCCTTAGTGGCAAGTTAAGTAAAAAAAATTGTGGATTGCTAAATTAAAAACAAAAACTGTCAAAGGGCATGTGTGCTCACCAGAAAGAGAGAGACTGAGAAAAAGCATGTATTTTTCTCTTAGCACTTCAAAACTCTGTTGTCCTCTGATTTCTTATGTTGAGACTAAAAATAGTTTTTTTTTGTTTTTTTTTTTAAGTTTTGCTATATTATGGGCTTCCCAGAGAGAGACAAAAAGAGAGAGGGAACTGAGAAACTGCTCCCAGGGAGACGGCCACGCCACAATCTGTTCTCCTCTCGGTGGTTTGAGCATGCGTGCACACATGCGTGGCATGAATTTCAAGTCTCCAGGTCTGGGACTCGAACCGTGGAGTCAGCCACGTGGGATACAGCTGCCTTAACCACCATCCCTAGTAGGACTTTTTAAAAATGTAAGCTATGTGTGTTAATTTTTCTAATTGGCAAATCTTTAGTTACATTTAAAGAAACAAATTCTGACAACGAATCCCACCTTTCTGTATGACTATTAACACAGTCGCTGGGCGCCCGGTGCCTGGAGACGCGCCACGCGCAGCCGGAGCAGCCCGGCGACAGCTGTCCTCCACAGTCACACCCATCTCGGATGGTCCTGATGACTCCAGCACCCTGGGACCTCAGACATGTCCGCTGGGCGTTCTCCGTGGCATAACCTGAAGCACCCGAGGAGTGACTGTGTCTCAGCTAACACCACGTCCTGTTAACAGCCGCGGCAACAGCTGCCCACGGAGAGGCGCCGACCCGCAGCGGGCCTCACCTGGGCGTGGCGCACGGCACAGGCAGGTCCGTACCAGCATCTAGCCCGCTGGCTCCCGCTCCCGCTCCCAGGAGGGCTCCAGGGGCAGGGACCACCTTCCGGAGGCGCCCTCCTGGTCCCAGCCCGTGCTGTCCCCCTGTGAGTCCCTGACGTGGGGCCCGCCAGGCTCCAGTTCCCAGGCCTGCCTTCCTCAGGGGCAGGTGACCGACTCTGCGCGCCCACCCCTACCACGTGCCGAGAAGGCCGAACCCAGCACTCGGGGCCGGTCGTCCGCCACCTGCCAGATACTTCTCCAGAGCTTCCATCGTCCCTCAGCCGTGGTCTTCATGGGCGGCTTCCTAGCTGACACTGTCACCGTCCACCTGACACACGGACCGAAGTCCTCGCTGCACGGGAGTGGGCTACAGAGCCCTCTCAGTCAGAGGGTACCCCGCTTCCCTGGCTGCCACCAAGAGCCAACCCCGAGAGGGAGAGCCAGGATGGAGAGCCGCACGGCTGAGCACGGTGACGCGGGACGGAGAGCCGCACGGCTGAGCACGGTGACGTGGGACGGAGCGCCACACGGCTGAGCACGGAGACACGAGGGCACTGTGGGGAACCTGGGGCTGGGCCGGATGGCAACGCAGCACGGTGGAGGCGGACCTGCATGGGACAGCCCTGGGCCGTGCACGGATCAGGAGTGAGTGCTGGCCCCAGGCTGGGGGGGCGGGCTGCGGTGGGAGGACCTGCAGGCTGTGTCTGTCTCCGTCTTTCTCCCCTGGAAGAAGTAAACCAACTTGAAAAGAAAGACAAGGAAGGGAAAGGAGAGGGGAGGGGAGGGGAGGGGAGGGGAGGAGAGGGAAACCTATACTGCAAAGGTGCTGAGGCAGGAAAGTGTTTGGCATCATCCTGGAGATGTAAACTGTAT
>NW_006159689.1:1231924-1237014 GCF_000334495.1 Tupaia belangeri chinensis | reverse complement strand
GCCCTCGGGAGGGTGAGGCGGGAGGACCCCCAACACACCAGGAGTGGTTGGCAGCACTCAGTGGGCAGCCGGCGCCGGTGCCGTGCCGGAAAGCCAGGCCCACGTGGCCGCCTGCGTGGGAAGCGGCACTGCCAGCCTGGAGTGGCGCGGCCCGTAGGTGGTCGGCCCCACAGGTCACACCTGGGCCTCCCCGGCTCAGTCCTCGGCCAGCTCACGTGCCCTCTGGTCGTAAGATGGTATATAAAGTGCCACGCCACAAGCCAGAGTGCAGCCGGGGCGTTCTCGGCTCCCGGGCAGGAAAGAGGAGGACATGGGCGCCCGTGTCACCTAGCCCTCCTTCCACGTTTCCGGTCCCCGACTCTGACACGCGGCGGCACCACCTGCCGAACACTGTGCTGTGTGGACTGCAGGGAGCGTGGGGACGGCAGCGAGGGAGGCTACCGAGGGAGGGGGCGCCTCCAGGGCCGACTAAGCGGCCATCGGAGGACCCGAGCAGACAGTGAATGCAGCAGGGAGGACTGAAGACATGTGGGCAGACAGGGACCTCAGTCCTTGGGGACAACGTGCAGGGGCAGGAGAAATGAGCTCCTGACCCGAGGCCCGTAAACCGGCCACGGACTGCTCGTAGGGGACTGCGTGCTCACAGGTAACGGGGTAACTCGGGGTAACCGGCGAGGCCGGCAGGCGGTCTCGAGGCACCCTGGCGACAGGAGAGAGAGAAGCAAACACTTCGTGTCAGGGCGACGTCGTCCTGGAAGGAGACCCAGCTGAGGGCCGGCCAGGGCAGCCGTCCCCGACGGTGACAGCTGGGGCAGTGCGGTGCTGGCGGGGTCTGGCTCTCCTCCCAGCAGGGCCCCGGCCAGCGGAGCACGCGGTGTCTAAGAGGGCCTCTGGGATGGGGCCGGAGGTCACCAAGGGGCTGCCTGGGACTGAACGCAAACCCAGACACGTGAGGAAAGCCACGCCTCGCTCCAGAGCGTGCAAAGGTCAGGGCAAGGAAAGCTGGGGGCTGCAGGCCGCCCTCCCGGATGGTTTCTGGAGAGACAGCCAGAGTCCCCGAGACCCTCAAACTGGGGCAGGACTCACCGTGGTGGGAAGGCCAGTGCAATGCAAAGGCCCGGGAGAGCGGGGGGTGACAGGAGCCAGCGGGGCTTCTCGGGCCTTTGCACTGTCTGCATATGCAGAGCGAGGACAGGGACAGGCTCCAGCTTGAGGAAACGGGGTAAAGACGCTTCTCGAAGCCGGGCGCCAGGACATCCAGCGCGAGGCCAGGGCGGCTGAGGGCGCACACGCGCCGCTTCCTCCGGGCGCACGAGCTCAGCCCGCGCGCCCACGCCAGCTCACTCCCGCTTCCGTCACCCTAGGGTTTTCTAACTCAACGGTGCCACGCACTCGCCACCTCTGGGGGCTCTGCTGTCACGAAACGCAGCCCCTCCCGGCCCCTCAGCAGCGTCCGTCGGTCAGACAACCACGCACTCCTGGAGCGCCCTCTCCGGCCTCCTGGGGACCCGGGTCCGAAGACCTTTTGTGGAAAAGATGGTTCTTCCCCGACAACTATGTTGGCACCTTGTCAAAAATCAATCCACTGGAACCCGAGGCTCTGTTTCTGGGTCTCGGATCTTTTCTGTTGGCCCGCGAGTCTACACCGGAACCACGGTCTCACAGTGTTGTGAAGGCAGGAAACACGGGTCTTCTAATCCTGGTCCTTTTTTCAAGATTATTGTGACTCTTTCGGGTTCCTTATGCTTCCACGTGAATTTTAAGACCATCCTGTCAACCTGCAAAAAGCGGCCCGGGCTCTTCACAGGCTCCCCATCTGCGGCGGTCCAGGAAGCACCATCAGCCTCGCAGAACCGAGTTTCGGGCCCACGGACATGGAAAGGTTTTCCAGTTATTTAGTTCTTGGGTTTCTTCCAACAAAATCCTGTAGTTTTCAGTGCTAAGGTATTTTTAAAGACTTATTTTCTAACCGCTCCTGGACACAGGCGTGCGACGGACTCTTCCGGGCTGCATTTCTGGTATCTGTGGATGTTTTCAAGCAGAAAGCCTCACCAGGAATGTAAGCCCACGGCAGAGGCTGTGTCCTGTCACTGCATGGAACAGGCCGGAGAGCGGCGGTGACACCAGGGAGTCAGCGAGGCAGAGACTGGACGGCCAGAGAGACCTCATCGGGACCTGGCGGGGGTCTAAAGAGGGGGACCCTCAGGTTCCTGCAAGCCCACCAGTAAAGGTGGTGCTGACAGCACTGGGGGACAGTTTTGGGCAAAGGTAGGGAGCTGGTCATGTTGGTCTTTAAAAAAGACCTAGAAAGAGAATAATTCCACTCTCAAGCACACAACCGATAAAACGTGTACATGTGTGCACCACAAGACATGTCCGACAGTGCTGACGGCCACCGCTGGTAATCGCCAAAAGCAGACCAGAGCGGGGCACACCGTGACACATGCAGAGTGAGTCGCTGACGAGCCCCTGCCACACGAGACACGCATTAGCATTACAGGGGCAGAGACGAGTCAAGAGAACACGGAACACATACCATGACTCCATGTATACTGTGATGTGCTTCCGTGGGGCTGGGGTGGAGCTGACCACCGCCGGCCGGCGACCTGGTGAATCATGCCTTCTAACGGCGCCCCGACTGCGCCCTGAGAGCTCGGGCACCTGCAGGCCGGCGAGCACACCTGCAGGCGGAGGCAGCAGAGCTCCCCGACAGGAGCGTCCGAGCACGGCAGCCTCCAGACCCCCCCCCCATCGTAAGGCCGTTCACCTGCCTGCGCTGTACCCTTCAGTCGGCTGGGAGGAGTGAGCTCCAGCCCCCCCCCCATCGTAAGGCCGTTCACCTGCCTGCGCTGTACCCTTCAGTCGGCTGGGAGGAGTGAGCGAAGGTTTCCTGAGGCCCGAGAGCCCTGGTGGCACATTATGGAACACGTGGAAGGGGTGGCGGGTGCCCACACGTGTCCTCGCAGCCGGCCTCTGAGGTGAGGGGCCCGCTCGGTGGACAGAGCCCTCAGCCGCGGGCCAGCCCAGCGGGGTCTGCAGAGAGTGGGAAGGCTTGCTGCCTGCAGCCCACCTACTCGGTGTGCGAAGCCCCGAGAGTGAAGCTTTCCTTTCGATTTCACTAACCAAGTTAAAAGCAGGCCTGACCTGTGCTGTCCGGGCTCAGGGCAGCGTTTACTTCCGGGGCGAGAAGAGCCAGCAGGGACCCCGAGTCGGGAGCGCCGTCTCCACCAGGTCAGGGTTCTGCTCCGTGGCCATGATGTCGTGAGCCGTGGCAACGGCTGTGCATCTTTCTGTGTCCCCTGCAGCTGGGAACGTGCCTAACGTCTACCGATCAGTGTCCCCTGGATCAACCTGCAGGCGCGTTCTGACAGTGCTACGCTCGGGCAAGCCCGGGACAGCGAGCTGACAGAAGTGACCAACCGCAGATGGGGACCCCACTGACGGAGGCCCCTAAGTAGTGGGGTTCAGAGAGAAGAGTGGAAGGGGCTGGGCAGGGCCAGGTGCAGAGCACCGGGTGGCTCAGTGGTGCAGCTCGGCCCTGCGGGGTGAAGTGGGCCTGGGATGGCGCTGAGTGTGGAGGGACCCGGCACTGCCAGACCGCACACTGCACACGGCTAGCACAGGGATTTCACGTGTGTAGATTGTGCCACAAGTGAAAACAAGCAAAACTGAGCTGGGCTCCCACCTCCTATCCCACAGATTCCTGTTTGCAGGCCCTTGGACCATGTGGGGCTTTAAGAGGCAACGGAACACCCTAAACCTTACAATGAAAGTTTTGCGTTGACATAAATAGAAACTTTTCTACAGAAAGGCTTCCAGCAATGTCTCTTTTTTTTTTTTGGAGAGATTTTCCCTGTAGGGCGCGTGCGCTCGCCAGACAGACAGAGAGAGACATAGAGACAGAAAGTGAGAAATCACCCCCCAGGGGGGATGGTCATGCCGCAATCCCTTCTCCTCCATTCTCCTCTCGGGATCTTGGGCACGCACGCACATGTGCCCGGCGTGAGTTTTAAGCCACCGGGTCCGGGACGCGAACCGTGGTCGACTATGTGGGAGTCCAGCGACATAGCCATTACGCTAACTGCTGGTTCCCAACAATGTCTCTTTTCTTAAGTTTCTTTACTTACTTACTGAGAGACAGACACATGCCCCTGACCCTAACAGGGTCTCGTGGTAGCCCTCCCCACCCCAGCCTTCCGGCCAGCCAGGCCCTGGCATGCCCACCCATACCATGAGCCGCATGCCGGCAGCCTTCCGGCCACCAGGGAACCAGACCGAGGCCTTTCCACATGGCCCCGGAGCCGCACGGCGGCTGCACCACCCACGGCCCACATCACCGCAGCTGGGCCCAGTCCATCTTAGGGGTCTATAACCCACCTTAGATGAGACATGGAAGGTGCACTTGGGACATTCATGGGGACACAGCGCTAAAAGTTTAAAGGACTGGGCAGATCGGTATTCAAAACTGAGCGAGTCGGTCGAATGGAGCGAGGCTGTACTGCCTGGCTCAGACTGGGTCCCTGCGAGGATCGCTGAAGGAGCCCATGCACCTGGAGGCAGTGTCCAGGGAGAACACAGTTCCGTCTCTTCCGCACTCGCAAAGCCAGTCCTAGCCTGGGGCTGACGTGGCTCAGGGTACATGATCCTAACCCCAGTGGTTTCAAGCCGCAGGGATTCGCCCTCGGGAGGCTGGAGGCACGGTGGTGCGGGCAGGCTGGCTCCTGCTGGAGGCTCGACGGAGAAACCACCCCAGCCTTTCTCCCTGCTTCTAGCCACCCTGGCACTCCCTGGCGTGTGGCAGAGCAGCCCCAAGCTGTCGGTCACCTTCCGGCTCTGTGCTGTCTCCTTACAAGGCTACCAGTGCAAGATTTAGGGCTGCTCCAAACCAGTGTGAGCACTCGGGACCAGCAGTTAGCGTAATGGCTATGTTGCTGGACTCCCACATAGTCGACCGCGGTTTGCGTCCCGGACCCGGTGGCTTAAACTCACGCCGGGCGCGTGTGCGTGCGTGCCCAAGATCCCGAGAGGAGAATGGAGGAGAAGGGATTGCGGCGTGACCATCCCCCCTGGGGGGTGATTTCTCGCTTTCT
>NW_006159689.1:1225969-1230602 GCF_000334495.1 Tupaia belangeri chinensis | reverse complement strand
GGTTTGCGTCCCGGACCCGGTGGCTTAAACTCACGCCGGGCGCGTGTGCGTGCGTGCCCAAGATCCCGAGAGGAGAATGGAGGAGAAGGGATTGCGGCGTGACCATCCCCCCTGGGGGGTGATTTCTCGCTTTCTGTCTCTATGTCTCTCTCTGTCTGTCTGGCGAGCGCACACGCCCTATAGCAAAAACCTCTCCAAAAAAAACAAAACAAAACCCAGTGTGAGCGCATCTTTGTCCCCAGTGGGTGACGTCTGCCAAGTTCCTATTTGTAAATCCATCACACTGAGGTCTGAGGTGGATGCGCTCGCGGGATGCTGCTCGGCCCACACCTCGGTCCGACACGGCCGCTGTGATGACATTCCTCGGCGAGGCACCTGGAGACAGCGCGCATTCACTGCTCAAGTTCTGGAAGCGGGGCAGCCCGGGACGAGGCCCCTGCGAGGCTGCGTCTGCCCCAGGGAAGGTGCCCTCCCTGTCCCCACGGGGCAGAGGGGGCAGGGGCCCTCTGACCCCTCACATAGGGCTCTAACAGTCCTGGAGGCTCCTGAGCCATGCAATACCCTGGAATTGGGGAACTTTGGGGCGGCATCCCGCCCTGCAGCCCTCCCTGGCCTTTAAGGGGAATATTAAACAGATGCACCCGAGGCTTAAGACGCCCCGGCCCTAGGAATGGCTGAAAAGACACAGGGACAGAAAGCCCACGGCCTGAGTAGGGAACGAACAGCTGTCTGCGAACACCCGAACCAAGGTTTCCCGCTGTGAAGACGACTTTCTAACGTGCAGAAACACGGGGGAGACAGAACGGGGCGATCCCGTCAGTCACCTGACGACACTGGCGCTGGGACTGCAGGCGGGCGTGTCGGTCGCTGGCCTCTAGATTCGCAGGCTGTCACCCCTCCTGAGCTTCTGTGTGCCCTTTCTAATGAACCACGGAACTTGATGCCACACTAGAGCAGTGGACACCCCACGGGGGAGCGGGGCAGGGCGCCTGGAGGGCACCAGGAAGGTGTGAGTGGGTGCGCATGGGTGAGGCCAGCAGCCTGCAGGGGCTGGTGGGGGAGGCAGCACCAGGCCGAGCAGTGAGCCAGCGCCCCAGTCAGACTTGGGACCCTTGCACCGTAGGCTGAGACACCCCTGGAGGAACTGAAACGAGGATGACAGGACTGAGAGAACCTTCGAGAGTACGCTGCCACGGCGAGGAGAAAAGATCGAGGGGGCGTTAAGAGCAGCAGATTACGAGACGGCAGCCGTGCCACGGTACCTGCAGGGCACTTCAGCTGCAGGCCAGCTCGCCAGCGAAAGCCAGCCAGACCAGAGCAGTGCCCTGGCATCGCTGCGCGCTACTCCCAGAGGCGGGCCCGCGCTCAGGCTCTGTCCCTTCTTCCTGACCGCGGCTCGGCTCGGCTGGCTTACTGCTCTGACGGGCCGCCCTGGCCTGAGAGTCGCTTTCCCTGCTGAGAGAGGCCTCCTTCAACACACTCCTAGTCTCTCTCCGTCTCCTCCCCATTCTAACAGTGCTTAGAATCCACCCCGTCTGGAGCAATGGAGCAAACGCTCGAAATAAAATGAAAATCGACCCGTGGGCCTGAACTTGGTCCTGGTCCCCCGGACAGCGCGGCTCCCTGTTCTCCCTCCGGGATGGTTTCTCCTTCTGTAGTGAAAACATCTGTTTTTTTAATTGAGAAATGTCACCCATGCGTCAGTCGGGATAACATGGCTGCACTTTCTGCCCACACAGCGAGTCTCCGCCTGCGGGGAGAGCCCACAGCTGAGGCTGGCACACCTGTTAGCTCCATAGCACACGACAGCTGTTAGGACAACCCCCTTCACGGCGGTGAGACTGTCCACTGCGTGGATACGCTTGGAAAGCGGTAGGAAGACGCAGATGCGCTTAAAGCGAGGGTGTGCAGGCAGACACCCCGCTGTCAGGTCCCAGCTCCCTCGGTCCCCAGGGAGTTACTTTACTCTCGCTGATCCATTCGGCATTAATTACTAAGCACCACCCACGTCCAGGTCCCAGTCACTGCTGAATACATGGGGTGGACAGAGACAAGACCCCTGCCCTCGGGAACAGAGAACAGAAATCATTCCGATCACATTAAGTGCTAGGAAGCGGGCAAACACTGGATGAGGCTGGAAACTGCACTCCCTGCCCAGAAATGAGGGTGACGTCGCACCCGGGGCCATCAGGGAGCTGAACGCCACCCCGCGATGTGGCGGACACGGCTCGGGGAGCACGCGCTACCCGACGTGGCAGCCCCAGCACTGTGGGGAAAACACAGAGGGAGAGAGCCCCTGCCTGTGGCTGTCTCCTGTTAATATAAACCCTACCTTCTCCAAGGGTGAGTGTGCTGCTAGAAGTTTGATGTGGGTCTTTTAAATTTATTTTTAATTAATTATTTTTTAGAGAGATTTTTGCTATAGGGTGTGTGCACTCGCTGGAGACAGAAAGCGAGAAATCACCCCCTAGCGGGGATGGCCATGCCGCAATCCCGTCTCCTCCACTCTCTCCTTGGGATTTTGGGCACACACGGCATGCAACTGACTTGGGTTTTAAGCTGCTGGGTCCAGGACTCGAACCATGACGTGGGAGCCCAAAGACGTAATCACTATGTCACTGCTGGTCCCGACGTGGGTCCCTTTACTCTCCCTTCCCCTCCCCTGCATGTTCACGCCCTCTCATCTCCCCAAACATGGAACATCGTAACAGCTGCTCCTGCCTACTGCGGCCCTGCCAGCTGTGTCTCCTCGGGCCTCTCCCCACGACTGGCTTATCTGGTCGTGGGTATGTCTCCCTGCTTCTTTCCCATGCTTGGTAAGCTTTTCTCAGACGCCAAATTTTATGGTCTTTGGAGCAGAATTTCGACATACTCCTTTAAATATGGTCAAGTTTTGTTGTCGTTCAAGTTTCTTGGGGCCAGACAGATCCTTCTAAGATTTCTCTGAAGCCTGTTGGGGATCTGGAACAGGCTTCTTCTCCAGGGCTAATCTGGTCTCACTGCAGGCCCGTGCACTCGGAGGCCTTCCCAGGGGCAAGTGAGAGTAGGGACTATTTCCAGCCTAGTGCACTCCAGAACCCGACCCGCCTGCCGCTTCCCCAGGTAAACGCCCCTCCCAGCCCCGCAGTGTCCTCACGGAGTGTGCAGATCGGAGCTAAACCAACACTCGAGGGGCCCTGGGCGGTGGTCCTAGGGCTGCGCTCCACGCCCTGCTCTCCCCCGCCCCATCTGGGGACTGTCACACAATTGAGGGGACCACTGTCCTCTATCGGGTCCTGCCTGCACTGCAGCCTGCAGTCCATCCGGCAGTAGTAAGCTCGGGGACACGGGGGCTTCCCTGCCTACCCGCTTCTCTTGGGATCACCAGCCTGCACTTCTTACTCACCGGGCTTTAAAACTGCTTTTCAAAACTCGTTGGGCTTTCTCGTCGGGCTGGGTGGGGAGGCGAGTCCGTGACTGCCACTCCGGCGACTGGAAGCAGAAACCCTGTTTCGGCAGACCCACACCCCCAGTGGTGCTCAACTCCAGCCTTTCTGTCCCTCTGGCCCCGGGCCACTTTCAACTGCGCACCGCACACCGTCGCCCCACCTTCTGGTGACAGCCGGCTTGGGTCTCGCTGTCAGACAAGCACCGCAAACACAGTCCCAGCCTCGCGGCCTGCTGACGCCAGGCACGGCCCAGGTGCAGGGCAGAGACAAAGCGACCGCACCTGGGCCCTCGGGAGTCAAGCCCTCATCCGTACCTCAGCCCCGACAGGAGAGAACTAAAGTGGAAACCAATCCACGGGGGTCGTCGCACTCGAGCTTCTCTTTCCTAGTGTTAGGTTTTTGCCACAGGGCACGTGCACCACAGGAGAGGGAGACCGGGAATGGGAGAAATGCTCCCGGGGAGATGGCCAGGCCCAATCCCTTCTCCATTTTCCTCTAGGGCTTTGGGCACATACGCACATGCGCCTGGCGTGGTTTTCCAGCCGTCGGGTCAGGGTTCAAACTGTGGTCAACCACGTGGCAGTCCAGCACTCTCACAACCACCAGAGAGTAGACACTTCAGGGTGCAGGTCGTGCAGGCCCCTGTCCCCACACTCGGGTCTGTCGGGGAGCACACAGCAGCTACGGGCTACATGACAGCCCAGGGCATGGCTGGGCCCCCCAAGCCCTTCCCAGGGACAGGCCTCTGGCCTCAGCCAGAGCTAGCGGACTGCACTTCCCAGCAAGCTCTGTGTCCCACTGGTGCTGGCTGCATGGTGTTCCGCCGTGGCATTCTCTAGTTGTGCCACCCAGAGAGCTGACGAGGGTGACTGTGCCAATAAGTCAGCAGGTTCTCTTGGGCAGGAGATGCACGCAGGGTGGGGTCCCCTGTATGCCCACAAGATGTGTGCAGCTCCTCTCACCTCGTTCACATCTGAGGGGTTCGCTTCATTTTATTCGGAACTGCCTCCAACAGAGACGGAAACTGCACTGCTACCACGTAAGGAAAGCCACGGACGCCCAGTATCAGGTACTCCAGGGTGGTAAAATGAGCAAACGCCAGTGGCCCTGAACACAACGGCTCCAGCTGCAGCCAGTCCAGACTGCCATGGTAAGAGCCCTCCCTGGAGAACGGCCACTCACCCTGCCGACGCGGCCCGCCCAGC
>NW_006159689.1:1219540-1225711 GCF_000334495.1 Tupaia belangeri chinensis | reverse complement strand
GTCCCCGCGACAGCACCTTGAGTCCTCAGCACCTACAAGCAATTCTCCTTTCCCACCAGCCACGGGCCTGGCAGGAGCCACATCTAGCACACCTGCCTCTCAAACTTCCTACCGTTGTCAGAACTCGAATCTCCTTAGAAGAGGCAAAAATTTGATATGTTGCAGATATTTTTAATAGTTCAATCAAAAAGCTAATCTCACAAAACCAATGCTAACAGTGGGTAAGTACCTCCACCCTGCACTGTGCACGCACGAGTCATAGCCACCTGGACACGCGCGCCCGTGAGAGGCTTGCAAAGAACTCTCTCTTAGTGGGGACGATGTGGCGGGTTTGTACACAAAGAATGTGTCTTGGGACCAGCAGACAGTGTAATGGTTACTGAACTCCCACGTGGTTGACTGTGGTTCGAGTCCCAGACCAGGAGGCTTAAACCCACACTGTGCGCATGTCCACGTGTGCCCAAAATCACAAGAGGAGAACGGAGGAGAAGAGACTGTGGTATGGCCATCCCTCCTGGGGGGGCGGTGATTTCTCACTTCCTGTCTCTGTCTCTAGAGCAGAGATCTCTCAAAGAGAGAGAGAGGCATGTCTTCTTTGTAGTCATACCTTGCTCAAGGTAGGAGGGTTTTAGAAGCTGCCTTGTTAAGCTTCCTTCAACTCAGGATTTCTGGTAAGGTTCAGAAAGAGGCTCCCTGGCTTGTTCATCTCTTACAAGCCTCCTTCAGGGGCGGGCGGTGGCAGTGGTTTAGAGAGCTGGAGTCCACGTGGACCATGGTGCCAGCCCTGGTCTCGGGGGCTGAAGGATGTACTTGGCACATGTGTGCGTGCCCCAGTCCAGACAGATGGAGAGGGCAGAAGGGCTGCGGCAGGACCGTGCGGCTGGGGGCTCGGGCCTCGTCTCGGACAGCAGGCGAGCAGCTCTCTGAGACGGAACTCCGCAGAGAGCCCCGGGCACCATGGACGGACACAGGCTCGGCGCCGTCTGGCCCGTGTGAAGAGGCCGTGCTGCCTGAGCTCCGGGGCCCAAACGCGGCACCAACGACGCAGGTGGCGAGGCAGCAGGTGCTCACAGGCTCTGCAGCCACACACAGCCCAGCCTCCTCGCCCACCCCGCGGATTATCTTACCCACGTTCCGGTCCACTATTCGTTCCCACTAACTGTTTCTTTTTTTTTTCCTCCCATGGGGTATGTGCACTCGCTGGAGAGACAAAGACAGGGCAAGAGAGAAATCACCCCTGGGGAGACGGCCACACTGCAACCCCTTCTCCTCCAGTCTCCTCTCAGGATTGTGGGCATGCATGCACACACATTAGCATGAGTTTACGCCGCCACGGTTGGCTACGCGGGAGTCCAGCACTGTAACCACCGTGCCACCTGCTCGCCCCATCGATCATCTGCCACCCCGTCAGTTAGATCCGCCACGTCTTTACCGAGTCACAGGCAGAGCAGAGGCCTTCACCACGTACAGAGCAGCGAGGCATGGTGGACGCGGACCCAGGAGAGGCTCTGCTGGGACGTGAACCGCAGGAGCAGCAGGACAGACACTGGGTGGCAGGGCCCCGTGGTTGTTGAAATCGTGCTAACACGTGGTCACAGAGACCAGCCCAAAGTGAGGGGACACGGTACATTTCTAGGCTGCAAAGTCCAGCATGAGTAATTTACTGTCCGCATCTCCTTTCCCTTCTAGACTTACTTACGTCTAAATTTAGTGTTTAGAGCCTCCAGCCCCTTGGAATACTCCCACGTTTAACTCTATCCAACAGCCCCTGCCTTGGCCACCGAGGGCTCTGACGCCACGAGACCTCATAGCCGCCCTCGCTGCATCTCTCCTCCACCGTGTCGGAGCTTCTGAACCACGGCAGGTGCCCGGGAGGACCCACGGAGGAGCTCATGTGATAGGATCACTTTTTTAAAACATAAAAACCCAAGACTCATTTTTTAAAAATGTTATGACATCCCTACAGTGAGCAAGATAACGTAATGAAAGGTTCACCATCTGGCAAACTGTCCGTCAAGGCTGTGCGTAACGCCCAACCCCAAACATTCCTGAGCAGGGCAACGAGCAGAAGCCGAGCCTTCCCGGCAGCGCGTCTGCAGACACAGCCACCGCATCGCCCCGGCCATTCGGTGCACACACACCGCAGACCCGCTCTGCTCACGGTGGCAGAATACCTGGCTTCTGGCGTGAACCCCCGAGTGAGGAGGGAGGGAGCAGTTCAGAACTGCACACACACGTACACGGGCCCCTCTGAAGCTCCGCCTTTGTTCTTGTTTGTTTGTTTGTTTGTTTGCCTTTTTAAGAGATTTTTGTTATAGGACACTTGCATTCACCAGAGAGACAGAGTGAGAAATCATCCCCTGGGAGGATGGCCATGCAACGATCCCTTCTCCAGTCTCCTCTCAGGATTTTGGGTATACATGGGTATGCATTTTAAGTCACTGGGTCAGTACTCAAACTGCAGTTAACTGTGGGAGTCCAGTGATGTAACCATTATGCCATCTGCTGGTCTCCAAAGCTCTCTCTCTCTTTTTAAATTATTTTACTTTGATTTACTTACATATTTAATTTAACCAGAGAGGGAGGGGGAAGCGGTGAGAGAGTGAGAGAAAGCAAGCCGCCAGGTCCGGGACTTGAACTGTGATCAGCCATGTGGGAATCCAGCACCTCTAACCACCACACCACCTGCTGGCCCCAACCCGAAGCTCCATCTTTTTTTTTAAAAGAGGTTTTTGCTATAGGGTGCTTGTGCTCGCCAGAAAGACAGAGAGGAGAGACAGAAAGTGAGAAATCACCCCTCAGGGGGGATGGCCATACCGCAATCCCTTCTCCTCCATTCTCCTCTTGGGATCCTGGGAACGCATGCACACGCGCCAGGCGTGAGTTTAAGCCAGCGGGTCCAGCCTCGAACTGCGATCGGCTACATGGGAGTCCAGCGACATAGTCATTGTGCTAACTGCTGGTCCCCCAAAGCTCCATCTTTATAAAGGGGTTCTACATCACTTATACCTTGCAACTTGTTAGCCTCAACTGCAGCACCACTCACCAGTGCATTCCACTGACACTTAATGGCAAAAACACATTTCCAAAGTGCAACAGTTGTTTATAAAGTATACCTTCCAAGGTACACTTCGTACCTAAGGAAAAATGTGCCAGTTTTCCCTTTAAAGGATAAATACATCCTATCCAGTAATTCCTACATGCCTAGCTGACAGCAGCATTGCAAAACAACAAGAAAGGTTTCTAATTTCATAAATCAAGCCAGAGAGCTAAAACAAGCAACCGCGTGGCTGGCTCGTTCGCTCTAGAAATACTGCAAAAACCTCTCGTCTTTATACTCATTTCTACCAAACGACCTCAAATAAGCTTTCGTGAACTCCCCGGGACTGGCACAGTTGCTCAGAGCCATGAATCCTGTCTCGTCACGCGTGTGATTTCAACGTCACGTTGCTTAGTGTCAACACAAGTAAGCCCTCAGTCAACACACCAAGCGCTCTCTAAAATGAAAAATTACAAGAGCAGAAGTCATAAGGAATGTAAACTTTTTTCTAAAATTATGAAGTTTTCAAACACTAAATCAAGATTATAATGTAAAATACCCATTTTTCCAATTTTAAATCTTTTTTTTTGAAGTTTTGCCTTAGGGCATGTGCACTCACTGGAGAGAGACAGATACAGTGGGAAGGAAAGTGAGAAATCACCCCCCAGTGGGATGGCCATGTTGCAATCCCTTCTCTGTTCTCCTCCCAGGATCTTGGGCATGCACACATGTGCCCCCAGCTTGAGTTTCAAGCCACCAGGTCCAGGACTCGAACCACTGTTAGCCATGTGAGAGTCCAGTGATGTAACCACTTTGCCATCTGCTGACCCCTTAAGTATGACTACTACCACCTGCCTTTCTTTTCTTCTTCTTCTCCTAGGTTTTGCTGTGGGGTGCATGTGCACACCAGAGAGAAACAGAGAGAGAAGAGAGTGAGAGTGAGAAGCCACCCCCAGGTTGGCCGCACTGCAAACCCTTCTCCATCTCTCAAGGCTTTGTGCACGCACTTGCTCCCAGTCTGGTTTTCAAGTTGCCAAGCCAGAGTCAAACCGGAGTCAGCCGTGTGTGTGATCAGGGGTCTTAAAGTCCACGCCCCCTGCTGCCCCCACCATTCTTGTTTTGAAAGGACAGAGCTGGCAGGCAGCATGGTCACTGAGGCTCTGGACTCCCAGATCGCTGACCACTGTTTGAGTCCCAGACCTGGTGACTTCCTTTCTCATTTTCCCACTCTCTCTTTCCCTCTCTCTCTGGTCAAATTTTAAAAATAACAAATAAGTTAAATCGTTAATTCTTTAAAAAAATACATTCCCAAGTAAGCAGAGGGCATGGTGGTTAAAGTCCCAGATTCCCACATAGCCAACTGGGAACACTTGAAAACCATGCCACGTGCGAGAGTGTGTACGTATTCAAAACCCCGAGAGGAGACTGGGGAAGGGGCCGAGGTGTAGTCACCCCCCGGGCGTGATCTCTCACTTCCCCTGTCTGTCTCTGGCGAGTGCACACACTCTGGTAAACACACACACGTATATGTGCATATCTCCCTGAGTTCCTGAGACGAAGCAGAACGTCTTGGTGTTCACAGAAACCCCAGGTCTGGAAGCAGCTCACGGGGAGACTAAGGCTGCGGGACCCAGCTCCGGAGCACTCTCTGGCTCTCCTCCGCAGCCCCTGCCCTTCCCCATGCCTGGCCAGGCGCCTGCCACAGTGGGCTTTCAGCTGGGCTCTGCAGGAAGGGAAGAAGTTATGTGTGAAGACCCCTTGTACAAAGCCACGCTTGGGTCAGCTGCAGGGTCTCGCAACAGCACACTGGGAAATCTCACGTGTGCGACACAAAGCGGGAGCAGAGACGTCACAGGCTCAGAGGGGCTGACCTTACTCGGCCGGTGCACGCTGCCCCGATTCGTTCATCTTGCCGGGGGTTCCAAGCCCGCCTCCATCCAGAGCCTCTCTAGGGTGAGAAATGGCCTCTGGGAACTCGGGGACCGTTTAAACCTGTGACAACCTTAAGAAGTAAATAAAGCCTTTTGCCCGTGTCCAGGTGCAGACTGGGCAGGAGGAACAGAGCACAGCCTCCCACTGTCGCGCTGCCCAGGAGGCGGGGCTGGCACGGGGTGCGCCAGGGTGCCCAGCGTCCCACAGCTGCTGGGCCAGCCAGGACGCTTCCCCCAGGACCGGGCTCCCCTCCGGGTCCTTTACACACAGAGAACACCCTGGGGGCCAGGCCCTGGAGCTTGGGCCGTGGGTCTGGGGTGCTGAGGGGACCGAGCCCCAAAGACAAACCACAGCTTCACAAGAGCACTAGGGCCAGCTCCCGCCCCAGAACAGCCGCCCATGTCTTCCTCTTTCTCCAGGTCCACGTGACCCTCCAGTTTCTCCCCACCAGAAAAGAGGCTGCCATTGTTGGTGTCACAGTTTGGCAACAGTGTGTGTCCCAACCACAGTGACTGGCACAGAGCAGGCAGGCAGGCAAATATTTACTGATGGACCCAGACAGAGCTGCTTCTATGGCCAACCTGGCCCCACCGTGCATTCTGGGAGCGGGACTGGAGTGCACCTGGTCACCGAGTGAAAGTGAGCCCTCCAGAGCCGGTGGCAGCTGAGGCCAGGCCGCAGCCCGCCGGAAGAGAGGTTCCCCCACATCCAGAGGCCTCAAAGGAGTGCACGGAGCAGATCCCAGGCTGTGCTCCTGCCGCAGAGCACACAACGGCACTGCCCTGCGCAGGAAGCCGGCTGGGGCATCTTAACCGACGGCAGTTTAGGGAAGGCCCGTCAGCATTCTGGGGGAGGGTGGGGGAGAGCAGACATCTCCCAACTGCAGTGGCCAGAGCGCACAGCCGGGCGAGTGGGACTGTCTCCTGAACAGCAGGACCGCGACCTGCTCGCAGACCTCTGCGCCGGGGGACACAGGGCCCAGGGCTTCCCCGGCGAGTCCTGCCCTTTCCCGGGTCTCCCTCCCGGCTCCGGCCTAACGGTGCCAGGTCCCTCAGCAGTGCCATGTGCAGGGTCACATCGCAGTCCCCTACTGCGGGTCGAGAGCAACAGGGACGATGCCCGAGTCCCTCCCCCCAGGCCGTTTACGAAGAGGCACGTTTCCAGGCCGGCGCCAGCCTCCTCCCCCGGCCGGCTGCGGC
>NW_006159689.1:1218093-1218625 GCF_000334495.1 Tupaia belangeri chinensis | reverse complement strand
CCCGCGCCCCACCAACCTGCAGGCCCAGGCGCCCGCCCAGAACCGTCGAGGCCAGGGCAGTGGAGGGAGCAAGCCCAGACCCGGCTTCCACACTGAGGCCGGGGCCCTCCAGTCCCGGCGTGGGCGCGGGCGCGGCTCTGTAAAGAGGGCGCTGGGGACCCAGGATGCTGGTGGGGACCCTGGGTGCCAGATCTGGCCTCACAGGTGGCCAGAACCCCGGGGTGGCTGGGTAGGGTTAGGACAGTGCCCGCGGCTGGACACACATGGCCTCCCAGTGCTCACACACACGGCCTCCCTGTGCTCACACACACACACGACCTCCCCGTGCTCACACCTCCCCGTGCTCACACACACCTCCCCGTACTCACACACACGACCTCCCCATGCTCACACACACACAACCGCGCTCACACGCACCTCCCCGTGCTCACACA
Organism: Tupaia belangeri chinensis; assembly: GCF_000334495.1. Taxonomy (NCBI): domain Eukaryota; kingdom Metazoa; phylum Chordata; class Mammalia; order Scandentia; family Tupaiidae; genus Tupaia; species Tupaia belangeri. The sequence goes on along the minus strand of NW_006159689.1, from coordinate 1,218,191 downwards.
CACCTCCCCGTACTCACACACACGACCTCCCCATGCTCACACACACACACCCGCGCTCACACACACCTCCCCGTGCTCACACACACACCTCCCCGCGC
>NW_006159689.1:1215318-1217973 GCF_000334495.1 Tupaia belangeri chinensis | reverse complement strand
CGGCCCACACACACGTGCTCACACACACACGTGCTCACACACACACCCGTGCTCACACACACCCCTGTGCCCCCCCCACACCCATGCTCACACACACACCCGTGCTCACACACACGTGCTCACACACACACGTGCTCACACACACACCCGTGCTCACACACACCCCTGTGCCCCCCCCACACCCATGCTCACACACACACCCGTGCTCACACACACGTGCTCACACACACACGTGCTCACACACACCCATGCTCACACACCTCTGTGCTCACACACACCCGTGCTCTCACACACACACGTGCTCACACACACGTGCTCACACACACACACCCGTGCTCACACACACCCGTGCCCACACACACACCCCGTGCTCACACACCCGTGCTCACACACACACACACCTGTGCTCACACACACCCCTGTGCCCACACACACACCCATGCTCACACACACCCGTGCTCACACACACTGTACCAGGTAATGGGGCGTGTTTCTAGAGCATGAACTGAGGAAGATGAATTGGCTGCAGGTTTGGCCAAATTCAGGGCTCACAGGGGGGCTGGGAGGTGGGAGAGGAAGGCGGTCCCCTGGGGAGGGGTGAAGTCAGCACTGCTCACCCAGAGTACGAGGGTCCAAGGCAGGGGAGGCGTCCAGAGCACAGGAGGCATTGAGCCCGGGAAAGGGGGTGGGTGCCATGAGGGGACAGGTCAGATGGCCACTGGTGCCTCCTAGTGACTTCGTCACGACGTCCCCCCAGTTCCCTCCCTCCACCCCTGCATCATCTGCCTGGACGGTGCTCTGGCCTATCGAGGCTGTCTTCTTACCCACGTGCCTCTAGGGTGGACGACACTTGGACAAACAGGTCTCCACGTGGGGCCAGCACTTAAAGACACCCCAGGTGGCCCATGGGTGCCAGCCTGGTAAACCAGGCGAGGAGAAGGTAGCTCCCTTGAAACGCTCCTCCGCCATGCCGGACCTGTCAGGAAGGTTGGGGCCAGGCCCTGACATATGATACTCTGGGCCTGCGTGAACCACTCCGCGGCTCAGGTGCGGGGCCGGCTCCACACAGCCTCGGCGGGCACCAGCGTCTGGGTGACAGGAACACCCTGTACTGGGGACGCTGCCTTTGGGGCGAGAGTTTTCCACTTACAGCAGTCATGTGAAGCTGTCTCCTACAAGACTTGTAATATGAAACTTACCTCCTTAACGGGTCTTTATTGCCAGCGGGCACACGCACATGTGCACACAAGCTTGTGCACACAGAGAGAGACACACACACAGACCGATTCCCCAGACGGGCCTGGTCACACCTTTGGACTTCCGAGCCACCAAAGTGGGTCAAAATAAAGCCCATGCTCTTAAATTCACCCGCTCGCAGGTATTAGCAACGCAAAAACAACCAAGTCAACTCTGTTGGTGTGTGTGTGGTTTTTAAAAATCTTTTTCTCACATTACGAAGTAAAAACACCTTTGTAACCACCACCTGGACCTAGATAGAAAACCTAACGAGCACTGCTGGGAGCTCCCCTGGGCTCCTCAGAGGTAAGTACCCCGTATTCTGATTTCTACTGTGCAGCTAAGTTTGCCTGTTGGTTTCTTACATTGCCAGAGGGTGCATGCACCCCGGAGAGAGACAGACAGAGAGGGAGAGAGAAAGCACCCGGAGGGGCATGGTCAGGCTGCACCCCGCCTCCGTTTCCCCGTCCTGTCAGAATGTGGGCATGGACACGCATCCTAGCATGCTGCCCAGGCCGGGATTCCAACCGTGGGGTCGGCCGTGTAGCCTCTGGCTTCCTCACCCCTGGCGACGGAGCCAGCCTGGCTGTGCCCGTGTCTGAGTGCTCTGTAACACCCACGGCACGCCCTCTTACCCACTGTGACGGTCAGCCCGGTGTGCTTCGTGGTCCTTCAGCACCTGGCCACGCCAGCAGCCTGCGGCCTGCCTGACAGCCCTGGCGACAGCCGCACTGCCTTCCCTTCAGGCCCCCGCCCCGAGCTTCTTTCCCCTTCGTCCCCCTCCTAGCCCAGTGCGGTCCCTCGAGGACCTTGGTCTACACTATCCATTCCTACCCTGCACTGCGGCCACAGGTAAAGTCATTATGGAAACCCGGTCCAGCCCAGGAGACAGGCAGTCCTGGAGAAGCTCTGGTCCGTGTGGATCTCGGCGCCCTAGGAGAGGCTCCAGGGGAAGCTCCGTGGAGACGTGAGGCCAGACAGGAGCTCCCGGGCGTCGGCACAGCTTCTTCACGGTGCACCAGCTCTGCGGTCCCCTCCCGGTGAGGGATCTGGTGAGACACTGCGTCCTCCCCTCCGGTGAGGGCCCCGGCCAGATGCCGTGTCCCTTTACCTGGCCTTCAGAGAGGCAGGCGGAGGGGCCGGAGCGCAGCCCTGGGCCCCTGGGGCCAGCACGCAGCAAGGGTATTTTAGAAAGTGCAAAGAACATTTCAACATTTTACTAAATGTTCATTTCTATATATTACCCTTGGCTTTGTGGCCAATGACTAAGCTCCCTTCTCCTCCAGAGGTGATTGCTTTTCAATGTTAAGTATTGGTTTTATAATGTTAAAAAAGAACCAAATGATTCCCAGCGTGAGCGAGGGTGCAGAGGCCATCACCCCCCCCCCCCCCCTCCTCTCCGTATTTTATAGAATGGTT
>NW_006159689.1:1189936-1215123 GCF_000334495.1 Tupaia belangeri chinensis | reverse complement strand
TTCTCCTCCCGGGATCTTGGGCACGCACGCACACGCGCCCGGCGTGAGTTTTAAGCCACCGGGTCCGGGACGCGAACCGCGGTCGACTACGTGGGAGTCCAGCGACATAGCCATTACGCTAACTGCTGGTTCCACACACATGCGGTCTTCAAACACATGCACAGCGCATGACGGCCGAATGGGGGCTGGTCTCAGGAAGGTCGTTTTCCGCAAGAACTTGACAGTGTGTGTCTGTTAAGTGTTTCTTCCCGTGTCCCTCCCACCAGCCTCTGGTCATGTCACCTGTCTTTAAAAAGCGAGATGCCTTGGGACCAGCGGGTGGCATGGTGGCTAAGGCACTGGACTCCCACGTAGCTTGAAACTCATGCCAGACACACGTGCATGCGCCCAAAATCCCAGGAGAAGGGACTGTGGGGGCCATCCCCCGGGATGCTTTCACACTTTCCCTCCCCTTTTCTCTCTGTCAAGCATACGTGCCCTGTGGCAAAACCAAACTAAACTAAAAATTAAAAAAAATAAGAATAGAAAAGAAAGAAAGAAAAAAGATGTCTTAAAGAACATATTTGATAAATGACAATCAGGTGGGACACAGCTCTGGTGGAGACAGCGTAGCAGGGCTGACGGAGGAGAGCAGGCTTACGTGGCACACGCCCCGGACGGAGGACTGGGTGCAGACCGATGGGATACTGGTGTGGGCTGAAAGTGCTCGCGGTTTGGGGGACCATGTGATAAGCCGCTGTACCCTGGAGTTGGCCTCGGTGTTACAACGCTATTCACACCACAGGACCCGGCACTCACGGCAGACCAGAGCGCCCCCTCGCTCGCCCGGCCGTCTTTTTCAGGTACTTTCCAGAGCGGTTTTCCAGAACGCCGCTGGTTCTGGTCTCCCCCTGGCCACACGTCAGCTGCGTGACCTCCACGAGTTCCCAACCTCCCAGGACCAGCTTCCCACCGTGAAATGGGAACGACGACCTCTCCCCCCAGCTCTGCCCAACGCACATCAGAGGGTGGGCATCTGGAGGACAAGGACCTGTGCAGGGTGGCACTGCAGCCCCCACGGGGCCGTCCCGGGGGACGGAGCTCGGGCACCCTCAGGCTGGAGAGCCGCAGAGGTCCTCACTAGCATGGGCACGTCCTTCTCAGCAACCAGACCTGCGTCTCGAAGGAGACCCCGCACGTGGAGAGTGCAAGGTGCACACCGAGCAGGACGCGTGTGCCCCCCTGCCCCCGCTTCCGCTGCCAGCGCTGCGCCTGTCTCAGACGACGCCTGAATTCCTCGCGGCCCAGCTCTGTCCAGGAATTCCGGCGCAGCCTGAGCCCTCCCCTCCCTTGGGATGCTGAGTGGGCACGGGCTGCGCTGCGGGGCGGCTGCCTGTCAGCAGATCGAAGGCTTCGCTGTCCTTTGTCAAGACCGCCTGCGCCGAGTGATGGACGGCTGAGCCGCACAGAGGAGACGCTGGCTTGGCCGAGGCTGGCAGGCCGGTGGCCTCACGCCCGCCTGCTGGCGCTCAGGCTGACCTGCTGTAGTGATCTCTGGAGTCCTGAGGGCCTGCACCCGCAGCCTGGGGTGTCCAGAGGCTCTGCTCACAGGCAGGAGAGGGCTTGGTCCAGTGGGTACAGAAGGCCCTTCTTTTGCAGAACTGCAAAGCAGCAGGTCGGGTCGAAGGTTAGGTGGCAGAGCCAGGCTCGGACAGGACAGTACCCAGGCAGCTCTGGGGACCTGGTGACTGAGACCAGTGGGCATCCCCATCAGGGCACCTGCGGTCGGCACCGAGGTCCTGCAGGGACAGAGTACCTGGCCTGTCTGCCTCGGGGCACCCTGACAGCCCGGCCAGGGGAGCAGCTGGTGAAGAGGAACCCTCGGGGTGAAGCCCGCGTGGTTCACTGTGCGCCGAGCAGGCAAGGCCACGCAGACCGAGGAGGGGCCCACACAGCAGCCTGAGTCCACGCCCTGCCAGGTGGGCATTGGCTGGTTCCTTTCAGGGAGAGTAATGGTTCGACCTCTCCCTTCAGACATTCCCCCCAGTAAGGGTGCCAGGGGTGGGTCACTTGTGGCTGCTGAGAGTCTGACCTTAGAGGCCCGGCAGCATTTCCACGTCTGGCCATCTGGGGACTCAAAGGGAGCCGGTCGGTGTGCACTGCTAGCCAAGAGCCCCCGCCGCGTCCAGGTTGCTCTAAACCAACGTGTGACACAGACGAGGCAGAGCTCTCGCGTGAGGGTGTGCACCCGGCACGGCTGCAGGGACGAAACGCTGGACATAAACTTCTGTCTGCCCGACGAGTCGGTGCACAGCGCTGGGGGCCACAACGCCGTGACACGAGAGCAGCTTAGCCACGCGGACACTGCTGGTGGGGCCGCGCGTTGCCGGGTACGGGGCAAATCCCGGCTCCTGCTCCGTGGGGTCCACACGTGAGGGAAGGGCGTGGGGGGATAAGCCAAAGTATTGTTGTGCTTCTTTACAGGATTATGGTGACTTTTTGGTTTTCTTCATTTTTCTATTTTCAAAGTGCATTCTTTAGCAATCATGGAAAAGCTGTCTTCTGAGGCCACCAAGAGGCTTCTCAGGAGCCAGAAGTCAGACAGCGGGAGAGGAGCAGGGGTGGGGGACCGGGTGTGTTGGGGTCATGGCTGGCAGAGTTGGAGTGGCAGCTCCAGTGACCCCCCCGTAGGCCCGAGTCAGCCTGCGAGGCCGGCCTCCTCGACAGCTTCCGTCTCGCAGTTCCAGGCTCCAGGAGCCTAAGATAAGGTGGCAGCCCATCGGCTTGAGGAGAATGCGTGGGCTCTCCCTGGCTGGCCCGCGCTGTGCCAGGCCTGTTAAGCAGGCCCTGTTACCACGGCCTTGCCTAGCCCCAGTGACCTCCCGAAGGCCTCACTTCTCAACACACCTGCGTTAGTATTAGGGCTTGGGCTGCGCGATTCGGGGCGCAACTCAGTCCACGGCTGAGCCGGAGACCCCGCGATGCCGTCTGGACAGTGGCGAGCCTACCTCCACTGCTGGGGGGCATGTGGTCTGAGTGTGCACCTTCGTCACAGACCGGTCCCCTGCCTGTGTGGCATGGGGGCATGGACGCTGGCCATGTCCTGCAAGACGCCCGCAGCCAACAGCAGGCCAGAGTGGGGTTCCACGGCCGCTAGAGGCAGCAGGCGGCGCCCCCTGCCGGGCACAGCTGGACGGCAGCGCTGCCTGTCACTGTCCTGGAGACTCCCTGGCTCCGATGCGCATGTCCTGGGCATGGTGGGGCGAGTCTCCTAAGAAGCTTGGTGGGGGAGAGCTCGATCCGCGGGTCTCCGAGAGCTGTGCGGGCCCGCGCCAGGGCAGAAACTGGGCGGCAGATGCTGCAGGGGTCCTTCGGTGCCCTGGGTCGCTCTCCACCAACCATGGTGCTCTGCTCCCTGACCTGGCAGCAGCTTGGCTCCTGTCTGAAAGGGGCCAGTACTCTTACTCCCAAACCAGACCACACAGAGTGGAGCAAAGAAGGGGTCTGATGGGCTGGTTTGTTGCCACACACACACATGCATATGCACACACACATGCACACACACACACACACATGTGCGCATACACACACATGCAGGAAATAGGCCAAGAATACAGGAGGGGAGGCAAGAAGTAAACCCAAGGGCACAAATTGCTGGTGACACGCCAAGCCCCACGTGTCCGAGGAGAGACCTTCTTGCAGAAAGCTGTGGTGACCGTCCAGCGGCCCTCAGGCCAGGGCGATGCAGGAAGTGCAGCTACTGAGGGAGTGTGTGGGGACAGCACCGCACAGGTGGGCCCAGCCGAGCCTAGTCCTGAGCGGCGTATCTCAGCGTGGGGCATCAACACGGGGTGCGGAGGTGTGCCAGGGAGCCCCTCATCCTGTACCTGACCAGCCACCTCATCTGTGCCTCGAGTCGTGCCCTCTGTGACGTGGGGGAGCCAGCATTCGCTCCAGTCCGAGTCCCCAGCACTGCAGGCCTTGCCTGGGAGGGAGGCTGTGGGAACCTGGCTGTGGAGCCAGGCTGGGCAGAAGGGTCGGCAAACCGGGCCACCAAGACCCACCGTGACATCTGGACAAGTACGGGAGTGTGGGTCCGCCCTCGCTGTGAAGTCGCCACCCTCGGATCCAGCTGTGGCCGCTCGGGTGCAGAATTGCTTGGTGGCTGGTGGAAAAAAGAGGCGAGAACAGAGGAGGCGCTTGGGAGAGCCGGGGTCACTCACCTGGGTGGGCCGGTCAGCCACAGGGAGTGCCCGGTGACTAAAGGTGGCTCGCTCAGGCTCTGGGATCTCCAGGTCCACTTGGAGAGGGGACTCTCCCCGGCAGAGCCCAGGCCGGGAGCAGGCCCACCGAGGTCACAGGGTGCTCTTGGGGAGAGTAACAGACCGACTCAGGCTTCTTCAGACCGACCCCCTGGGAGGGAAACCAGAGGGAGGAAGGGTGGGCTGGAGGGGCCGTCCTCCTCAGGGGCGAGGAGACGCCAGCAGCGGCCGGGCAGCCTGTTCCTTGCTCCTGGATGAGGACAGAGAACACGTCCCCTCAGCCATGGAAGAAAGCCTTCCCCTTCCGCCATCCGGTGCCTGTGCTACCACCTAGCAGCCCTGGGGAGATGGCAAGGTTGACTGGCTTGAGCCAGGTCCCCACCAGAAGGGGGACTGCCGTGGCGGCGGCGCGACGCTGGCGGATTCGCGCACATGGACTTGCTGGAGAAGGGGAAGTGTGGGAAGGGTTGGGTTCTCCGTGCAGGCCCATCTGGTGGACCTGGCCCTGGGGCAGGACTCCCCTCCCTTCTCAGCTCTCCTTCCCGCCTGCGCTCCCGTTTGACCTTCTGTCCCCACCACTCTGTCCCCAACTGCTGTTGTCCTTTCCTGCTTTTTTTAAAATACTTTATTAATTATTATTTTCCAGTTTGATCAGAAAGAGACAGAGAAAGAGGGAAAGTGAGAAAGTGAGCCATCAGGTCCAGGACTCAAACTGTGGTCGGCCATGTGGGAGTCCAGCGCCCTAACCACCACGCCACCTGCCGGCCCCCTTTCCTGCTTTTAAACTCCACCCTTGTACTGGTTTCATCAGCTACTTTTTTTTAAAATTAGAATTATTTATTTAATTTTTACTTGTGGTTATTATTATTTTTTAATTTGACTAGAGAAAGAGAGACAGAGAGAGAGAAAGAGAAAGTGAGAAAGCAAGTCGCCAGGTCCAGGACACGAACTGCAGTCAGCTATGTGGAAGTCCAGTGCCTTAACTGCCATGCCACCTGCCAGCCCTTCCATAAGCAAACCTTAAAGTCACGTACACACACACACACACACACACACACACACACACACACACAGAGTTCTCTACTTTCTATGGAGTTACATGTCAATAAAGCCATCGATAAGTTGAAAGCATCTTTTGTTGGTTTTTTTTTTGGAGAGGTTTTCGCTATAGGGCGCGTGCGCTCGCCAGATAGACAGAGAGAGACAGAGAGACAGAAAGCGAGAAATCACCCCTCGGGGGGATGGTCACGCCGCAATCCCTTCTCCTCCATTCTCCTCTCGGGATCCTGGGCACGCACGCACATGCGCCCGGCATGAGTTTTAAGCCACCTGTTCCGGGACGCGAACCGCGGTCAACTACGTGGGAGTCCAGTGACATAGACATTACGCTAACTGCTGGTTCCCAGTTCAAAGCATCTTAAGGAGAAAAAGCACTGGCCTCCTGACCTATGGGCCACATCGGCCGCGCACCCTGAACGTCCCTAGAACACTTCCCGAGCCCGCAGTTGGGCGTGCCTTGAACCCAGACTCGGGTTACAGGACAGCAGGGACAGTCCTGTCGAAAATAATGAACACACAGGGGAGGGGGAGGCAGAGCGGCCATGTGGGTGCTCACCAGGAACATGGTCGAGAGCACCATCGGAAAGCTGGAAGGTCAGCCAGCCTATTGGCGTCACCCGGGGAGCCACCCCTCACAGGGCCTCTGCCTTGGCAATGTGGTCGGGGGGCCGCTATGCCTCTGAGAGCCTCCCGTTCGTCATCTTTCTAGAAGCGAAGTGTCTCCATTCATGAGTGTGTGCATGTACTTGTGCAGGAGGGAGGGCCTCACGGGACTTGGCCACCTGGCGGTCTGCTCCCAGCCCAGCTCCCAGCTCCCAGCTCCCGGCCGCGCACACCCGGCAGTCCGGGCGGAGCCTGCCCCCCAGCTCTGCAGCCTGGCTGCAGCTGTGCGGCCGAGGCTGGGCTTTCTTCATCGTTGAGACAAGACAGTTACTGCTGACCTTGCCGGAGCTGAGGGTTAAAGTTCGGCTCAGAGTGGGCCTACGACCGTTTACCTGCCCCACCAGTGACAAGGACAAGCCGCGGGCAAAATCAACAAGAGCCGAGCGCTCCGGGCCGTCGGCCGCGTGGGTGGTGGGGAGACCACGCTGAGGACAGCCCCTCGAGGCTGCGTTTTCCAGTTGCTCTTCCTCTCGTCTCTCAGTCCTGAATTGGGGCCAGCCCCGGGGAGCAGCACGCAGACTGGGCAGGAGAAGCGTGAGAAGCGACATCTACCCGAGCGCTGGGACAGGATTTCTGGAAGGAAGTCCTCGGGTGCTGCTTTTCCTTCCCCGCTCCGCCCTGCAGAGAGCAGCCCAAGTGGCAGAGCTGCACCCTGAGGCCAGCAGCATGAGGTGTGACCAGAGAGCTGGGACCCACCCAGAGCAGAGGGTGCTGGAGATCGGGGTCCCCAGTTGTGTGGGTGACGGTGCAGGCCCCAGCCCACCTCCATGCGGCAGCAGGACAAACGGAAAGCAACACGGCAACTCCCACCGCGTTTCCGTTTGAGTGCCAGCTCCACGGCACAGCGGTTGACTGCACTGCACGGGGAGCAGGACTCCACACAGCCGACCCTGGTTCGAATCCCTGCCCCAACAGCTCGGAAAACACACCAGCTGCATGTATGTGCAGGTAAGGTTCAAGGTGACCATGTGGCCCCAACCTTGCCCAGCCTGTCACGCCCATAGGTGGGGCCAACGTGCCCATGAGGTGGAGGAGGCAGTAGGCAGGAAGCCTCGGGTCATAATATTTCTAGGGGCTCATGGAAATGCTTTAAGCTGTTCTAAAGTCAGAAAACAAGGACCTTTCAGGGTGAAAGATTAGTCTTTATACAAAAGTAGTCATTGGTAGATCTTTTCTAAAATTATTTTCTATAGTGTGTGTGCTTACTAGAAATGGGGAGGGGGAACCAGAGTTGGCATAATGGCTATGTCGCTGGATTCCCATGTAGTCGACTGAGGTTCGCGTCCCGTACCTGGTGGCTTAAATTCACACTGGGCGCATGTGTATGCGTGACCAAGATCCCGAGAGGAGAATGGAAGAGAAAGGATTGCGGCGTGGCCATCCCCCTGGGAGATGATTTCTCACTTTCTGTCTCTCTGTCTCTGTCTTTCTGGTGAGCAGGCACCCTATATAGCAAAAACATCTCCAGAAAAAAAAAAAAAAGAAAGAAAAGGAAAGGGGGGGGGAGCACTTCCCACGGGATATGGCCAGGCTGCAATCCCTTCTCCATTCTCCGTTTGGGGTTCTCGGCATACATGTTCGTCTTTCAAGTTGTTGGGTCCAGGATTCAAACTGCACAATCGACCTTGTGGGGTCCAGCCTTCTTAACCACCATGCCACTGGCTGCTGGTAGGTCTTTTAATATACTGCATATATTTTATAGTTTTCTGTAGATGATTTCCACAGCTTAATAGAATCTTTCTGGCTGGGAAGAGCTGCCCCTTCCAGAGTAGCCAGTTCTGGGGGCAGGGACCACAGGGCCCCATCTCTGATGCTCAAGCCACGCTCTACCAGGCCTCCTTTGCTCTAGCCATCCCAGGCCAGGCACCAGGCTAGAGACCCACCTGCTCGGCCGGCCAGAATGATTCCAACTGGCCGTCTCAGGCGTCTGCCCTGGGCCCCCCTCCCCCGGGAAACCCCAACGCGGCTCTGCGAGACCTCCCCTCCCCGCCTCCTGCCTGGTCTTCCCGGCGGCCTTGCGCTCGCTCTCTAGACTCGGAGACACAGCAATTTCTCCGAGCCTCTCCTGCGGCCCTCTTCTGATGGTACAGACTGACCGCACAGACCAGGCCACACATTTGCTTATGGAGGGGAGTCCGAGACAGGAGAAGTGCCTGGGACCCATGTGTGTCCCTTGCAGCCTCCTGCAGGCCACCGACAAGCTCAGGTGGACCCGCCACGGCCAGAATGCTGCGAGGGCGTGTTCTGAGAGCCATCTCGGAGCTTCTAGGAAGAGGGATGCCAGTTCTCGCAGCACCTGCCCGAGGGGACCAGCTAGCGGGCTCCCAGAGTACCTGGAGTCCCGGTCCTCGGTGGCGTACCCGGTACCTGCGTTTCTGGATTCCGGAGCCAGGGGCTCTGACACCTCCGGGCCAGGTGGGTTGGGTCCCTGTTGTACTCAGGAGTCCTCTGGGGCTGGCCTGTTGATCGCTCTCCACCTTCACGGCTGACCACAGAGCTGCGGGGCTCGCCGGGCTGTGCCGACACTCTCCACTCCTGGTCAGTTTCGGAACGTTTTGTTTTGCTAGGAAATGGTCGCTTTTGTCATGTTAGAACTGTCTTTAAGCATAAAGTTTTTATGAAGTTCTCTTATGCTTTAGAGTCCTCTTCTCACCAGCCAGGCCCTTGTCGCTCCAGTCCCCGTCATAGAAATCTGTTACACGGGACCAGCAGTTGGCGCAATGCTACGTCACTGGACTTTTATGTAGTCGACCGCAGTTCAAGTCCCGGACCTGGTGGCTTAAACGCACACTGGACGCGTGCCCAAGATCCCGAGAGAAGAATGGAGGAGAAAGAATTGCGGCGTGGCCATCCTCCCGGGGGGTGATTTCTCGCTTTCTGTCTTTCTCTGTCTTTCTGGCTAGCACACGAGCCCTATAGCAAAAAACTCTCAAAAAAAAAAAAAAAAGGAAATCTGTTATATGGAACTTTTCCTGTTCAAATTCTTCTGATTCCTCTCTCCTGATTGTATTCCGACTGATACATGGGTTTTTATTTTAAGGCAAACTTTGTTTTATTTAAAAAACCCTAAAACCAGTGCCCCTTGGGGTGGGCCTGCTGAGCTCTGGCGACCAGCTTTGCTGAAGGCCCGTGCTCGGCCTCGCCAGTGCTGCGCGTCCATCCCGTGGGCAGCTCGTGGGTGTCCTCCAGGACCCAGGCTGACAGAGCCTCCTCCCTGACCGCTGCTGACCTCTAGGGCACAGGAAGAACGTGGCTTCTATCACTTTGCTCATCACATTCCAACCTAGGAAGTCCGACGACTGCGTCTAACCCCAGGGGTTACAGACGACACCCTGGGGCTGGGGGAAGCCAGAGAGTTCAGTGAGCAGCACCCGGGACCGGCTCCCAGAGCTGCCTCCCCACGTGACGCCGTCACGCAGGATAGTCACACGGGATACCAGCACATGGGTGTGTTCACACGTGAGCCGTCCACATGGTTCAGAGCCCAACTCAGTCCTCCACCGAACAGGGAAGCGCTTTCATTGCCTCCTGGGAGCTCCGTTTGTCATTTCTACGCAGACGCAGGAGCGCGCACGCACTCGTACCCCTCCTCGCTTCGCAGGTGCAGGCGCGCACTCACGCTCATACCCTCGCTGACGCCGAGAGGGCCACCATGCTTGCTGCTCTGTGGAGCGTTTTCTTTTGAAATGCAGCTTCCTGGCCTTCCGTGTGGCTGCATGGCGTTCTGTCGCGAAGGAGGACCACAGTCAGCAGTCCACCCCTCTAGGTGCGGTCCTCCCCTCTAGGCGAGCCCTGGGGTCGCCCGCCTTTCTCTGGCACCAGCAGTGCCACACCAAGGCCAGCACCTGCGACACCGCGGATGTGTCGCGTGTTCTGGGGCTTCCCTCACAAATGATGCAGATGGCGAGCTTCGACATGGACACTTTCCTCACTGTGGAGGCCGGAAGTCCAGGACGACGGTGTGAGCAGGGCGGCTTCATGGTGCGGCTGTTCTTGGCGTGAAGACGATGTCTTGCCCTGCGTCCTCAAGTGACCTTCCTTCTGTGTGCATCTGTCTCGATGGCTTCTCTTTAGAACAATACCGGCCATGTTGGGTTAAGGCTCACCCCACTGCTGACCTAATTCTACCTGAATCACCTGCAGGGCCAGCCCGTGGCACGACGCCTGAGGTGGCTGGGTGCCATGGCCAACTGCGGTTTGGGCCTGGCCTGGCAGCTTGGAGACACGCTGGGTCTGCCCGTGTGCCCAGACTCCTGCTGGCCGGAGAAATGCGGGCAGGACCGTGGTGCGACCATGCCCACAGGTGCTTTCCTGCTTTCTCGCGGTCTCCCGGCCAGTGCACAGCACTCTGGAAAATTAAAACAAACCAAAAGTACCTTGGGGCTCTCTCCAAACACAGTCACGCCTGAGGTCCCCGAGGCAGGGCGCCCACACGGGGATCGCAGGGCACAGACCCAGGCCGGGCCGGCTGCTCCAGCAGGGTCAGGGTGGCTGTCCGAAGGGCGGACACAGGCACACGGACCACGGAACCACATCGCCCCTCTCTGTGCCACCAGGCTGAGTGTTCCCGTCCCCCACCTCATGGGTTGGAGCTCTAAGCCCGCAGACCCATTGTTCCCACGGTGCAAAGCGTCCATGGTCCTGCGACAAGGTGCAGCCCCTGCACGCTCCCAGCATCCTGGTGGCTGTGGCGTCAGCCGTACCTGGCCGTCCATGGTACCATGCCGAGGGGACGGGCTCCCTGGACCCTGGCTGAGTCACCGTTGTTCCGACAGAGCAGTGCTTAGGGTTGGTTCTGAGCCCCAGAGGGGTTTCGTGGCTGTGTCATCCCACGGCTCTCTGGGAAACCCGTGGCCCACCCTGCTCTCACGAAGCTGCCATTGTATCCATCGGCCACTCACTACCAGGCTGTTTCTCCAAGATTTCATTCATACTGAGCAAGCGCATGCACATGGGCAGAGAGAGGGGCCCCAAAGGTCTCACCTCCCACCTTTCCCTCTCCCCGCCCTCCGGGTCCTGGGCAGGCACACGGGGTGTGTTTCAAGTCACCCGGGGCTGGGATTTGAACCTGGCCATGGGACTTGCAGCACCAGGCCACGGCACCCTGGCCACACCAGAGAAGTGGGGGCCCTCCATTGGTTGGAGTGTTCTTAGGGTTGTACTTCCCTATATTCTGTCTCCAAAAAGTCCCCTGGGGAGAGCGTGGGACCACTGTGTGCTCCTTTCTCCCCCTGGGCAAGACAGAGGGGGGGATGAGAAGTCCCTCCTGGGGGATGGCCGCTCCGCAGTCCGGTCTCTATTCTCTTGTCGATTAGGGTTTTGGACACGCACGCACGTGTGGTCAGTGTGAGTTTCAGCCACCAGGTCTAAGACTGGAACTGCGGTTAGCCACATGGGACTCCAGTGCCTTAGCCACTGCTACCTGCCGGCCACTGGGCGTAACCTTACTGATATTAAACTGCCAGAGGGCGAGCACTGCCCAGAGAGCCAGAGCACCGTTTAACGGGACACAGCCGCGCCACCGTCCCTGGGCCTCCATCTCCCATCGTGTTGGGATGAGGGGCACACACATGTGCCTGGTGTGTTTTCAAGCTGCCTGGGCTGGGATTCGAACCATGGTCGGCCACGTGGGATCTGGCTCCAACACACAGTCCTTACCCACTCCCCTCCAGGGCTGGCTGTAAGTGTAACCTTATTGAAGTAAAATGTAAATACATGTAGTTATTTTTTAAAGTGTGCCAACTTTCGGGGGGACTTTCAGTAACAGGCAGCACTATCAAGACCCCGCGAGTGGGGTGCCCTGCTTGTGCTGTCTCTCGGCTAACCCTGGTGGCCAGGCCCAGCCCTCTGCCTGCTCCCCAAATCTGGGCCAATGAGCACCTTGCGGGGTTCCGAGGAGCAGGCAGGAGAGCCAGAGATGGGGCTCCCAGCTGGCTGTCAGGGCACCTGTGAGGTGGGGTCCAGGTCCTTGGGCCCTGTGGTCTCAGCGAAGCCCAGTCACCCCAGTTGACCCCTGGGGTGCAGTGGTCTGGGCTCCCCCAGCTCTGCTGGCTCTTGGGGTCGACCAGGCCTGTGGGGGCCTATGACGGGCAGTCTGCCTGCATCTGTGCAGGCGGTGGCTCCAGGCCCGTCCCAGGGCCCACACAGCACGATTACTCTCCTGGCACTCTGCGTGGCCGAAGTGGAGCCCCACCTCGCCGCAGCCAGGCATAGCTGTCCGCCAGGTCACCGCGGCACTGCAGGCTGGCTGGCCCCACGGCCTGGTGCTTTGAGGATTCAGTGTCACTCGTGCCGGTACACAGCCCGGCCTGGGAGGGTGGACACGTGACGCGCCTTGGTCTCCCCTCTGGGGTGTGGGAGCCCTGACCACCCCGCCCTGTGGTCAGCTGTGACCTGCGCCCTCGGCCGCGGGGTCGGGGTCTCAGGGGCCTGCGGGGCTGCCGTGGGCTTGTGCGGCCTGGCTGGCAGCCCCGCGAGGCCCGGCCTACCTCGACATCGATGTGGCCATGGGGCAGCGCTGGCACAGCCCTCGTCCCAGAGGTGGACGCTCTCGATGGGCAGCCTGAGAAGGGCACCACGGTCTGCGGGGGACACAAGTGGCCCACGCTGGCTGCAGGGCCTGTCCCGGCCTCTGACAACCCTGAGATGCAGAGGAAGCACGGACTTCCTGGGCCCGCGGCTGGCTTTGGGCTTCATGAGCTCAGAGGCCAAATGGCACATGCCCTGGGCCACGTGGATGCTGGAGGGAGTGTGGCACCTGGTCCCAGGCCAGGCTGTGTCCCTCTGAGCCCGCGCCCTCCAAGTCCCCATCAGGTGCTGGAGAAGACAAGGGGCCCCGAGTCCTGACCGGGCACAGCTGGTGGCCGCAGCCCAGCCGCCCATGTACCTCGAGGGTGAGGAACGTGGCCATCCTACTCTGGCTCAGGTCTTCAGCCTGGAGACGGAGCTCACATCCACGCTGGCGGGAAGAGGGGCCTGGGCAGTGGGGCTGCCGGCCCCCAGGCTACCCCCTGCCTGAGCGAGGCCTGCAGTGGCCGCAGCGCGGGCAGTGGTGCTGGTGGGCACCGAGTTGCAGGGCCCAGCCTCTGGGCAAACCCTGTCCCTGTCCCCGCCACACTGATCCCTTCCTTGACCAGTGCCTGCTTTGTCCCCTCCTCTGGATGTGGGGACACAGTGCCAAACACCCCGAGGGGGCTGGGCTTGTCCCACAGGGGCCCCTCTCCAGGCCCAGGGGCAGGGACGGGGGCTGCAAACAGGGTCTGGCCGCACCACCTCCTCCCTGGCCTCCCCACGAGGCTGCGGTGCGGCCAGGCAGGCACAGGCGGCCATCAGGGCGCCGAGGGGCTGAGGAGCGCGGTCACCTGCTCGGCTGGCAGGGGCACCGGGATCAGCCGGGGCCTGCTCCCGCCGGTTGCGCACCGGCCCACGCTCTCAGAAGCTCCAGGCCCAGGGCAGGCAGGAGGGCCGGGGCTCGGCGCACTTTGGGGCAGAGCCAGTAGGGCCCACTGCGGCAGGGAGGCGGGGGGTGGGGTCTGGAGCGGAGCCTGGCTCCACAGCTCCCCCCAGAGGCGAGGCGCAGCACCCCTTCCCCAGAGCAGACAGCACTGCCCTCCCGCACTCCCAGCGCTGCGCTTGCTCCCCCACCCGGGCCGCACGCTGGCCCTGAGCCCTTCCCCTGAGCGGCCCCCACTGCTTTCTGTGTTGGAGACCAAGCACGATACGGCCTGGCCTGGCCTTGAGCTTGCCGTCCACCTACCTCGGCCTCCTGGGTGGCTGAGTGACAGGTGCACGCCCCAGCCCCCGCCCCCCCACCGCTAAGCCCAGGCTCACGGCGCCATTCTGATCCGGACTCTGGACCTCTCTGACGGCTCAGAACCAAACTGGGCCATCCGGCTGCAGCCTCACGGGTGCTCTGTCCAGGCCTGATGTGGGAAGAATCCATCTTCGCTGCCGAGCTGCCACGCGAGGGTGGCACGTGGGCTGGGCAGTGGTGCCACTGAACACACAATGGCCTTACTGCCACCGACAGGCGCGTGGAGACGGCTGCCTCACAGTCTTGGGTTCAGACAGTGCTCCTGGGGCCAGGCCTGGCCTTTAAGGGCAGGAGGGCCAAACCTGGGGGCAGGAGGGCCAACCACTGTGGCCTAGACGGGTGACATGGAGCAGCTCCTCCCTGCTCCATTCCCCGGGGGCCAGCGTCTGGGCGATCTCTGTCTCAGCCCCTACTCCAGAGAGCCCTCCCGGGACACAGTGCTCTAGGCTGTCTGGGGACAGGCAGGCTTCGCACCCGGGGACAGAGCCCTCTGCAGTAAGGGACAGAAGAGGGTGGTGGGTCCTGGCCAGGCTGGCCCCCAACACTGACCAGCCTCGTCTGCATCCCAGGTCTTCCTCTTTCCCGCAGAAGCCGGTGCCCCGGCCTTCGCATGTCCCCCCGGTTCTGGAACGGGTCTTCCCACCCCAGGTCTGGGGAGGCTGAGGAGGGCGCTGGGGACCAGGCTGCCCCGAGAGCGGAGCCAGCCGGGCCACGGCCACGCCACTACCCCAGCAGCTTGGCACCCTCGTGCCTGGCTGCGAGCCTGTCCCGGGCTCTGTCCAGAGGGGAAATGGCCCTGCAGGGGCCTGACGGCACCTGGTCTCCTGGAGGAGTGCCCAGACGGGCCCTGTGCTTGGAGGTGGGGAAGCTCCCTCCCCAGCAGGCTCCCCCACCCCGCCGCCTGCGCCTTCGGCCAGGCCGCACCACCGGCGTCCCACGCACCATACAGATCTCCGTGGTCCGAGGTCGTGGCCTGCTGGACCGCTTCACTGCGCCTCAGGTTGTTCGTCCTGACCCTGAAGCAGGCCGGGAAAGTCAGGGCCGCCTGGAGCCGTCCTGCCAGTGCACTGTAGAATGGCATCAGCTGAAGGTCCTTACAGACAGCCTGGACCCTGCAGGTCCCCAGAGTCCCAGACCCGTTTCCACACGCTGAAAGGCGAGCCGAGACGGGGTGTGTGTGCGCTGCCCAGCCGCTGCGGGAGCTGTCCAGACGCTGCCTGCGGCTTGCCTGCTCCCTGGACCGTGCGTAACCCCAACAGCGAGCAGAGCTGCAGCAGCCGTGTGCACGTGCAGCGATGGGGCTCGAGCTCGCTCCGGGCTCCCCTGCTGTGAATGCGTCCCTCCTGTCTGTCCATCGCAATGGTTTTTTGCATTTTGTGCTTCTTGTTGATGACCTCACTGCTCAGAAAGGCCCAAGGTGCCGGGTGGCTCTAGTGCTATCTGGTGTCCCATGCCCCAAAGCCTGTGGGCATGGCTGGAGGAGAGGTCATGGTCCACGCAGGAAGACAGCGCTGCTTTGAACCTGCAGTGCGCACGAGTAACGGGTGGGCCGGAGCACCGGGACAGGGTCCATGCGGACCGCTGGCGAGTCGCGGAAGAGGCTCTTGGCCCCCCGGCTCTGCGCCCCCTGGAGCGATGCCCTGGCATTTGCTAAGTCTGTGCTGACGACGTGCGGGCCAGAACTTGAGCTTAGAATACCGAGGACCGTGGGTCTGCGTCGTACCCCACGTGACCCTTCCCGTGCCTTCTAGTACCCTCTGGAAACGTGAGTTTTCAACTGGTGGGAAACCTCACTGACACGCTACACACTACGGTGCAGGTGGCTGAGTCTGAGCGACCCTAAACGCACACGTTAGAGCGGGCAGGCGTCCTGACAACAGGGGCCTGTGGCTCCGGAGGAAGTAAGAGAGATGGGAAAGAGACAGCAGAGTCCAGGGAGACGCCACACAGGGCGCTGCAGACATGGGAGCGAGCGACGGGGACGCCTGGCCCCAGGAGGCCGGGGCAGGAGTCGCGAATGCCGCACGGCTGCGTTGACATGAGGGCAGACATCGTGGCCACCAACAGTGACAGCCCCCAGGCTCCCGCTCTGGAAGACCCTTGTGGGATGGCGAAGCCCATGCCGACCATGCCCCATCTGACCTGTGTGCACCCTGTGACAGGACTCGACTAGGGGGCAAGGGATCGAGCCCCCAGCACGATGGGAGATTTCCCTCACAGGCCAGCGACGAACAGTCTAGGAAGACTGAAGCAGAACCAATGCAACCCGTCATGAACAACACGGTTTACACAGCCCAGGTCGCAAAGACGAAGGCGTGGCCTCCTTACGTGAGAACGTGCATTCTTTTCAACCGCTTCAGGACGCAGACACACACGGAAAGGCGCAGTCACAGTAAATCACGATGGGATCAGAATGCCAAAATACCGAAGAGCAAAACCCGGAGGCTATGCATAAAAAGCATCTAAGACAAATGAATAGTCTTTTATGCTTTTATTAGAAAAGAAGAAAGAGGGGCCAGCAAATGATGTGGTGAAGGCGCTGGACTCTCACGTGGCTGACTGCAGTTCGAGTCCTGGATCTGGCCACTTGCTTCCTCACTTTCTCTCTCCCTCTCTGTCTCTCTCTGGTGGGCACACATGCCCTGTAACAAATTTGAAAATAGTAATAATTATAATTTAAATAAATAATTTTTTAAAAAAAGGAAAAGAAGAAAGAATAAAAGTTGAAACCTAATATCAGAAATTAGAAAAAGAGTAACAGAATAAATTCAAAGAAAGTAGATGGAAGAAAATGAGAGAGAGAGACCAGAGAAGAAGTAAATGAAACCGCAAGGAAAGAGGCAAGGAACCGGATCAACCACGCCCGGAGCTCGTCGTCTGAATCAACGTGTGAAAGGCCGATGGCCCTGGGAAACTGGCCACGCGACGGCGCAAACGACTCGGCTCTAGGGCCCGGTGGCGAAGGGAGCCAGGCGGCACATGGCTGGCTGAGTTTCGGTCCCGCCCTGGTACCTTGAAGAACGTGGTGGGTGCAGGTGCACGGGAACCCCAAACCCTGAGGGGGAGGGAGAGGTGGGGGACGGGACTGCGGTGTGGCCCCGCCCCATCTGGAGCGTCCAGCTCAGCAGAGTGCCGCCTCCACGCCACCAGCCCTCCCCGTCCACCCACCCTCCCCGCCTCCCTCCCTTCTTTCCATCAATCTTTCCACATCCACTCAACTCTGTTTCCCCCGCCATCAGTGAAGTGCTGTCTGTTGGGCTGGACGGCCACCCTCCCCTTCCCCACCCGGCTCACCCACTCCTCCCTAGCCCGCCCTGCGCTGCGTCCGAGCGGCGTCGTTGCCTCAGGATGGACGGGGATGGACAGCTGACCTGCACACCTCCAGCCCCGCATTCCTCCTTCCAGATATGGCAGCATCAACACTGGCCCCGGGGTCATTCTGGGAGCCGAGCCTGGCACCCCGGTCCACTTGCAGGGCCTTTCCTGGGCCTCACCACGGTCCTGGGCGGTAGAGGCTTGGTCTTCCTCTCACCCACAGGAGAGTGGGCTTGGACGCCTTGAGGTGCTGTCCCCAGCCGGGAGGGCAGAGCAGGGTGTGAGGCTCAGGGGCACTTTATGGCTGGGGCACCCCCCCGGTCCACTTGCAGGGCCTTTCCTGGGCCTCACCACGGTCCTGGGCGGTAGAGGCTTGGTCTTCCTCTCACCCACAGGAGAGTGGGCTTGGACGCCTTGAGGTGCTGTCCCCAGCCGGGAGGGCAGAGCAGGGTGTGAGGCTCAGGGGCACTTTATGGCTGCTACACCCGCGGCCTCCCGAGCGCCCCGAGGTGTGGTCTCAGCCGCAGGGGGTCTCCCCCACACAAGGTTTGCAGCTTACCCCACAAGCTGGGAGCCCGGGAAGCCTGCAGGACTGTGTTGGCCACAGTCCCACGTCCTCCCTGGTTGCTCTGGCAGAGCCCTCCTAGGTCCTTGCCCAGAGCCCTGGCTGTGGCCCAGCTCAGTGTGGAGCGGCGGTGGGAGGAGGCGGCTGTGGCACAGACCCAGGACACGGGCCCTGCCAGGTTGGCCTGTGGGCCACAGCCCATGCCCCGCCCCTGCAGCCCCGCAGCGAGTGGGTCTTCCCTGCCGCCACGTGTGCTCTGGGGGCGAGAACAGGGGAGCCGAGGCCGGCGCGGTTCTCTGTCAGCGCTGCAGTGCCCACGGTGTCTTTGGTGGGTCTGGGCTGCCTTTACAGGGCTACATCGGGCTGCATGGGGCAGAGGGCCCAGAGGGGCTCGGACCCCGGAAGTGAGGGCGTGGACAGGGTGAAGTGACCCTATCCTTCTCACCCACCTCCTCATGTGGCAGTGCGGCCACCACGTCCTGCAGGCCTGGTGGTCGCTCCTCCTGGAAGTCCCAGGAAGGCCTCTGTCCACGCGGCCAACAACTGAAGCAGCCAGAGCCAAATGGCCAAGTCCCCGTCAGCCCTTGCTGGCCCGGCCCAGGCTGCCCGCAGCGGGGGTGGCTGCAGGGACAGACCCTCGTGCCCTCTGTGCCAGGTGACGGGAAGGGACGCTGGACAGCGATGCTCACACACTTGGGAGGGGGCCATCGCCTGTTCCTGTGTGCCCAGCCTCCCGAGTCCGGGTGAGGGCCCCGTGGGACATGTACTGGCTGGCTGTGCTGTCTATCCAGCCCACCGCTAGACGTTCAGGTCACCTCCATTCTCAATGCATGGTTCCCACAGGACCTTTCAGGGCCTCCGAGTCTCCCTGGCGCCCCCTGTCCTGGCCGCCTCCATGGCAGACCCTAACTGGGCCCCTCTGTCTTCTCCAGCCCTCAAGGGACCCTGTCCTGAGGACAGAGGCAGGACGTGGGGCCAACACTGGTCAGAGGGCTCCCTGAGAGTGGTCCGTGGGCCTGCAGTGTGGACGGCCGCGGGTCAGTCCTGGCCCTGGTGACAGATACAGCGTGTGTTCCCCTCCCTGCCTGGGCTGGAATGCTGCTTTCAGCTGATGGAACTGTAAAGTTTCACAAAGTCACCTTTGGGCCACCAGCAGGGAGGGGAGGCCACCGCGTGCACGCTGGCTGCTTGTGCTTGGAAGGGCTGCTGCCCGCACCAGCCCCTTGCCGGAGCCTGACCCCCTGGCACAGCAAACGTGAGCTGGCAGCCCACATCCCCACTGGGCCTCTGGCCCTGTTCTCCTGCAGAATTGGGCCTGCCCCAGGTCCCAGGCCCATTTTCTGGAGGATGAGGCAGTGGCAGGGGTGGAGGTGACTCTGGGGACCTCTGGGCAGAACAGAGCAGTCTGCCAGGTGGTGGCAGGAAGCACAGAGGGGCTTTCTGAGGGAGGCCAGGATGCAGCCACTTCAGGAGACAAGGTAGGGAGGCCCCAGAGCACCTCACTGCTTCCGGCTGGGTGCTGGTGAGCTCTGGGCGTGCATGGCAGAGAGCCAGCCCTGGTGTGAGGTCCCCAGGATGCTCGAACCCGTCTCGCTCTGGAGCAGCCAGCTCACATTGAGGCGGGGACGGGGCTACCCGCAGGGATGCCCGGAAAGGGCTGGGCTGCTGGAGTCCTCAGACCTGCAGCTGCCCACTGTGGTGCCCAGTGGGCCCAGGCCTGGCTCTCGGGATGGGCTTGTCCCTAGGACCGCCAAGGGTCATGTGCCTATTCGTGCAGGCCGCTTGGAGCGAGTCCCGGCAGTGCTCTAGTTCCCAGGGACAGAGCACGACCGCCCACGGCTGGCAGAGAACGCAGCCTTGCAGACACTGCTGTGGGAAGGAGGGAATGTCAGCTCTCCGGGACTGTATGTTCCCAGGAGCCCTCCCAGGAGGGGGTGGGTCAGCGCTGGGGTGCGTGTTGGTGCAGACAGGTGGAGGGTGCCCACCCGTGGCCTCTGCCTGAGAACAGAGGGGTGCAGAGGCTGCTCCTCCATCCACGCTGGGCGACCAGGCCTCCTTCTCCCTCCCCAGGAGCCTGCCCAGAACACCGAAGAGGCTGGGTAGGACCTGCACCAGGAACCGAGGCAGGGAGGAGACTGCAAGGACCCGAAGCAACCTACCCTTCCTCTTCCTCTTTCCGGCCTCTGAAAACACGTGGCCAGAGACTGCTGTGGCTGTCACCTCTCAGTGTGGCCCCGGGAGGGAGCCGACCACGTGCTCGGACCATCCAGATTTAAGAGACACAGGGGCCCCGCCTGGAGGCGCAGCTGGTGGTAAACTAGCCTCAGTGCTTGAAGCCGCATGGCCCAGCTGGGCTTAGGTCCCCAGGTCGGTTTAAAGACATGCTGGGTGAGTGCGGCCCCAGACCTGGTGAACTTGAGGGCCAGCGAGCAGACGGTGTGATGAGATCCTTCCAGGGCTGCTTCTCCCTGCACGCACATACACGTGTGCTTAATCATGCATAAGATAAGCTCAGAGAGGGGAAGGAGGGCGGCCAGGACGCCTGCTTTGGTTTATTATTCTGACTTTATGGATAGTAAATTGTTCTCAAAGCACATTGAGAAATGATCTCTCCAGCTTCTGGTGGCCAGTCTATGACCCCTTTCTGCTGGGGTCCTCATGGCCCCGGCACTTGGTGGCCAGCGTAACAAAACTGCAAAGCTGGAAATCTGTCAAACCTAAGGAAGCAAAGCTCTACTCTCCCCACAGCTTGGGGAGAATATTCTCCCAGGGCCAGGCGTGGCAGAGGGGACATAGACGAAGGACACTCCCAGAGGAGGTGTGTGTGAGGACCACCGTTGTGCCTCACGAGGGGCCCTCGAGCTCAGCTTCACCTGCTGAGAGGAGGGAGCAGACGCCACTCTTCAGTTGGAGGAGAGCAGCTGATGAGATCTCGCAAAACACCTGGCGTAGTGCCTGCCATCTCTGAGAGGCCACCCACCAGGGCCTGGGGCCACCTCTGCACAGGTGGCAACCATGCCCATCACTAAGTGGGGTTCTGTGCTAAAAAGACGTGTCTGTGGACCCCCATGGATTTCTAGGCCTCCACGCTGGCAGTCGCCTGGACAGGTGTGCCCCTGTGTGTCCAGCCCTGCAGCTGGAGCCTCCAGATCCAGACACCATGAACCGGAATTGGGCTCCCCACGTTAGCCTCGATGCTGTGGAAGGCCCAGGTGTCTACGTCAGAGCCGCTTCTGCCTGTGCCTTGTGCAGCAGGAGTTCACACATTCCTTGTTCTGTCATTGTTTTTCCCTTTATATCTAACACATTTTGTGCTGAAATACACTCAGCTAAGATGTATCATTTCAACGGTTTTTCAGGTTACAGCTCGGTGGCATTAAGTACATTCGTGTTGTGTGTGGCCCTCTCCACCATCTACCCCCGGGACTCGCTCATCACCCCAGCTGAAACTCTGTCTCAGTAACTCCCACTCCCCCTTCCCCTGCTCCTGGTAACCAACATTCTACTTTGTGTTTCTATGCATTTGAATATTCTGGGTACCTCCTATTAGTATGACCAGACAATATTTTTGTGTGTGTCTGGCTTATTTTAGTTAGGATAGTGTCTTCAAGTGTCAACCAAGTTTGGCATGCATCGGAATTTCATTTCTGTTTAAGGCTAAAGAATGTTCCATTGTAAGCATATGTCATGCTTACAGTGCAAGTTGTTCAGTGTAGTCCACATATCCTAACAATAGTAAGTCTTCAAATCCATGAACATGGTATGTCTTTTATTTACTTGTTTCTTTTCTAACTTCTTTCAGAAACATTTGTAGTTTTCAATTTGCAAGTCCTTTACCTCATTGATTAAGTTTAGTCTTAAGTATGAGTTTCTAAACTTATTCTTGGTGTTCTTATATGTGGAATTATTTTATTAATTTCCTTTTGGGCTTGTTGGTTTTTAGCACAACTGATTTTTTGAAGAGTATGTGTGCTAATTTTTATGTCCTGCTACTTTTCTAAATTTGTTAATTATTTCTAACAGTTTTTTTTTTTTTTTGGTAGACTTTTACGTTTAAGATCATGTTTTCTGTGAGAGCTAATTTTACCCTTTCCAATTTGGGTGCCTTCTATTTCTTGCCTAATTGTGCTGGATTTTTTTTTTTTTGCATTAATTTTGTATCCTGCTACTTTTTAAAATTTGTTAATTAGTTCTAAGTTTTTCAGTGGAATCGTTAGGGCTTTCTGTGCATAAAGTCATGTGATTTGTGGACAGAGTTAATTTTACCCTTTCTAATTTGGATATCTTCTCCTTTTTCTCCCCTAATTGTTCTGGGTAGAACCAGCAGTACTGTGGTGAGCAGGGATGGTGAGAATAGGCAACCCTGGCTGTGTGCAGGTGTAGAGGAGGCGTTCACCATGGAGTGGAATGTCAGTAGTAAAAATGTAACATTTTTCACATATGACTTTCATTATGTTGAAGTAGTTTCCTTGAAATTATGTTGAATTTTGTCAATGCTTATTGGGCATCAGCTGAAACGATCATTTAATTTTGCCCTTATTCTGTGAACGTGGGATTTTACTCTGATTGATTCTCATATGCCATCCTTGCACTCCAGGAACAAATCCCACTTGGTCATAGTACACGATCTTTCTTCTTTACATTTCTTTTATTTCAATTTTATTATATAATTTTAAAAATTTACATTTAATTATTAAATCTTTGTGGGGCACAACATGAATTTTCAAAAAATGTGGAAGACTTCCTGAATTTGCATGTCGCCCTTGTGCAGGGGCCACACTAACCTTCTGTGTATTGTCCAGTTTTAGTGTAAGCTGCCGAAGCGAGCATGGTCTATAACCTTAAGAGATTTCTATCTTACTTAGAGTTAATTCTTCTTGGATGTTCAGTTCATATCTATCTATCTATCTATCACACATTTGGGGCATTTTCAGACGTTTTTTAAAAAAAATCTCTCTTCTCTCTCTTTTCTTCTGTATATCTCTTTATTGATATTTTCATTAAAAAATCGTTATCGGATGTGTGTGCTCACTGGAGAGAGGCAGAGAGAGAAAGTGAGAAAGCACCCCCCCGGGGGGATGATCACACTGAATCCTGTACTCCTCCATTCTCCAGACGGTGTTTTGTTCGTTTGTTCGTTTGCTTGTTTTTAAGCTGCTGGGTCTGGGACTCTAACCACACAGTCGGCCATGTGGGATCCAGCCACTTTAACCCCTGTGCCACCTGGCTGACCTGATCTTCCCATTTTGTTCATACACTGTGTTCTTGACTGCTCAACTTTTCCTCTACTTCTCTGAACATCTTTACGACAGTTATTCAAGTCTTTGTCTAGTAAGTCTGTTGTATGGTCTTCAGGACTTTTTTGTTTTTGTTTTCCTTTCTTTTTTTTCCTTGAGAGGTTTTCGCTATAGGGTGCATGAACTCGCCAGAAAGACAGAGAGACAGAGAGACAGAAGGTGAGAAATCACGCCCCAGGGGGGATGGCCACGCCACAATCCCTTCTCCTCCATGCTCCTCTCGGGATCTTGGGCACGCATGCACACGCACCCGGCGTGAATTTAAGTCATAGGGTCCGGGACTCGAACTGCGGTCGACTACATGGGAGTCCAGCAACATAGCCATTATGCTAACTGCTGGTTCCCACACTTTCTTATTTCTTGGTATGCCTTGTGTTTTGTTTTGTTTTGGTTGAAAAATGGACATAGGCATCTTAAAATGTGCTATGATCATTCTGAAAACCAGAATCCTCCCCTCCCCTAGGACTCTTTATTATTTCAATTGCTGTAATGTGCCTATGGTATGCCCCCGGGTACACTTGTTTCCTGAAGACGCACTTTAGAGGAGGCTCTGGGCTCCAAGACACCAGGCCTCCAGGGGGGTCACCACAGGCCGCCCTGCTCCCCAAGTCAGGGCCGGCCCGCTGCTGTGTTTGCTCCCCACTGGCTGGAACCTGGGTCAGGGTGGGGTGGGGACACTGAGTCCTGGCTAATGGCAGCACAGTGCCCCGCGTCACCTTGAGTGGTGACCTGGGCCGTCTGCTCAGAACAGACCCCGCACCTTGCAGAGAACACTCTAGATGCTTTCCCCTTTCACTCAGTTTTTGAAGGCAAAAAGCGGAGGCTGGATGGAGCGCAGAAACAGCAAGATGCTCTTCAAGGCGGACCACGGGCTGCCTGGGGCCCGCACCTGGGGTCCCCCGAGCCCAGGGCACACAGGTGCCCGTGATCCAGGTGTCTGGAACGGGGCAGATCGCAGGGCAGGACCCCGCTGGGGTGCTCTCTCAGGAGTGAACTACACGAACACACAGACCTTGACAGGGAAGGGGGGTCTGGAAGCACGTCTGCAACGCCGTAACCTATCATCAGTATTCACCCCGTCCGGGATTCGAACTGCGGTCGACTACATGGGAGTCCAGCAACATAGCCATTATGCTAACTGCTGGTTCCCACACTTTCTTATTTCTTGGTATGCCTTGTGTTTTGTTTTGTTTTGGTTGAAAAATGGACATAGGCATCTTAAAATGTGCTATGATCATTCTGAAAACCAGAATCCTCCCCTCCCCTAGGACTCTTTATTATTTCAATTGCTGTAATGTGCCTATGGTATGCCCCCGGGTACACTTGTTTCCTGAAGACGCACTTTAGAGGAGGCTCTGGGCTCCAAGACACCAGGCCTCCAGGGGGGTCACCACAGGCCGCCCTGCTCCCCAAGTCAGGGCCGGCCCGCTGCTGTGTTTGCTCCCCACTGGCTGGAACCTGGGTCAGGGTGGGGTGGGGACACTGAGTCCTGGCTAATGGCAGCACAGTGCCCCGCGTCACCTTGAGTGGTGACCTGGGCCGTCTGCTCAGAACAGACCCCGCACCTTGCAGAGAACACTCTAGATGCTTTCCCCTTTCACTCAGTTTTTGAAGGCAAAAAGCGGAGGCTGGATGGAGCGCAGAAACAGCAAGATGCTCTTCAAGGCGGACCACGGGCTGCCTGGGGCCCGCACCTGGGGTCCCCCGAGCCCAGGGCACACAGGTGCCCGTGATCCAGGTGTCTGGAACGGGGCAGATCGCAGGGCAGGACCCCGCTGGGGTGCTCTCTCAGGAGTGAACTACACGAACACACAGACCTTGACAGGGAAGGGGGGTCTGGAAGCACGTCTGCAACGCCGTAACCTATCATCAGTATTCACCCCCACAGAGCGCAACGGCGCCTGCACCACTGGCCGATAAAGACGTGGCCGCACTCAGGGCCCCTCGGGCCTCCGAGTCGGCCCCACCCTCACTCTTGCCCTGTAGGGTCCCCACCCTGTCACCATGTTGACAGTACCCGCCTTTCCTCACACTCTACCCGAGCTTCCGCCCCAAACGACACAGTGCCTAGTTTGTCTTTTCTAGGTTTTTACGATGAGGAGCGTACACTCACCAGAGAGAGATGGGAGAGGGAAAGTGAAGTCACCCCCTTTTAAGCTGCCGGTACTGTGACTCAAACCATAATCAACCTGCTGGCTCCACTGCCTCGTTTTTTTTTTTTTTTTTTTTTTTTT
>NW_006159689.1:1179318-1189276 GCF_000334495.1 Tupaia belangeri chinensis | reverse complement strand
GTCCAGGGCACGAACCGCGGTCGACTACGTGGGAGTCCAGCGACATAGCCATTACGCTAACTGCTGGTCCCCATCACTGCCTAGTTTTGAAATGGACTGCAAGTGCACCATCGCGTACAAGAAGGCAGCTGCCCACTGGGTGGAGGCTCGGAGAGGGGGAGCTGCCCGTCTCCGGACGTGCCCTGGCTCCCCGCTGCTCTGGGGCTGGCAAGGCCCTTTCTGGGGAGGTGTGAGCGGGTCCCAGGAGTCTGGGGAGACACAGGGCTCAGCCCCGCTGGGTGCCTGGTGGGGCGGAAGGGCAGGCCGGGCCCTGGGCAGGAACATAACTGCAGTCAGAGGGAGGGGCTGCTCTGCACCCACTGCATCCACCCTGCCCCATGCCTGCCCCGGTTCTCAGGGAAGCGACAGCTTCCGAGTGACACTCGCAGCCTTGGCAGAGCAGGGAGACCCTCGGCGGCACGGGGGACCCTCAGTAAAACAGGAACCCCTCAGGAGAGCAGGAGCCCTCCGCAGAGCAGCGTCAGGACCAGCCAGCTAGCTGAGAGCCTGGACCGAGCTCTCCCAGGTCCTGCCCTCGGGGTGGGAAGACAGAGTCCGAGGACGTGGACACTGTGGCATCAGAGACACTGCAGCGGGGACAGGTCAGCAGGACAGAGGAGAGGGCCTGGATCCAGTCAGCGTCTCTGACGGAGCGCAAGGCGTGCGGGAGAAGGGGCGCGCTCAGCGAGGGCCGGCGGGAGGGCAGGACGCCGCACACGCAGGTGGGCCTCGCACAGACCTCGGCTCGGAGCCGGGCACAGACCGACACGTAAAGTGCGAAGCGGGCGCCCCCAGAAGGTGCCCAGGAGGAAGTCCAGGCGGCCAGCTCTTGCTGACTTTAAACACAACACCAAGCACCGTCCGCGGGAGGCGGGGTGGGCAAGCTGACTTCGCCGACACTGGTGTTTCTGCTCCGAGCAAGGCAGTGATGAGAACAGAGAGGGGCCATGGACGGGGAGGGGTCAGTGCACCCGACGGCCCGGCACCTGCTGTCCCAGACACACGAGAACGCCTGAAAGTCTGCCGAGGAGAGAAAGCACCTGACTACAGCGGGCAGCAAGCCCTGAGCACGGGTGGGGACAGCAGGTGGAGACTGCCCACCACACCAGGGAAGGGTCAGAACGAGACGCCACACCTGCTGAGCAGGCCCAGGTCCCGAAGCGGACACGGGCAGGTGTTGGCAAGGCACGGGGCTGGAGGACTCCGTCGCTGGCCGGAGGGATGTGGGCGACGTGCTTTGGAGGCTGGCCTCCAGTCCAAGCGCCCTCCCGCTCAGCCCAGCCTGCTCCCAGTGCTTACCCAGAGGAGCGAGGGCATGTCCACGAAGCCCCGCCTGACGCTCACGGGGCTGGATGTAAACCGAGGAGCGCGGAGGCGGTGAGCGGACGCCTTGGGCAGTGGATGACGGCGCCAAGGGCCGCCGGCGGCCACGCAGCTCAGAGGGGCTGAGTGCTGATGCTCCGTGGCAAACGCACTCACGCGGGGGTGTTGACAGTGGGGGTGTTCGGGCCACTGTGCCTGGTGGAGACGCCCAGGGCAAGGCCGTGTAGACAAGGGCCGAGGTCTGGGGCCGGCGGGCAGGCTGGGCACCCCCTACGGACCCCGGTGGCGTCTCTCAGGTGCCTGTCGCTAGAAGTAGAGTGTGTCTTCACACCAGGGTGCCCCGGGTGACGCTCCCACCGTCAGAGCTCACAAATGCCCGCTGTGGAGGGTGGACAGCACCAGCAGGGGCCACTCGGGCTGCCACTTCTCTCCGAACTTGGAGGAGTGTCCCACAGATGTCCTCTGACCCTGGCGGCGCCCCTCCTAGTCCTTCTCTGGTCCCTCTTGCAAGAAGATTGTCTCCTCTGGGCCTGAGGAGCAAGCAGGGGCAGTGAGGCCTGCGGGGTCCGGTCATGGTGCCAGCTTCCTTTCCCTGTGCACTGGCCTCTGGGGCCTCCCCGGGACCTCCTGCTCCCAGCACCCGAGGGTGTTCTCTGTGAGCTCAGAGACAGGCCGTCCTCTGGGCCGAGGGCAGGGCCGAGGCAGGGCTCCATGCTAGGGAGGGTCTCCCCAGTGATACGGGGTAGGAAAGCAGCGAAATGCCTCTAAAGCTATTAAGAAAAGATACACAATTAACCTCCAGATAGGAGCTCGTGGGCGGGGTGGGGGTCTGCCCCCAGGTCTCGAGCGGCAGATTCACACCCAGCCTCAGGACCTGCCGGCAAAGCTGCGTGTCCGGGGCTGCACGCCGTCCTGGGACCGACGTGTGCAGTTTCCAGAGCCTGTGTTACCAGACCACGCGGCGAGGCCAGATTCGGGGGAACTGGCTGCCGGACGGCACCCAGGAGCGCTAGCCTGCTGTAGGGCTAACCCTCACCCCGGGGAGCGTGTGGGGGCGGGCAGACAGGTGACACCCTGAGGACACAAGCCACACCATCCAGGACACGGGGCCTCCGCAGGGCGAATGACTGCATTTCTCTAGCAAATACGTGGAATGAGACAGGCGGGAAAGACAAGGTAGGTGTTTTCAGAAAAGACACACGTAAGAGCTATAAAGGCGGGGCCCGCGGGGGGCGAGGCGTCCCGGGGCTGCACATGTGCAGGCCGGGGAATGTGGCCATTGGCCTCCTCCGGGAAGCACGCCAGCCTTGTGAGCTCCTGAGACCGGCCCTGCCACCTCCCAGATGCCAAGACACTGCACTTCTCCACCTCAACTGTAGAGGGCACCCTTGAACTAAAAAACCCGGTATGGTCCCCAAACCCGTCCTGCTCACAGCCGTTAGCAGTCCAGAGAGATTTCTAGGCTGACAGAAGAGAAGGGACACCAGTCATACAAAACCAGCAAAAGGAGCTGACGCTGATTCTCCCGTAACTAATTCTACAGGAAAAAACGTAACACCCCAACTTGAATGGCTATGCACTGCAGTCTGAACGCTGCCCCCCCAAACTCGAACTTTGAAAGAGCCCACGGATCAGACCTTGGTGGCCGACACCCCGCGAGTGGGGAAGGATTAGAACCTCCAGATAAGAACCCAGTCCCGGTCCACACCAGCAGGGACTAGCTACGCTGCGCTATCCCCAGAGGCAAGGGAACTCTGATGTCACGCATCTGTGTGGCTGAGCTCGGGTCTGGCACACTCCGCTGCCGGCGGCACCGCACAGACACGAACACACCACGTTAGGACTTGAGGTGCCATGGGCAGGCTGGCCCCGTTCATGTCTGCCTCGTGTCTTATGTTTGCCTCATCCGAGCCCCCCATATCGGGAACCCCGCGATGACTCCGTGTTACAGCACCCAGGGTAAATACCGTCAGCATCTCCGCAGGCCCCTGGCCCTTGTGGTCATGCTGGGGCTCAGAAGACCGCGCTCCGCGTCTTCCTCCGCCCTCCTTAGTTACTCCTCTCCATTCTAAAGTCAGGATATTTCCTATGGGGGAGCATGAGCGGCCTTCTTACAAAGGCCAGGAACAAGGTACGGACACCGATGGCAGCTAATATTTAAACATTGGAGGGACGCCGCCAATTTGACTAGATTAGACCACAGTAGATGCGTAAAACCGGGGAGGCGACACTATTTGGCTTTGCGGGCGCCAGAGTCTGAGCTCTGCAGGAGTGTGGTAACACTGACGTTTAGTGAGATAGAAAGATACAAAATAGCCCACACAGACACGCCTTTAGACAGGAGGCAACAGGAGAGACATTTAGAAGAGCAACAGACAAGGTCAACTACAATGTGAACCTCTTCCTTTGAAAACGTGAAACACTCCCGCCTGAGCCTGGAACAGATAGACTAAGTGGTCCCGGGCAGACACAGACATCCCTGGCCTCCAGACGCCATGATTTGCCTTCATAGAGATGTCGATTATCTGCAGGTTAGCGTGTGAGCCTCGCGTGCCCTGCCCGCGAGTAAGTCACTGTGGGAGCTAGGAGAGCCCTGAGGGGAAGCAGGGTTAAGGTTAGGACTCCTGCCCAGGAGCCCTACCCCAGACCGTGGGCGGTGGAGCATCTCTCCCTGCTGCGAGAGTCTTGGACAGTCTCCCTGGCTCTAAATTCCCCACCCTCCCACCCCCCTCCGCTAAGGCTTTCCCCCATGTGGGCAGACAGACCATGAGCCAAGTGGGGCCCAGAGCAGGCCCCAGAGCTCTGGGTGTCTATGCACGAGGGCCGGTCCAGGTCGCTGTTTCAATGAGGCATTGCAATCAAGTGACCAGACCCGGAAGAGAGGGAACTGGGCTGTGCGCTGCTGCACGACCAGAATGACCACTAGAAAAGGCAGAGGCGTTCCTTCTAACTGGGCTGGGGAGACCCACCCTGAGTTGAAATCCAGATGTAATAAAAAAAAGTGTGCTAAATCAATTACGAAAATTAAAAAGCTCTTAATGGCAAAATCCTCCATAAACGAAAACAAAAACCGGGAGAAACGGGGCCAGTCCTGTGGCTCGGTGGTTAGGGCAGCTGGATCCCACGGGCCGACTTTGAGGTTTGAGTCTTGAGTCCTGCAAGTGGGAAAACACGCTGGGTATGTTGTACACGCGTGCACGCCAAGACCCCCAAAGGAGGCGGAGAGGGAGGAGAAGGGGTTGTGGCAGTGAGGAATTGCCCCCCCCAGAGGGGATGGCCAGGCCACAATCGCTTCTCCTTCATTCTCCTCCCGGGATCTTGGGCATGCATGCACACGCGCCCATCCACTGGCCAGGACTCGAACCACGTTTGGCCATGTGGAAGCCCAGAGGTGTAACTGCTACTGTCTGCTGGCCCTGAACGCCCAATGCTTAATTAAAACATTTCTCAGCTCCTCACTGACAAAGCCTAGGCGGCAGGGAGCCCACTCCACGCCCACCAACACTCTGCAGCTCCTGGGCTGCCCTGGGCCTTTCCATTTCCTCGGGGACGGGGACGAAATTTGTGACGCTACCACCACCCTCACCCGCAGTCCCCTGCCACCCACGCCCACTGGGACTCCAGCGCCGCCCCTGGGGAAGGCCCCGGCCGAGCCCCGCGCGCCTCCTCTGTGCGCTCAGCCCTCCCCGCAGGGCCCACGCTCGGTTCTGTCCCGGTTCTGCCCCAGCCGGCCTGGAAGCGCTGGGGGGCGCGGGCGGGTCCTGGGAGTGGGGCCCCGCTTTCCCCCCGCTGTCGGGCAGGTGGGTCTGTCCAGGCCTCGCTGTGGCCCCGCGGGGTCCGGGGCGCCCTCCCCTGCACACCGAGGTTCTCATGCTGATCTCTGTCTGCGACATGATCGTGTAACCTACCAATGGTGACCATCTTCCCTTTTAAAATGCCGATGCAGGCGACTCAGGGCGTTATGGACAGCTCCCAGGTAGCTTCAGAGAGCCGTGTACTAAACCTGATCTCTCGCACCGCGGCTCCCCGCGCACCACCGCCGCGCCCTCCCGCGTGGTCCCGCCCCTCGCGCAGCCTCTGGGCAGGGGTGGGGTGGGGAGGGAAGGCGCACGCCCCCACCCTGCCCTCGCGGGCCCTGGGCGACGACACCGTGGTGGACTTTTAGCAAGGGAGAGGGCCCGCCCGGGGACTTGCGATCTTCCTGAACGGGTCCCACCTGGCAGGACGTTTCCTGGTCCCTTCCAGCACAGGGGTCAGGACACTGTCTCTTCACTCAGGACCTGCCGGGTGGGTGGGGGTGGCGGGAAACCCGACCCAACCCATCTCCCACGAAGTTACTGGACGGTGGGCAAAGCCAAGACGACGCTTTCAGGCAGCGCTAGATCCAGGTGCGGAACCTCAGGGCTGCCCCCGCACCGCATGTCCTGGGGGGACTGGCTCCCCCGGCTCCGCCCCCCCGAGGCCGGGGGGTCCGGGGCTCTCAGGCCGGTGCTGCTGGACAGGCCGTGTCCTGAGGGTGGAGTGGGAGCTGCCCAAGCATGCGCCGAGGGCTGTGTCCAGAGCAGGGATGACAACCACCCAGTTCAGCCATTCCTTGCTGGGAGCCTAAATATGCGGGTGTGAGAAACACCCCGAGGGTCTTCAGCCCCTAAAGTTTGGGGCCTGCTGGGACGTGCAGGGCCCACCAGGTTCGAGGCTGATGTGTGGACCCCCCTCCGCCCCCGTGGGCTGCCCTCGTGCGTCCTGTGTTGGTGCTGTTGCGAAGGTACGCGGTGAAAACTGAGCCCCTATGGTGTCCTGGGGCGTCTCTGGCCGTGGTGCGGCCATGAGGGGAGGCCCCTACCGTGGCGTTCTGAAAGGTTGCAAAGAGGAGGCAGAGACCAGGACAGAGTGAGCACCCCACTGCACGTGGGCCATGTGTGCAAGGCGTGCGGCACGGTGGGCGAGGGCTCACGTGGACACGGCCCTCCTGGCTGAGGTGGCAGGCCGTGGTTTGCCCCCTGCTGCTTGAAATTCTCTAAAAAAATGATTTATGTACTTAAGTTTTGTTAAGGGCACATGAGCTCACCAGACAGAGGGAGATATCACCCCAGGGGGTGGCCACGCTGCAATCTCTTCTCCACACCCCTCTTGGGGTTTTGGGCATGCGCACACGTGTGCACTCACACAAGTTCCTGGCATGTCTTTCAAGCCACCAGGTCTGGACTGAAATCACAGCCAGCCACGTGGGGGTGCAGCTGCCCTAACCACCATGCCACCAGCTGGCCTCATCTTGAAATTCTTTTTTCTTGAAAGATTTTTATTTTAGGGCACATGCACTGGCCAGAGAAATAGAGAGACAGAGACAGTGAGAGGAAAAGTGAGAAGTCAACCCCAGGGGGATGGCCATGCCGCAATCCCTTCTCCATTCTTCTCTCGGGATCTTGGGCACGCACGCACATGTGCCCAGCATGATTTTCAAGCCACCGGGTCCAGGACTTGAACTGCAGTTGGTCATGTGGGAGGTCAGTGACATAATGCTACACCCTCTGCTCCCGCCCCCGTTTTTTTTTTTAAGAACTATTGAAGCAGTCACCCCGCACCCTGAACTAAACCGTAGAATGCGGGGTCAGCGAGCGCCCACGCACACGCCCTGTGACCTCCTCGATCTGCCTCTTCAGTTTGGAGTCAAGATGATACTAGCCGCGTCAACTGAGCTGGACAGCTTCGGGACTCGACGAGGCAGGCTTTCTGTTTTCTTCCAAGTCTAGTAAAAACTCACCCGTCACACTGATTCGCCTACAGCACTGGGGCTGGGCAGGCTTGCTTACCACCCGTCCACTCAGAGGCCACCCGGACCCCGCGGAGCTCAGGGCACGGGCCCTGCACCAGCGAGCCCGCCTCCTCCCCGGCTCTGCACACGCTGGCACTCTGCACTTCCGTGGGCCGCCTCCGTGGTGTTCCATTCAGGTCCACGAGGACACGGCCAGGGCTCATGCCTATGCACGCTCCCCTCTGCACTTCGCACGCTACCTCGCGCCCACTGGTCAGGATTGCCAGAGTTCTCTCTCTTACTAACTTTTTGCTTTTGCCAATTTTCTCGTTTTTGTTTCCTAGTTTTTTGTTTTGTTTTGTTTTGTTTTGTTTTTGAGAGGTTTTTGCTACAGGGCGCGTGCAGACAGAGACAGAAAGCGAGAAATCACCCCCCAGGGGGAATGGCCATGCTGCAATCCCTTCTCCTCCATTCTCCTCTTGGGATCTCAGGCACGCACGCACACGTGCCTGGTGTGAGTTTAAGCCACCGGGTCCGGGATGCGAACCCTGGTCGACTACGTGGGAGTCCAGCTTCACAGCCATTACGCCACCTGCTGGTGCCTTGTTTCCCAGTTCTGACTGCTGCTCTGGTCAGTATGACTTCCTTTTTATTTCTTTGGGTTTTGCTCTGCTGCTTGTCAATCTCCTAAGGTGAATGCTAACCCCATTTAGAAACTGCTTTAGAGAAGTGTTCCTCAGCTCTAGCCGTGTCCTATCGAATGTGGCGTGGAGGGTTTTTTGAGGTTATGCACTTCCAGGAATTTCATATCGTTCCTTACGATTTCCTCTCACCTCGACTGTCTGCAGTATATCGTCTCCTGATGCGGGAGATTTTGAATTTTATCAGACGAAGACGGTCCTTTGCCGTTGACCTTAGAACTGGCTGAGCCCTCCTCCGGTACCGGCCACCCCCACGCACACGCCCTGTGACCTCCTCGATCTGCCTCTTCAGTTTGGAGTCAAGATGATACTAGCCGCGTCAACTGAGCTGGACAGCTTCGGGACTCGACGAGGCAGGCTTTCTGTTTTCTTCCAAGTCTAGTAAAAACTCACCCGTCACACTGATTCGCCTACAGCACTGGGGCTGGGCGGGCTTGCTTACCACCCGTCCACTCAGAGGCCACCCGGACCCCGCGGAGCTCAGGGCACGGGCCCTGCACCAGCGAGCCCGCCTCCTCCCCGGCTCTGCACACGCTGGCACTCTGCACTTCCGTGGGCCGCCTCCGTGGTGTTCCATTCAGGTCCACGAGGACACGGCCAGGGCTCATGCCTATGCACGCTCCCCTCTGCACTTCGCACGCTACCTCGCGCCCACTGGTCAGGATTGCCAGAGTTCTCTCTCTTACTAACTTTTTGCTTTTGCCAATTTTCTCGTTTTTGTTTCCTAGTTTTTTGTTTTGTTTTGTTTTGTTTTGTTTTTGAGAGGTTTTTGCTACAGGGCGCGTGCAGACAGAGACAGAAAGCGAGAAATCACCCCCCAGGGGGAATGGCCATGCTGCAATCCCTTCTCCTCCATTCTCCTCTTGGGATCTCAGGCACGCACGCACACGTGCCTGGTGTGAGTTTAAGCCACCGGGTCCGGGATGCGAACCCTGGTCGACTACGTGGGAGTCCAGCTTCACAGCCATTACGCCACCTGCTGGTGCCTTGTTTCCCAGTTCTGACTGCTGCTCTGGTCAGTATGACTTCCTTTTTATTTCTTTGGGTTTTGCTCTGCTGCTTGTCAATCTCCTAAGGTGAATGCTAACCCCATTTAGAAACTGCTTTAGAGAAGTGTTCCTCAGCTCTAGCCGTGTCCTATCGAATGTGGCGTGGAGGGTTTTTTGAGGTTATGCACTTCCAGGAATTTCATATCGTTCCTTACGATTTCCTCTCACCTCGACTGTCTGCAGTATATCGTCTCCTGATGCGGGAGATTTTGAATTTTATCAGACGAAGACGGTCCTTTGCCGTTGACCTTAGAACTGGCTGAGCCCTCCTCCGGTACCGGCTACCGGCCCCCGGCCCCCGGCCCCCTTCCCTCCGCTCTGCGTGTGATCGTAAGGACTGTCTGCTGAGTGTAACGTTTTCTCTAAGCCCAAGTTCAGTAACCTGCTTGACTTGTCGATTCCTGAGAGCGATACAAGTCTCAAACCACTTCCCCATGGCACTGTCAGTCCTCACACGCTCAAGGAGGGTGCGTCCTCACATCTCCAGGGCGAGTTGGAAACAAGGTAGGGCAGAGATGAGAGAGAGAGAGAGAGAGAGAGAGACACCCCGTGGGACTGTCGTGCTGCAATCCCTTCTCTTCCCTGCCCTGCCTCCAGGGCCCTGGGCACGCTGCGCTGCCGCCTCCTCCTCTTCTCCCGCCTCCAGGGCCCTGGCCATGCCCGAGCACCTGCAGTACTTTCAAGTCACTGTCTGGGACTCACACTGGACAGCTGGCCATGGGGAATCCTGCGCCTTACCCACCGCGCCACTGGCTGGCCCTACCATCTTCAGTGCTGGCTCTGCCTGGTCAGTCTCCCACCTTTCAGCAGCAGGCGAGCCTCTGGCAGGTTGTCCCAGCCCCTGGTCTCTCCCGTCTCACTCGCCCTCGGCAGTTACTACCATTTTAGAGCCGTCCCTCTGAAACCGCAGGAAGCCCATCCCGGGGTCCACGAGCGAGTCCTCGGACTCCCACGGCTCACATCGACGTGCTCGTAGGGTGCTCTGCGCCACGGAGGCCACGTTTAGCACGGGAATGCCGCTCTTCACCAAGCGGAGACACCCGCAGCTGCCGCTGTGTGGGTGTGGCTGGGGGGGCCGGGGGCAACAGTTTCTC
>NW_006159689.1:1175544-1178413 GCF_000334495.1 Tupaia belangeri chinensis | reverse complement strand
TCCCCAAAGCGGAGCCCCCCGCCCCTGCCGCTGTGTGTGTGTGGCTGTGCACGCTGGGAACACATGTTCCTCACGTGCTCTAAACTCACGGGCGTCGTGATGTTCAGTCGCCTGTCCAGAAGCCACCCCAGTGCAGACACACGTGTGCATGCACCGTGGACGGGCCAGCTAAGCCCGGGCGGAGTGCCAACCGCGGGGGTCTGCGGAAGAGGGCAGGGGCGCTCTGCACGCTTCGGCCTTTTGTTTTGGCCACTGGGGGCCATCTCGACCTGCAGAGTCCCAGACTCAACGCGCTGAGTCGTGGGACACAGGACAGGCCGGCTCCGGGGAGCCCCGCAGAGGCCTCCTGCGCTGAGAGCTGGAACGCCAGAGCCTGGCAGTGCTGAGCCGACACCGGCTTTGAACACCCGGCCGCTAAGGAGAGAGCCCGCGGCGCTGGTTGTGGCCCCAGGGCTCCTTGGTCAGACAGCCTGGTGGTGCAAGAAGCCCTCCTGGCACTGGAGGCCAGCGAAGGGTGCCCTCGGCTGGCTGGGAGGGACCTGCTCGTCCCTCAGCCCTCATGAGACCCTGCTCACGTCAGTGACCGAGGTAACGGCAGGAGCCAGACGTGGCCCCGAGAAGTCTGCATGGACGCCTTCCCCGTCCCAAGGACAAAGATGGAACTGCGTGACAGGACAGGACAGCCACCGCCTGAGCCTGCGGCCAGTGCTGGGTCACTGACGGGGGCCGGCTGGCTGGGCTCTGTGGACAGGAGTGCGGAGCGCCAGGGCCCAAAGACACAGGGGACTCTGTGGTCCTAACCCACACCTTCCTGGCCGGCACCCCGAGGGCAGGCGACCCCTGCGGCTTTGGGGCAGCTCACACCAGGAGCAGGGGTGCCCGACCCACCTGGCGCCTGCCTGTGCCCACGTGGGCTCCGGGAGGGAGAGGGTATCCAAGGACCAGATGACCAGACACCACGGGTGTGTGGGGTTTGACTAGGTCCCCGAAAAGGCAAGGCAACGGGCCGCGGTCACTGTGGGGTGGGCTCTGCCCATGGGGGTGTCTGGCAGCCGACAGGAGGCATGGGGCTGCCATGAGCAGTTGGGGCCCTGGCGCCCGTGAGTGCCTGCGCCCACACCTCACTGTGATGGGGGATGAGCAGTCTCGCTTCCTAAGTGGTCAGAGGGCGCCCCGAGTGTGCACATGGGGGGTGCTCCCCAGCTGCTCCCCCACGTCAAAACGGGAGGAGGAGCCGAGGCCGGTGGCCGCTAACTGGCCGCTGCACCCAGGGCTGCAGAATCGAAGTCACCGATGGCAGAGAGGGAGCGGTCGGGGGTGGTGGCTGGGGTGGCTCAGTCGCAAGCCCCAGGACCGCAGTGGACATGGGCTCACACGCGACGAGGCTGGAGGAGCCCGGCTGCAGGAACACAGGCGTACCTGAAACCTTCCCCACTGGGGCGCCCAAGGGCTGGGGTGCTCTCACCTGCCCGAGGGTTGGAGCGCTCTGAACTTCCAGGAGACGCGGGACGGCTGGGGCACCTCTCCAACATGTGGCAGCTGATCCCGTAAAGCTGGGCCAGACTGGCCCCAGTCTACCCGAAGGACAGGCCAAGGGCCAAGGGAGGGTCGTGGAGCCAGGTACCGGGTCAGCCTAAGGAAGAGGCTTCCAAGAAACTGCGTGGGCGGGGCCCAGACTGAGCGCCTGCGGAGTGGGGCCTCCTGGATGGGGGAGTCTTGGTCTCCGTTAGGGTGGATGAGGGCTGGCAGAGTGCTTTAAACGTGGATTAGGATTCAGACAATGGCCTGTCCCCAAGGGTCCAGGTTTTTAAACATGGATACCCCCTAAAAGGTCATGGGTTCGGACCCCATTACATACTGAGGGTGTTAAATGAAATCCCGATTCCTTGGCGTGTCCCAGGGCGGGCCCGACTGGGTCTTGGAGTGTAACGAGAGGGTTGAGGCAGGCGGAGGCACGTGGGGACAGACAGCTGCCTCCCACCACCTCGCGAGGCCTTCGGATCCCCCAGGCTGTGGAGCAGCAGCCTCCAGCATGCACTGCCGCCGGCCCAGAGTCCCGGGAGAGGCGGGCAAGCCCACCTCCTGGTGTGTCTGCCTCAGGTTCTCACAGCACTCCCCACCAGGAGCATGGCAGCGATGGCGGGACCGTGGGCAGGTGCCAGGGCCGAGCTGCCACCTGCTTCCCGACACAGGGGACACGCTGGGCCGTGGGGGGCTGGACGGGGCGACCCTGAGCTTCCCATCCCAAGAGCCAAGACCAAGAAAGCAAGCGGCCAGCCCTCCCTGTCCGCGTGTGTCCACGTCCCCAGGCCTGGAGGACATGCTTGCCGGGTTCCCGGCGCTGTGACTGCTGCACCCCTCCTGATGCTGTCATGGCAGCAGCAGGACAGCAGGATGGTGGCTGACCACGCTGTCACCGTCACATGGCTTTCCGCGAACTCTCCTGATGGAAACCAGAAAGCACACGTGCCGGCCGAGCCTCCGCCTCTCCAGGGCGGGTAGCCACTCACGCCGTGCTTAGAACTGTCAGCACCCTGGGACCTCCGACGTGGACCGTCTCGGTCGCTAAGCACGAGTGTTCTAGTGCTATGGCCACAGCAAGTGGGGAGCCGCAGGGCGGAAGGGGGCCCAGCCCATGGCAAGAGGTGCTCCCCCTGCTGGAGACCTGGAAGACGCAGACAGACTCACCTACCAGGAGAGAGTCCAGCTCTTCTGAGCAGAGAGGAAAGGGGACGCGGAAGGCGCTTGCACTGCTGCGGTTTCAGGAACTGAACACTTAAGGTGCCTCAAGGCAGGCACAGAGGACAGTGGCCGGGCCCCGGCCCCAACCACAGCCACAGCTGCTCCCTGAAGGCCTTGGGGCACCCGG
>NW_006159689.1:1168611-1175426 GCF_000334495.1 Tupaia belangeri chinensis | reverse complement strand
CAGGTGCCGGGCCCACCCCCGGACCCCCAGCCACAGCTGCTCCATGAAGGACTTGAGGCACCTGGAGACAGACGGGCAGACTCCCAGCCACGCTCCGTGGGGTACTCGGTGCGTCTCAGCCTGCATGGCGGTTTGGAAGCGGAAGCTTACTGCCACTGCTTCTGAAAACTTAGCTGTGGGACCCGCAGTGACTTCACAACAGGAGCTAGCAGAGAGATGCTTCTGCCCTCGCCTGAAACGTGCTATGCTGACTGCACCACAGCACGGCGCCGGCCCGCGCTGAACAGGCGTGCAGCGGGAGGGCGAGGTGCGGAGTCGGCGTCTCAGAAACCGAGACGGGCAATGGTGTAAGTCTTTTCAAAGTGGAGTCTGTTACCTGCACCGATCACACGTCACGTATCTCATTAGAAAATATGAGGTAATGCTACTTTTGAGATCTGCAATCTGAAAGGTCACCTGTGTTTTACGACCAGTATGAAACACACCAGGAAGGACCGAGACGAACTGACACATCATGTGACTGGCAGGGAAAATGGAATTAAACCTGTGTCCCCTCCGACGTCCCAGACGCGGGCCCGCTTCAGCCAAGGGGCTCTTTGCAGCACCGCGGCTCTGCGTCTTGAACATTCAAGCAGGAAGCTTTCCGGCTCCGGGTCAAGAGCTAGCTCGACCTGCACAGCCAGTGCCTCCGCCTGCCGCTCCCTGGCGTGGAACTCCGCCCCAGGGCCTGCACGTGGAGGTCAGCCCCTGGCCGAGGGGAGGCGGGCGTCTCCTTGTTGGTCGAAAACCAAGCCAACGAATGAAACGAACCTAGTCCAAATGCCAGGATAATAAGAAGTTATCTGGTTTACAAAATACTGCTACTTCCAGGGCTGTGTACAGTACAAGTGATGAAAGTGAAGTAGAAAATGAAGTCGAGCGCGTTCTGGGCGTTGTCTTGTTGCTCTCACCCACAGCGAGCACTCTGAAACCGGCAGCGCACCCGGCCCCAGAGAAAGGAGGCCCAGGCAGGAGGACCTGCAACTGGGCGAGGGGTTTCCGTGGACTCTGGGGCCTGTCCCAGGGGCACTGGCTTCTGCCTGATAGACAAGGTCCTGGGCAGGAAACCCCGTCTACATCACTGGCTCCATCCAGGCCACGGTCTGGCTGGACATGCAGGGGAGAGTGTGCGCAGAAGGCCCCGTGTGCCCTGTCACTCCAGTGTCGGGGAAGGGGGCTGTGACCGCACCGCCGGCAGGTTGTCACACGGCACAGGGCAGAGATTCGCTTCTACAACGCTCCCTTCTGGTTTCCCTTTTCAAGACAGAGTAGTCTTTTAAAAGAACATGTCTTAGACGGCCACTTGAAGATGTCTATGATGCACAGGGGCACCCTAACTGCACCGCGGGCCTCCAAGGCAGCCTCCACCTCAGGACACACGTCACGCCCCTGCCTCAGTCTGAGTCGCTGTCCCCACTGTGCACCTGGGGTGTCTACGCGGTAAAATATAAAACGGTTCCTGACTCCGACATTGCCTTTGTTCACCGAGGGCCCAGTCTGCAGTGCGAAGATCAGGTGGTGCGGAGAATCGTATGCTTCAGGTACTATTTATAAGAAGCTTTAACAAAGTTCTTCCTCAGAACACATTCCACACAACGTGGACCGACGTGCTTCCAGGATAAGCGAGCGCAGCTACACATCAGGACCAGCCACACGCGTGGGGACCTCACCAGCCCAGACGGGTAGGGTGTGCCAGGCAGCTGGACCTGCAGTGGCCCCGGCGCCCTCCGCAGCATGACAACGCGAGGGCCGGGTGCGCAGCTGAGAGCAGCGACTGCGGGTGGCAGTTCTAGACCAGGTGCTGACAGCGCATTGCGACACTCCAGGGCGTCTCCTCCAGATCCCGCCGAGAGCTTTCCTGGGGCCATCGGGGTTTCCTTCAGAGAAAAGCCAGTGAGACGGGGCGTAGGTGCAGGTGGGAGCCGTCTGAGAACTCAGCCTCCACCTCTGACGCGCAGGGCCAGGCAGGACCCAGCCAGTCTCTGGCGAAGGAAGCTTTTAGCAAATGGCTGCAGTCATCTTCAGTGGTCGTCTCGTAAACGCCTGTTCCAGAGTTTGGCAACAGATTCCGGACTCTCTTAGCCTGCACACTATCGAGATGCAATGCCCGTGTGACTAAGTGGGGGCGAAACTGTAGGTGGCTTTTCAGTTAATAGCAGGTCCAGAAGACCAAGAAAACAGAGCACTGGCAGGATCTGGGAGGTACGTACGTCTAACCGGCACAAAACTCAACTCAAGATGTTGCCATGCAGTAAAGCCGACGCACAGTCACCCCAGCCCGGACAGTCCAGGGCAGGCAGGCGCCCGTGCGAGGCCTGGGCTGTCCCAGTGAAGCTCTCAGACAAGCATCACACATTTAAGAAAAGCTATGCTTCTTATTTATTAAATAGATTTAATTATACTCATTCTGAAATACAAAAGATAGAATAATCACACCACAGAGGGGGTGAGGCTAACACGACGGCAGCCAGTCGGTACACAGGAATCCACTTTGCTCTGGACAGACACCGGGTCACTTAAGAGGATTAGGAGAAAATTCTAGAAGCAGCACTGCCTGGAGGGTCAGCTGGCATTTAAATACTGGCTCCCACAGTGCGAGGTGGGCGCGTCCAAGCGACATCTGTGGTCACATGCACATGGGTCCCAGCAGTCACGGGACGAGGAGTCGTCACTACCGCTACCGTGCGATGGAAAAGACTCCTTCTACTCTAACTGCTCGCCTGAAATGACCTCGAACAGACTCTCTGCAAGTGTGGCCTGTGCCTTTCCTTCGGACGTAACTGGCTTTGTTTCAGGACGAAGCAGGCGGTCCCACGGGAGCCAGGTTGGCGCGGCGTCGTTTCTTACATGCAGAACGGAGTTTCCAACTGGCTCCACCAGCTCCCGCCAGGTCGGGCCCCTGGAAGCGAGAGTTCCTCCTCTGCCGGCAGCCGGCTGGCCCTCAGCTCTCAGCGACACCCTTCCAGGGGCCCCGTCGAGGCATCCAGACTGCTGTCCGTGTCTGAGGCCAGTGTCTGCTCGGTGGACATGGATGAGATGTCGTTGATCGATGACGACTGAGAAGGAGTGGCGTTGCTACTTACTGCTGCATCTGTGCTAAGAAAACCAAACAGTAAAATCTGAGGCACGGCCTTGCGGCAGGCGGGCAGCGAGGCTCGGGCCGCTGCAGCGCGCACTCTCGCAGTCCCCAGCCTGCCGGCAGACGCGGAGAGTCAAGCACGTTTGGGGCTCTTTCTCAAGTCCTTCTTTAGGCCCAGGGTCCCCCGTACTTCCGTGTCTCTCTCTGTAACAACCCTCTCTCGTCCTCAGTACCCTGAGATGCTTAAGCCTGAGTCCCCAGTGTCATTAGACGAGCCAACCACAACGCAGACACCAACTCTACGGAAAAGCACCAGGATTCGAAAATGTTTGCAATGGAAACGCCTCTTGAAGTAAGGACTGTACTAAAAAAAGGGAAAAACTAGCGGTCTCTCGTATGTTTTGTTTTTATGAGAAAAGTGACATTTTAATCTTTTAAATCCAATGAAACTACCCTATTACTTACTACCCAC
Organism: Tupaia belangeri chinensis; assembly: GCF_000334495.1. Taxonomy (NCBI): domain Eukaryota; kingdom Metazoa; phylum Chordata; class Mammalia; order Scandentia; family Tupaiidae; genus Tupaia; species Tupaia belangeri. The sequence continues at coordinate 1,171,836 of NW_006159689.1, read as the reverse complement.
GCCTGGCTTGAACAAAAACGAAATCTGCAGCCCTGGGAGATCGGCGCCTGCGGCCCACCCCTGGGCTTGGCTAACAAGCCCCAGACGCTCCCTGCAGCCACGCCGTCCAGGTGCCACGTGTGTCCTGTCGAACAGAGTTCAAGGACTAGCTGTAGCATCTGCACTTCTAGCATGTGTGCATGTGTGCGTGCACATTCCTGTGGGAGTGACAGAACACGAATGTAACTTACAGTTTCACTTGGTAAACCGGTGGACTCCGACGGGCACGGGGTGTCACCGGTACCGGCCTCTCACAACCCTACTGCTGCCCGGTCACTAGCTACCACTAGATCGAGCAGGAAAGCGGGAGGAATACACGGACGATTTTCTCAAGAGAAAATCAAATTCTACGCATGCGGACTTGCATTTCTGTTCTTCTGTAACTGGGTGGAGCCAGTTTAAGGGTCAAGGGTCACGCTCATTGAAAGGCTCTGACTCCACGTCCTCGTCTGCTGTGCTGGTACAGGGGTACAGGACAGAACGCGAGTGCGTGTAACAGTCAGACTGGAGCCGGCACGCCTGCAAACGTCACCGCCAAGACGAGCCGGAGCGGGGGGTTCTAACCCAATTCCGGCCAAGCTGGCAGGTAACGCAAGTTCTGCTGTCACATGCAAAAGTTAAAGGCAGAGAGAAGCACGCACGGCCAGACTGCGAGAGCGACGACTAACCTGAAGGCTGGTCTCTCACACCGTTCTTGCTCCTTTCTTCCCAGTCCAGCACTTCTTTGTAAATTAGCTCTTCAAACAGAAATGCAATTTGAAAAGCTTTATCAGTTTTTTTTTTTGCATCTTTAAACTTTGCTTCTAAGTCACCTGGAGCCCCTGGGCGTGCGCTGCACCATCCCCGCCATGAGAGCGGTCAGCACCGCCCCGGCGCTCTGTTCTAGTTTCTCAGTACAACTACGAAGGGGCAGGGAATACAGGGTGGGTCCGAATCCACGCGAGGCTTCACAGAGGGGTGGGGACACGGCTAGGAGAGCGGCCCCTTGCACACTGGAGTAACACTGTTACTTGTGTTTCTTCAGAGGTGACCAGCAGCCACGTGCGGGCCACGAAACCCCTCCAGGAGGGCCGGAAACGAGCCCACATCCCTAAGCCTGTCCCTGCTTCACCTTCCATTCTCTTCAACTTCCATTCGTAAAGAGAGCGGCCTTGTAGGACAGTGATTAGGTCCCACAGAGTGTGCCCACGAGGGCCCCACGGCGCGTGCCCACGAGGTAACAGGTGTGCGCTGGGGCCTGTGTGTGGCTGGGGGGCCGCCCTGCCGAGTGTGCATGCGTGGGGGCAGGTGCTCTTCCTCCCAGAGGGGCCTTGGGCAGGGCCGGTCAGTGCGTGGGCCACCCTGACCACACTTGCAGCCAGCACTGGTCCTGCCTGTAGGTGAGCTGCTGCCAGCCCAGCCTTTCCTCGGGGACTCAGCCCGCTGTGGGAGGTTTGGTGACGCTTATAACCGAATGTATTTGCGGAGTTTTGATCTGCACTCTCCCGCAAACTAGACTGAAAGCACACAGATAGCTATGTGGCGGAAAAACACCAGCAGAGGCCGGATCCCATAACCTACTGCTTACGGGTGCTGAGTCCCACATGGTCAACTGCAGTCTGAATGCAGGCCCCAGAGGCTTGGAAAACATGCCAGGTGCATGTGTGTGCACGCCCCAACCCCGACAGGGTGGACAGACGTGGTGTGACTGTGCCTGTTGGGGTGCCCCCCCCTCCGTGAGCACACGCACCCTCTGACAAGGAAAAACATGTACGTATGTAAGTATGAGCACGGCTGACCCAGGGCCAGCTCCCAGTGTGTGCACCGCAAACCTCACGTGTAACTGCGGCCGTGCAGGGGCTGCTGGCGCCCAGCGCGCTGAGGTAGGTGTGACACAAGGACTGGCTCAGCTTACAGACCCACGGTTACTGCTGTAAGAGTACGTGAAAGGTCCTTGTGTCTTACTCCGGAAGCATGTAACAAGAATTGATGAAATGCCCCCGTCTGCGGCCTTCGCGTTCCCTTCCCAGTGGACAGCGGGGAGAGGACAGCCCTGGCTCTCCAGCCCCTCTTCGAAGGCTCCTGTCCGCAGGAGGCCTCTGCCTGGCCGTGAGGCACTGTGCGCAGCGCCGAGTGACAGCCTCACCTTTCCACTCCTCGATGGCATGCTCCCTCTCCTCCAGCTGCGCGTCGTAAATCTGCGGCGGCGGCTGGAAGTCAGAGCACAGTTCGGATGTGAGCGGCTCAAACGTAAGGAGGTGGAGGAAGGCGGGCACTGGGCCGTTTCTAGTCTGTTCATGGTGCGGGCTTAGTCCCCTATACATGGCTTGTAACATTTTTATCATGTGATATTTATGTCACTTTCAGAATCAAAATAAGAAAATACTGAGGAAAAGAGATATTAATAGTAATCCTCTTCAAAATCAAGCAGCCGTGAAGCACTGGAGGCACCTGACCAAGCGCATTATGCGCAGCACCCCGGGGCGCCACCATGGGTGCTCCTCCCCGAGACACAGCTGGGCTGCCTTCCTCTCGTTAGAGCTCCCAGACCCCATGGTGTGACGATGTCACTTCCGGCTGAGACCACACAGCACAGGGCTGCTGTGGGTCCACACCGAAGGGCTCCCTAGCAAGGGGAGCGGAAGGGGCCTCTGGGGGCCGGACACCTGGGTTAGCAGCACGGTGCTTACCCCTCTGACCGGGTGGCCTAGGAGGGGATGGAACCGAGCCGAGGGACAGTGTCAGGAAGGGAGAGGACTCAGGACAAGAGCACACAGCGTCCACAGGGGGGCCAACAGCGTCTCGCCACACAGGGACACTCCAGGCTCCGAGCACGCGTGCCAACAGCAAGTGCCCAGAGGGGTCAGAGAACCCTCGGCCCTCGGATACCAGGACCCTCAGAACCCAGAGCCGGCTGCCTGTGTCGCCGTTCTGAACTGACAGGAGGCCTGGGGCGACGCGGGCCGGCCCCTTCGCCCACCGTCCCTGCAGGTACTCACGGCCTCGGCCTCGGCGGGGTCATACCACACGGTGATGTAGGGGTGCCGCAGGGCTTCGTCCACCGAGATCCGCCTGTCGGGGTCGATCACGAGCATTTTTGATAACAGGTCTCTGGCTTGACTGGCTAGGGTGAACACGGGACACGGTTAGCAAACCACGCTCCAGGACTGAGCGCAGACGTGTGGCAGATGGAGAGGCATGGGCCGC
>NW_006159689.1:1161154-1167386 GCF_000334495.1 Tupaia belangeri chinensis | reverse complement strand
CGTGGGGGAGATGGAGAGTCAGGGGCCGCCACGGCTCGAGGCCGCTAGTGCCAGGGGTTTTAAGGAAAAAGCGGAGGCTGCGTTCACGGCCGGCCGTGCTCTCTGTGCGGTCTACGCCTCGGAATCTGGGGGGCAGAGGCGGGGCTCACTGGGCAGCCCACTCGCATCCAGGTGCCGGGGCGGGAGTGCCTGTGGGCAGGCAGCCAGGCCCGACCTGCGGCGCTGGCCATGAGCACGGCACGAAGTGGGTGGGCGGCACAGTCCCGAGGCCGGCAGGTAGAACCAGAGCGTGCCCGTGACGCAGCCACACAGAAGGCGCGTTCGGGCCGCGGCAGTTACAGTTCCCAGCACGCAGGAGCAAAGCGGAGGCTCGGGCTTCCCTGACCACAGCTGCCCCTGGTGTGGACCTCGTCCTTGGGCAGTGACACTTTGAAGGGTGCTGGAGAGGGGCTGAGGGGACCTGTCCACTGAGCTGCTCTCACGGTCCACACTAGCATCTGCTTCCCTCTGGAAGGTGGGGTCTCGCTGTCCTGACTCACCTGAGTCGCCCAGCACACACACAGGTGTGCACCGTCACACCCGGCCCTGCGTGACGGGGCTTCCCTGTGCTTAGGCCAGCCTGAACTCACGTCTCTTGCTGGCCCCTCCGAGTGCTGGGTAACAGGTGCGAGCCACTGGCCCGGACTTCAGGTTGGACCAAGAATGGAAGCCAGGTCTCCTACGCAGTCACCACTGCAGGGCACTGCCTGGCCGCTTAGCAGCACCCGCCACCCTGCTGGCCTGCCGCCGGCATTTGGTCCCACCCTTTATACTGCATGCTGCTCGGAGTGCGGCTACGGCTGGGACGCAGGGCTGAGCTGAGTGCTTCCATTTTGGCTAAAAGCTTCCGTAGGGTTATTTTATTGGGGTGAAACTTGCCGGTTTTTGAGCTGTGACTCTACAGTGCCTTCGTGTGTCAGATCAGCCTGTACGTGACTATCTCAGGGTTTCAACTCCCGATATTCGCAGGTTCGGAATGCAAACACGGAAAAGTGGAAACCTCACTTAAAATACAGGAAAAAAAGTTTAAAAAAGAAGTGCTTACTTTTTATTTTGTCTCGCTCAGATTCTGATGGGAATATCCAATCTGGAAAGAGTTCTTCAAATTTTATCCCAGGGTACTTTGGTCTGTTTTCGACGTAATTCCTCACAGTCGGCTGAAGTTTCTTCATGAACTCTGCTGACGGTGTTCCGAGTTGCTCAATCACTTTATTCCACTGATCAATATCTAAGGAGTCTCTTGAGGAAAATACAACTGCAATGCCTTATACTCACATTACACGAAGCAACCTCACTCGAAGAGCAGCATTATACTGACACCTGTCAAAGAGTGAACCACTAGGCAACCAGCCGGACCGAGGGGAGCACTATGCACTTGGGCACTGCAGAGTCCTGATGTATTCTCTAGGCAAAGACGCACCCCGACTTTCCTGATACCCTAACAGTATTGACTGAAGCTTGGGCTTCGCCATCTAGACTACTTAGAAAAGCTTTTACATTCTGCATCTTTAAAAACTAGGCCCACCATGCATTGAATCAACTCAACGAAGTCTATGTGTCTTCCCATTCTAGATAAACACCTTATAACTAAGAACACCCATGACAGGAGGGTCAGGCATGAAGTTAGATCAGCGTTACATGGCGAATTGCAGTGAGGCTTCACACTCTCACTACCTTAGTGTCGTGGCTCGCTACGGTGGAGAGGAGGAACTGCAGAGACCCACGCAGAGACCCAGCAGAGACCCTGCAGAGACCCACCCAGAGACCCATGCAGAGACCCCATGCAGAGACCCGTGCAGAGAACTGTCTGACTCCCTTAGCTCACAGTGGGGAGCCAAAGCCCGCTGGGAGACAGAGAGGAAAGGGACCAGCTGTGCCCTGGGCCTGGATCTCCCCAGGGGCCTGCGCTCCTCCCACAGCGGGCTTAGAGTAAGCAGAGGCAGCTCCGGGGTGCCATTCTCTGTCGCTCGGCACGGCCCCCACGCCGCCTGCGCTGCAACCCCATAATGCACCTGTCCTCTCAAGTATGTGACCTGGGTTTCAGGCCTGGCTGTGTCTGCACACTCCCGAGGTTCTGGGAAGGCCGTCTCTCTGAGTGGCGTCAGTATGTGCGTGGTGCAGACGGTGCTGGGGCACGGGCACCGTCAGGCCCGGGGACTGGGATGCGTGTGTAGAGTGGCCCGGGACTGCTGCTGCCAGGAGAGCCACGTCAACCGGAGCTCAGAGGAGGGGCTGAGTGGCCTCAGGGAGACAGACTCGCTCATGGAACCGCACAAGTCCGCTGGTCCAAAGGGACCGGAGGGGTGGAGGCCGGAGCCACCCGCACGCCCCTCTTCCCCCGCACTGCCGCGCTGCCAACTGGGAATTCTCTCTCGTGGCTCCCCAGTGAGGAGCTGTCCTCCTGCGCGACAGAGGCAAGGAGTGCCATCCCCCCAGGCTCGCTCCTCACGTCACGAGGGAAGTCCCCCATGGCGACCCTGGCCACTCCGCCCCAAGGAGCCATCGGGACTCCCAGGGAACGTGCATCCCCGTGCTCCAACCCCTCCTGCCTGCCCGGCGATGGGCTCTGCACCTCTCCCTTCTCACTCCAGTGTGGACCCTTCCCACGCCCTCTGCTGGACCGCTCATGGCCTCCAGGCCTAGCCCCCTCCTGGCTAACAGCCTCTCCCCTGTGGTCGTGGCCCCCTCGCTGCTCCTCACTCCCAGTTACAGCAAGCTCTTTCCCGAGCCATCTGCGACTCACCCTCCTCCCACTGCGCCCTTGGACGGTGCCCACCGAGGCCGCCAGAGGCCGTAGCTGGAGCGTGCATCTCCTCTCCGCCTACCTCCTCCCCAGGGTTGATAACCTCTCTCCCACGGGGACGTCCTCCCGACCGGCAGGGCCCTCGCTCTTGGAGCAGCAGCCTCACTGGGGGCCTTCTCGATTTCTGCCCCGTTCCCTCTTCCCCACCACCCAGGGCACCGGTTCTTGGTCCTGTCCTCTCTGCAAGCACTCACTCCCAGTATCGGGCGCCAGCACTACTGCCTGGCCATCAGCACCCATGCCTGTCCCAGCCCCAACCTGTCTCCCAAATTCCATGCTGACGCCCACGGTCTCACAGATGGCTCGGAACTACCGCAGGGCTCTCTGACGAGCCAGTCTTCCGAGCGGCCACCGGCCCACACCAGCCTCCTGCTTCTTCCCTGTCCTGACAGTGCACCCTCACCTCGCCCCAACTCACCCTTTGAAAACTGAAGTCAGGACTGGCAAGTGGCGTGGTAGTTAAGGCTCTGGACTCCCACGGGGCCAGCTGCGGTTAGAGGCCAGACCTGGTGGCTTGCTTTCTCACTTTCTCTTTCTTGCTCTCTCTCTGGTCAAATAAAAAAAAACAACCACCAATAAAATTAAATAAATAATTCTTTAAAAAAGAAAACTGAAGTTAGACCAGCAGCCTAGACTAGCCGCAGCGCTAGGAAACGGATGCAGGCCCCTGGGTGCAGGCCACAGGGTGTGCGGACGCCGCTGTTGGGAGCCCCACGGCCTAGGGGTGCGGGCCACAGGGTGTGCGGAAGCTGCTGTTGGGAGCCCCCACAGCCTAGGGGTACGGGCCACAGGGTGTGCGGACGCCGCTGTTGGGAGCCCCACGGCCTAGGGGTGTGGGCCACAGGGTGTGCAGACGCTGCTGTCGGGGAGCCCCCACGGCCTAGGGGTGGGGGCCACAAGGTGTGCGGACCGCTGTCGGGAGCCCCCAAGGCCTAGGGGTGCGGGCAGCAGGGTTTGTGGATGCTGCTGTCGGGAGCCCCCACGGCCTGGGGGCTGCGGGGCTCCAACTCTGCAAAGGGGGAGCCAAGACTCTGAGGAGCCCTGAGTTTCTCGAGGTGCACAAACCCTCACTGGAGGGGCCACCCAGGCTACGGCGGCATCTCTTGTCGGCCACAATGGGGACAAGAGTCCCTGCCTACCCCAGGTCAGGCACCCAGAGCACATCCCTGGGGACTGCGGCCTGGAGCCCGGAGCCTCTGTCTAGCCCCCAATTGTTTTTTTTAAAGAGGTTTTTGCTATAGGGCATGTACGCCCACCAGAAAGAGAGAGACAGAGAGAGAGAAAGCGAGAAATCACCCCCAGGAGGATGGCCACGCCGCAATCCCTTCTCCTCCATTCTCATCTCAGGATCTTGGGCATGCACGCACACGTGCCTAGCGTAAGTTAAAGCCACCAGGTCCGGGACTTGAACCACGGTCAACCACATGAGAGTCCAGTGACACAGCCATTACGCCAACTGCTCGTCCCACCCCAAATTTTCAATCTAACATTTGAAAAGCAGGCAGCACTTTCTTTAGAAAATTACGTTAATCTGTGTGACTTCTGAAAATAATGCTAGGTGACCTTCTATATAAAACAATTACTGGCATTATAATATGTTAATATGTGAAGTAGAAACTTTAAAATGTTTATTAAAGTATGCCAAGTGCCTGCATTTTTAATCTATACATTTTGAAAAACCTTTTTTTTTTTTTTTTTTGAGGGTTTTTTTTTAGCGTTTTTTTTTTTTTTTGAGAGGTTTTTGCTACAGGGCGTGTGTGTTTGCTAGAAAGACAGAGAGAGAGAAAGTGAGAAATCACCCCCAGGGGCGATGGCCATGCCGCAATCCCTTCTCCTCCATTCTCCTCTCGGGATCTTGGGCACGCATGCGCACGCACCCAGCGTGAGTTTAAGCCACCGGGTCTGGGACACGAACCGCGGTCGACTACGTGGTCAACCATATGGGAGCCCAGCGACATAGGCATTATGCCAACTGCTGGTTCCTGAAAAACAGTTTTTAATAAAATAAGAAAAGGTACAAAGTGAGTAAGAATTGAGGTGAGTGAAGGTCAAGGAGACATTTCTAAGCTACCAAGCTTGGGAACATCTCATCTTTTCCTCTACCATGTAGTGTGAAGAGGGTGAATCTGAGGCATAGAGAATTTACTAGAACAAAATAAAACGATGCATTAACTGCACGTGTTATTTCATCTATGATGTGAAAATGTAAAGGGAGACAGACAAAATGACGGGGACCAATCTTTTCCTGTCAACCTTGTTGTGTGACGAATATACTCAATTAAAGTCGTGCCACAAAACGCTGCCGCTAGTGCCGGGTTTTCTTTACAAGCACCCGGCCCCCACCAGCGGGGACCACTGGAGCTGGCTGCGGGGAGGCGGAGCTGGTGAGGAAGCGCAGGTTAGTGGGTGGTTAGGGCAGCAGTGTGCGTGCACTCCCGGCGGTGCTGGCCAGCGGGGGTCGGGCCCTGTGCCCCGCGCTGTCCCCTGCACCCGCGCTCAGGGCTGCGACAGCGGGCTCCAGCGAGCCTACACTTTAGCCTTCCCTGCGGAGCCACCTGGAGGCCCTCTAGGTGGAGTGTTTAAAAACGTCTACGGGATGTCTGCGGAGTGACAGGACAGCGGCACGTGCTGTCCCTCACACGAGCTCCCTGACCCTCTCGCTGAGACCTCACGCGGGCGCTCCAGCCCTGATGCAGGGGGACAGCTTGCCGCCAGCTGGCACCAGGGCTAACCCACAGCACTTACCCGAGCTCATGAGCACGCCAGCCTGGCAGCCTAGGCACACCTCTCCTGGGGGACTAACGCGAAGTGACGCAGCGTTTTCCCAGGAACGCCAGACTGCGTTCGGGAGAGGGGGTCATTTCTCCCGCTCCTCCAGCTGTCTCTGATAAGGCCATAGGCTGACGGGACCAGCGACATCGTCACAAAGAGCACATGAGGCTGGACCCGGGTCAGACCTGATGTGACAATCGGGACAGAGGCCCTCAGAACACGGGCTAGCGCGACGCCGTTCCTCGGAGCACTGCTGGCTGCCTGTGGCGTCTGCGGAGACGGCGGGCCGGCCCGGGAAGGATACGGTCAGTGCCTTGGAAAACCACACACCCTTTCACCAGCTCGCCCATGATGCACCCCACTGACCAGATATCAACTGAAAATAAAATGAAATGGTAAAATTATGGAGTGCCGCGAACAACGCGAAGGTGAGGAGGGGCCCCGTGGGCACTGCACGCACTCGCACTACGCATGGCTGCGGCGCCGACCTCGGCCCCCGGGGAGCCCGGCCAGAGCCCGAGCCCAGGAGCTACAGCAGAGACAGAGACACAAACACCAACAGGGCCAGCCACGAGCGAGCCTGCGACCATGGCCGCTCAGGGCCGCACCCCGCCCCCC
>NW_006159689.1:1152686-1159879 GCF_000334495.1 Tupaia belangeri chinensis | reverse complement strand
GCCTGCCTGTGGCGTCTGCGGAGACGGCGGGCCGGCCCGGGAAGGATACGGTCAGTGCCTTGGAAAACCACACACCCTTTCACCAGCTCGCCCATGATGCACCCCACTGACCAGATATCAACTGAAAATAAAATGAAATGGTAAAATTATGGAGTGCCGCGAACAACGCGAAGGTGAGGAGGGGCCCCGTGGGCACTGCACGCACTCGCACTACGCATGGCTGCGGCGCCGACCTCGGCCCCCGGGGAGCCCGGCCAGAGCCCGAGCCCAGGAGCTACAGCAGAGACAGAGACACAAACACCAACAGGGCCAGCCACGAGCGAGCCTGCGACCATGGCCGCTCAGGGCCGCACCCCGCCGCCCGCCCCGCCTGCAGGGCCGCGCGGCCTCCCCCGGGAAGGATACAGTCTCTTCCTGGGAACAGGACCTTATGCAGAACCATTTCGGCCATGATGCACCCGACAGACCAGATGTCCACTACCAAACACCAGTGTTAGAAACCAGCTCAGCCCGCGTTCTTCTCTCCACCCGCCCGACAGCAACACCCGGGGCCTCTGTAAAATCCTGACCGCCCCCCCTTCCGGATGCCCAGTTCAGCCTGCCTGTCTAAAAGGTGGCAGAACTTGGTGGGGGAGTGGGCTTGCTGGTCTCTAGGCGAGGACCTGCCCGAGCACCCCAACTTCTACAGGCCCAGCTGGACCCCGTGCCTCCATGGCGGGGTGGGGGAGCTGGTGGGCCTGACCTCCCCTGCACGGGAAGACAGGGTGTACCACCCCCACAAACCCACGGGGCGCTCCCGCGGCTCGCAGCAGACCTGCAGGTGTCTTTCTTTCTTACCAGGTGGGTGTGCCTTAACCCTTTTAACAAGCTGGTTGAAAGCTAAGTTTCAAGAGGCCCCGGTACTGCTAGACTAAGGTAAGTTCCAACAGCAGAACTCCAGTTTAGTCAGCAAGTCCCAGGGTGGGTGGGGCACTCCGGGCAGGCGCCCTGGCTGGGCCTGCAGTGGTGGCTGCACAGGCAGGACTCGGAAGGGTTCCCACAAATACGTCCACCTGAGTAAGAAGCCCGACAGCCCTAATTCCAAAAGGAACTTTTAAAGGGAATGGACTCCCTCGACTGACTGCGGTCTGTGTGAGTCTCCACCTGCTGGTTCCCGTGGCTCCGAGAACAGGCGAGACTGGGCCAACCCCCCGGTGCCCGCAGCCGCCAGCGCTGGGACTCACCGTTCTCTTTGTAGCCCATGCCCAGGATGACTTCGGGGGCCCGGTAATACCGTGTGACCACATAGGGGGTCATCATGAAGTTGGTGCATGCTGTGCGTGCCAGGCCGAAGTCGAGGATCTTCAGGGTGCAGTCCGACTTCACGACGATGTTGCTGGGCTTCAGGTCCTGGGGGAGCACGGCCATTAGCAGGGAGCCAGGCCCGCAGGCGGACATGGCCGCCACCGGGTGAGGCCGGCTCAGGATCTGGACAGTCCTAGTCTCAGGTCTGCAGAGGTCAGAGGCTCCTCAGCCCTGCGCGGGGACCTCCTCGCCATCCTTCGCTTACAGCCTTCTGGGAGCTTCCGGCCCCTCCCTCACTCCCTCCTCCTAGCCCAGCCCCCTGGCCCAGCCGCCCGGCCAAGCTCCCAGCGCCGCTCCACAGACAGAGCGTGGCCCGTACGTCTCCTAACAGCGTTAGAAAGCATGACGGAGTCACCCCTTCCACTCTCCCCACCTCCACGAGGCTGCCCTGCTCCGGCCATGCCTGCATCATCTCCACACCCCGCAGAGACCACGGAGCCACGTCCCAGCCCCGACCCTGATGGCCCTGTGAGAGCAATGCTGCCGGGACAGGGAATGCCGGGCACACGCATGCCTACTCCACGCCCTGTGTCCCGTCTGCAGCGCGCCTCCTAACACACGGCCTCCCTCTGCCGGGGAAGGCTCGCCTGCACACCCGCTGTCCTCTTCACGAGTGGTCAGCGCGTGGTCGCAGCATGGACTGTCCAGACACTGCGGCACAGCAGTGGGCGGCTCCACGCCGGAGCTACAGGCCCACACGCTGTCCGACCCTGGCTTTCGTTCCTCCCAGCGGATGCGGCACGCTCGGGCTGCCAGCGTGTCTTGAAACAGTGAAGGCCGCGAGGCGCGAGGGGGAGCAGGCGCGCGAGGCGCTCACGACAGTACGCTACGTTCCACTGTAGTGCAGTTTCTAGACTCCTGGGCTCAGTCGGGTTGGAGTCGAAAGTGTACGAGATTTAAACGCAATGGGCTGGCTCCACGACAAAGTGCTCACGCCCCATATGGCGGGGCCGACCCCACTGGCTGGTGGCTGTTCGAATCCCGCCCTGGCAGCTGGGAAAAGATGTCAGCATGTGTGCATGTGTGCCCGAGGCCCTGGTGGGAAGGGGGGAGGCGATGTCAGGCATGTGCACTTGTGTGCCCGAGGCCCTGGTGGGAAGGGGGGATGTCAGGCATGTGCATGTGTGCCCGAGGCCCTGGTGGGAAGGGGGGGAGGGTAGCGGTGAGTACTTCCCCTGGGCGGTGCTCCCTCTCTCTCTGCCCAGGGCTCATGACCTCTGGCAATAACAACAACAACAATGACCATAAAACACACACGGGAGTGGGGCCAGCTGGGGACAGTGGTAAGGCTCCTGGCTCCCTTGGGAAGGCCTGGGGTCTCATTCCCAGACCTCCCCAAACAGGCTCGTGTGCATGTGCTGTGTCCAGGGTGCCACGAGTGGCGTGGAGGCTGCTGGGGGTGCCTGTCTCTGTTTCCCTTTCATGGAAGAAACAAAAACATAACTAAAAATGCAGTGAAACTCTCTACCAGGCCGCCCAGAGACCTCTAGTGCACCCTGGCACTGCACACACCCCATACCCTGCGAGTGTCCGAAGTGACAAAGGCCTGCGACGATTCTAGGCCGAGAAGCAGAACGGCACGTTAGGAGACACTTTTAATTAAGGAGTCAGGGCTACCATTTTTAAAGCAAGTTGGCCACACCACGTAGGTTGTCCTAACTGACCCCTAGGTGGCAGCAAAGGCTCTGTTTTAAGTCACAGGCCAGGAAATCAGCGCTTGGGCCGGGCTCCAGCAGGTGCGAGGGCTGGTCTGGATCCCTGGGCTCTGTCACCACCAGAGGCCTCTGTGTAGGGCTGCAGTGGGGCCTTCCCTGGCACCTGGAAGACCTACAGCAGAAAGCTGCCTACTCTTTCTATTAATAAGTCTCATTGTCCTCCCACTACCTTCTTTCCCACGCGGACTCATTTAGAGAAAACAGGATTTCTTGCTGTTGGAACATAAAATCTACCGACAGTGTCACTGAGGTCAGCACAGGAAGAAGGGGAGGCTGAGGGCACCTGTCCTGGCAGAGCTGAGCAGCCTCCACCGACTTTGGTGTTTAGAGCGACCCAGGAGGGCCTGCGGTGTGGCCCAGCACGTGAGGGCGGGACGCAGGCCAGGGGCCGACCGTCCTGCTGGCTCCTCCTATTTCCTGCCGGGGCCGCTGTCTCAGCCAGGGGCCTTCTGCGCGGGGCAGCACTGGCGCCCAGGGGACGGTCCAGCCAGTGCTTGAGCAGGGCAGGCCGCTCTCAGAGTCCTCGGGCCACTGCAGCCCCCCGCCCTGCTCCTTGCTCGGTAAAGGGAATCTCAGACATGGCTAAGATGAACAGAGAACTGAGGAAGAGGTATTCCAGAATTCTTGGTCCTATTACAACTTTTCTCTGCGTGTTAGGTTGCTTCAAAGTGAAAAGTTAAACACCAGAGCTCTGGGGAGTGCCCTGGGCAGCACCGCGGGCCTCGGGAGTGGGCGGCGCCCGCAGCCCTGCCCCACCCGGGGCTGCACACGTGTCTGGAACACGATCCCACAGCTTATTTGGATCTGAGCACTGGCAATTTTTTTAAAATATTAAGTTTGGGACCAGCAGATCGCGTAATGGTTACGTTGCTAGACTTCCACATGGTCGACCACGGTTGCAGTCCCAGACCCGGCAGCTTGAAACTCATGCCAGGCGTGCGTGTGAGTGTGCCTCAAGTCACAGGAGGAGAATGGAGAAGGGATTACAGCGTGGCCATTCCCCTGGAGGGGCGATTTCTTGCTTTCTGTCTCTCTATTTGTCTCTCTGGCAAGTATACATGTCCTATAGCAAAAAATCTCTCTAAATAAATAAATAAAAATAAAAATATTAAGTTCTTCTGGGGCCAGAGGATGGCATGGTGGTTAAGGTGCTGGACTCCCACGTGGTTATCTGCAGTTCGAGTCCTGGGCCTGGCGGCTGGCTTTCTCACTTGCCCTCTGTCTTTCTCTCTGGTGAGCACACATGCCCTATGGCAAAACTTTAAAAATAAGTAAATAAAATAAATTAAATAAAAGGTTAAGTTCTCCTGCGTGCAGGGACCACGATGACCAGTGACAGGGAAGCCGAGGGCGCGGGCCGCGGGGCTCACCCTGTGGATGATGCCGGCCGAGTGCAGGTGCTTGATCCCGCACAGCATCTGGTACAGGAGGTAGGACATCCTCTCGTGGTCCAGCTCCATGTGGATGACCTGGCAGAGGTTGGCGTCCATCAGCTCCATCACCAGGTACCTGCGGGGAGAGCAGCCAGGCGCAGGAGGTGACCAGGACAGACTCGGCAGCAGGTACTACCACCTGACCCTGTGTCTACACAGGGAGGGCCCGGCTTCCCCAGACACGACGAGGTCGCTTAAAAAGAAACAAATACGCACTGGAACTTCGTAAGCATTTCCCAAGATGGTCTAATCCAGTGCCTCTCAGGGTAAACACAGTCTACACCGGGTACTCACACACGTAAACACAGTCTACACCGGGTACTCACACACGTAAACACAGTCTACACCGGGTACTCACTCACTTAAACGCAGTCTACACCGGGTACTCACTCACTTAAACACAGTCTACACCGGGCACTCACTCACTTAAACACAGTCTACACCGGGACTCACTCAAACGCAGTCTACACCGGGTACTCACTCACTTAAACACTGTCTACGCCGGGTACTCACTCACGTAAACACAGTCTACGCCGGGGACTCACTCACTCAAACACAGGCTACGCCGGGTACTCACTCACGTAAACACAGTCTACGCCGGGGACTCACTCACTCAAACACAGGCTACGCCGGGTACTCACTCACGTAAACACAGTCTACGCCGGGGACTCACTCACTCAAACACAGGCTACGCCGGGTACTCACTCACGTAAACACAGTCTACGCCGGGGACTCACTCACTCAAACACAGGCTACGCCGGGTACTCACTCACGTAAACACAGTCTACGCCGGGGACTCACTCACTCAAACACAGGCTACGCCGGGTACTCACTCACGTAAACACAGTCTACGCCGGGGACTCACTCACTCAAACACAGGCTACGCCGGGTACTCACTCACGTAAACACAGTCTACGCCGGGGACTCACTCACTCAAACACAGGCTACGCCGGGTACTCACTCACGTAAACACAGTCTACGCCGGGGACTCACTCACTCAAACACAGGCTACGCCGGGTACTCACTCACGTAAACACAGTCTACGCCGGGGACTCACTCACTCAAACACAGGCTACGCCGGGTACTCACTCACGTAAACACAGTCTACGCCGGGGACTCACTCACTCAAACACAGGCTACGCCGGGTACTCACTCACGTAAACACAGTCTACGCCGGGGACTCACTCACTCAAACACAGGCTACGCCGGGTACTCACTCACGTAAACACAGTCTACGCCGGGGACTCACTCACTCAAACACAGGCTACGCCGGGTACTCACTCACGTAAACACAGTCTACGCCGGGGACTCACTCACTCAAACACAGGCTACGCCGGGTACTCACTCACGTAAACACAGTCTACGCCGGGGACTCACTCACTCAAACACAGGCTACGCCGGGTACTCACTCACGTAAACACAGTCTACGCCGGGGACTCACTCACTCAAACACAGGCTACGCCGGGTACTCACTCACGTAAACACAGTCTACGCCGGGGACTCACTCACTCAAACACAGGCTACGCCGGGTACTCACTCACGTAAACACAGTCTACGCCGGGGACTCACTCACTCAAACACAGGCTACGCCGGGTACTCACTCACGTAAACACAGTCTACGCCGGGGACTCACTCACTCAAACACAGGCTACGCCGGGTACTCACTCACGTAAACACAGTCTACGCCGGGGACTCACTCACTCAAACACAGGCTACGCCGGGTACTCACTCACGTAAACACAGTCTACGCCGGGGACTCACTCACTCAAACACAGGCTACGCCGGGTACTCACTCACGTAAACACAGTCTACGCCGGGGACTCACTCACTCAAACACAGGCTACGCCGGGTACTCACTCACGTAAACACAGTCTACGCCGGGGACTCACTCACTCAAACACAGGCTACGCCGGGT
This sequence comes from Tupaia belangeri chinensis, assembly GCF_000334495.1. Lineage (NCBI taxonomy): Eukaryota > Metazoa > Chordata > Mammalia > Scandentia > Tupaiidae > Tupaia > Tupaia belangeri. Next base: position 1,153,472 of record NW_006159689.1, on the reverse strand, counting down.
ACTCACTCACGTAAACACAGTCTACGCCGGGGACTCACTCACTCAAACACAGGCTACGCCGGGTACTCACTCACGTAAACACAGTCTACGCCGGGGACTCACTCACTCAAACACAGGCTACGCCGGGTACTCACTCACGTAAACACAGTCTACGCCGGGGACTCACTCACTCAAACACAGGCTACGCCGGGTACTCACTCACGTAAACACAGTCTACGCCGGGGACTCACTCACTCAAACACAGGCTACGCCGGGTACTCACTCACGTAAACACAGTCTACGCCGGGTACTGACACACGTAAACACAGTCTACGCCAGGTACTGACACACTCAAACACAGTCTACGCCGGGTACTCACTCACTCAAACACAGTATACGCCGGGTACTCACTCACTTAAACACAGTCTACACCGGGTACTCACTCACTTAAACACAGTCTACGCCGGGTACTCACTCACTTAAACACAGTTTACGCCGGGTACTCCACAACCTAAACACACACTGGGTACTCACACACTTAAACACTGTCTACACTGGGTACTCACACACTTAAACACTGTCTACACCGGGTACTCACACCCGTAAACACAGTCTACACTGGGTACTCACACACGTAAACACAGTCTACGCCGGGTACTCTCACTTAAACACAGTATACACCGGGTACTCACTCACTCAAACACAGTCTACGCCGGGTACTCACTCACGTAAACGCAGTCTACGCCGGGCACTCACACACTTAAACACAGGCTACCCCGGGCACTCACTCACTTAAACACAGTCTAC
>NW_006159689.1:1149754-1152348 GCF_000334495.1 Tupaia belangeri chinensis | reverse complement strand
TACGCTGGGTACTCACTCACTTAAACACTGTCTACGCCGGGTACTCACACACGTAAACACAGTCTACGCCGGGTACTCACACACGTAAACACAGTCTACGCCGGGTACTCACACACGTAAACACAGTCTACGCCGGGTACTCACTCACTTAAACACAGTCTACACTGGGTACTCACTCACTTAAACACAGTCTACGCTGGGTACTCACACACGTAAACACAGTCTACACCAGGTGCTCACACACTTAAACAGGCTCCTGCTTAAGTTCTGTGCCCTGGCTCACTCCAGCGCTGTCAGAATAACCTCTGAAGCAAACGTGCCCTCTGGCAGGTGCCAGTACGGAGGGTGCACCCTGGGAGAACATTTGGAGACTATTCCTTTCTGCTCGACTTCGGTGTGCATTTAATTGCTCTAAAAGGGACCAGCAGGTGGCCTAATGGCTATGTTGTTGGACTCCCATGTAGTCAACCACAGTTCAAGTCCCGGATCCAGGGGCTTAAACTCACGCCAGGTGTGTGTGTGTGTGTGTGTGTGTGTGTGTGTGCATGCATGCCCAAGATCCCAGGAGGAGAACAGAGGAAAACGGAGAAGGGACTGCAGCATGGCCATCCCCCGGGGGGTGATTTATTGCTTTCTGTCTCTTTGTCTCTGTCTTTCTGGCAAGTGCATGTGCCCTATAGCAATAAAAACAAAACAATACAAAAGTCTTCAAAAAAGAAATTTGCTCTAAAATAAGCCTGTCTGTGAAAGGGCCCGTGCACTGGCAGAACAAGCATCTGGCACCGCACCCCACCAGCCCCTGCCCTGCCCCGTTCCCTACGAGCTAAACTGCCCAGTGTGGCGTCTAAACCCGCTGTCCCCAATTCTGCTCCCATCTTTGTCTGCATCCCACTCTGATTAGGGGATGTCCCCGCCACTCTGCCAGGACTGTCCTCCGTAAGGTCACAGGTGACCTCCTGGGGGAACCCAGTGGCCGGATCCCGCAGTCCTGGCCGATGGAGCCCTCCTTGTCCCCCACGCCTTCCCAGTGCAGCGCCAGCGCCTGGTCCCTGTCTCCCTCTGACCACTCACGTCGGGGTGGTGGCCGGGCTCGTGCCTTCCCACACCATCTGCAGCCCAGCGGCCCAGCCCTACCCCAGGCTCGTTCTCTGCCGCGCAGTCCCACCTGGCGGTGCCCCCGTGGCCTCCACCAGTCTGCTCCTCCTAGCCCCTTCCTTGGCTGGGCGGAGCTCCTCTGCCCTCCAGGGCTCAAGCCCGAGATCCAGGTGTCGCGTCCGACACTCTCTCACGCCGTGCCCCAGCCATCAGACTGTGGCTCTCCCTTCAGGACGGTAGCAGTGTCTGTCTCTGCCTCCCCACCTTAGCCCTCTGGCCACGGCTCGCACCTGCAACACTCGGCAGCCTCCAGGCAGAATCGGCCTTTGGGGCCAGCACCCCTTCCCGTGGGCTTCCCTCCGGAAGCCAGAGCTGCTGTCAGGTACACTGGCCAAGCCCACTGCCCTGCAGGAAATCCCCCTGCCCTGCTGCACATCTTCACACTGGCCGCAGGGCCCCTGCAGCCGGAGGCTTCCCTCGGCGGCCCTCCCTCCTTCCTCCTCTGGTCCTGGAGTGCACCGTGCACCAGACACCAGGCCTGCTCTTGCCGCTGCTGCCACCTTGCAGCTCTCACACAGCCTGTCCCTTCATCGTTCCCCTTCCACGGCGTCTGCAGACCACACCCGCACCTATTCCCAGGCTGCCTTCAGCTGTCACCAACTCGGTGGGGCAGCCCAACTGCCAGTCCCCGCCAGACCCTGCCCCGCTCCACAGCGCATCCCCGGCACAGCGTGTCCCAACGGGCTTGGGCGATCTCTGCCTAGTGCGCTGACGGCTGGTCACCCCGGCCTCCCCGACAGGGTCTGGGGACTCCCCTGTACTGTCCACAAGTGCTAAGAGGGATTTCTGCCTGTTTGGCTGTTAGAGTGCCAGGTCTGAGCAGGGGCCAGCGCACCGTGGACGATCGTGTCAGTCGGGGGGCCGACTAGACCAAGCACTCAGGAGGGGGCTCGGCACTGGGCCTCAGTGTGACAGAGCGGGGTGTGCCGCACTGGTAGCACGGTAATCCCACGGAAGATTCTGGAAACACAACACGTAATGGCTTGATCACTTCTAACACTGCCTGGAATACCTGATCTCACAAGCCTGATTATCAGGGACGCAGAAAATGCGTGCAGCTCAGAGAAACGGGCGAGGGGCACTGAGGGTCGGGGTCCGCCGGGTCCTTGGTTTGTGACGGCGAGGGGAGTCCTCTAGGCGCAAATGCAGCACCCCCAGTCCCGGGGTAGAGGCCGAGAACAGTGGATGCCCGAAGCCATGGCTAGCACGTGTTTCCTACACGTGCACACCATGACAGAGCGGGACGCAGGAACCGGGCTCCGCAGCCGATCAGCAACAGGGATGGCCACACGGAACAGGTATGCAGGAGCTCGGGGGCATGGCGGGTGGGCACGGCGGCGGGGGCTGGCTGCGCCCCGCCCCACCCCGCTTCCCCCCCCCATGGCCAGCACATTGGCTCACCACATGCAGACTGGCCAGGAGGGGGGGTGGCGGGGGGT
>NW_006159689.1:1147564-1149704 GCF_000334495.1 Tupaia belangeri chinensis | reverse complement strand
GTGGGGCCCGAGAACAGGGGATCGCCGAAGCCATGGCTAGCACGTGTTTCCTACACGTGCACACCATGACAGAGCGGGACGCAGGAACCGGGCTCCGCAGCCGATCAGCAACAGGGATGGCCACACGGAACAGGTATGCAGGAGCTCGGGGGCATGGCGGGTGGGCACGGCGGCGGGGGCTGGCTGCGCCCCGCCCCACCCCGCTTCCCCCCCCCATGGCCAGCACATTGGCTCACCACATGCAGACTGGCCAGGAGGGGCGCTGCCGGGCGTTCCACCTGCTTCTCTTCATGTCTCTCTCCCACGGAGAAAAGCACCTTTGACACCATCAAAGCACATCGCCACCTGCACTTCCTCAGTGTAAAAGTAGCAGCTCTCTCTCCTACGTTCCCAGTTTCTGCTGTGTAATACGTTACTGAATAAAGCGATACTTACACATCTTGAAACTCTTCTAGAGTTTTCTGTGGTGTAAACACATTTAATAAGCTAATTATCTGAAAAGAGAAAAATAATTATACTTCAGGATGTCAGATGACACTACTTGATTATAAAAATAAAGTTGAACATTAAATTTGTTAAAACTGGAGGAAAAACCATGGAATTCAGTATTTACTATCATCATTGTTATGGCTCTTAGCCAAAGCAGTCGATTATGTGGCATTTGAACAAGATAAGCCCTGACTGGGAATAAGATGACTTCTAATCAAGTCACTCCCCGGCACCCCTAGTAACTTAATTACTGTTACTGCATGGAGACGTCTTTCTCTGAACATGGAAAAGTAGAAACTGTGGGCGGAAAAATACTAAGGAAAGAACATATTATTGGGCCGGGGCTGGCCCTGCAGCACATGGTCAGGTCCTGTGAGTACAGACCCAGGCACTGCATGGCTGACCATGGTTCAAATCCCAGTCCTGTCAGTTTGAAAAACATGCCAGGTGGGTGTGCGTGCATGCCCCAAACGCTGGCAGCATGGAGGGGTAGAGGAGGGCTGTGGACTGACGGCGCCCCGTGCTGCCTCCTTCTGGGGAGCTCATGTGTCCTCTTGCAAATCTGGGGCTGGCAGGCGGCGGGCGGGCAGTGGGGGCACGGGACTCCCACAGGGCTGGATGAGCTTCAGGCCCTGTACCTGGCAGCTTGCTCTCTCATCAAGCGAAAGAATAACGATAATGAATAAAATTAAACAAAGAATTCTCTGTTTTAAAGAATTATTTTATTTAACTTTACCTATTTATTTATTTATTATTTGACCAGAGAGGGACAGAGCAAGAGAGAAAGAGAGAGAAAGCAAGTCGCCAGGCCCAGGACTCGAACCACGGTCGGCCAGGTGGGAGTCCAATGCCCTTAACCACCACGCCACCTGCCGGTCCATAAACAAAGAATCCTTTAAAAACATATGTGTATAATCTCTGAAAATGTAAAAACTAGGTACGAATTTCTAAAAGGCTCTGAGCCCTGTCCTGGCATGAGGGAGGCAGGACTCCTCTCAGCAGCACCCACGCACCCATGGGCCAACCGCCGGCCCGGCACCTGCTGCCCCTGCTCTCCCGGGCTGGCCTCAACCATTCTGTATGACCAAGGGATGGTCAGGTCATTCAGGACACAGGACTGCGGTGAGCGGCTAGCCAAGGGCAGAGCTGAGACTGCAGCCAGACCGCGTCGGTACAGAATAACTCACAGCAGAGAGCAGACAGACAGCGCGCGACCGAGACACCGGGATGGGTGGACGCTCACACGGCCCTGGGAGAGCATTCTTCAATAAGCATGACAGGAAACCAAGGGGAATTGACCATATTCACACAAAATTGAAAATAAATTTTAAAAAATAGTAAAAATCACACAAGTGTCATATGGAGGAACAAAGTTAGTTACCAGCTTCAATATGGGGGCCCAGCCCCAGACTGCTGCTGTCCATGGCCTGTTGCCCCTCACCCCTTTCCCTGCACCATATGGGCTTGGAGAGGGGTAGCCAGTGGGCGAGCCATAAAAATATCATTTGTCTCTGTCAAATTGCCAAAAGTAAAACAGAAAAACCAACAAGGCGCCACGCTGGGCTCCAAAGTAGGGTGTGCTCACGGGCTCTCCACCAAAGCACGAGGGCACCGGCTCCGAGGCTGCGCAGGGAGCCGGCGGGCGCCACTG
>NW_006159689.1:1136728-1147204 GCF_000334495.1 Tupaia belangeri chinensis | reverse complement strand
TAGGGTATGTGGCGGCCGCATCTGCCCACGCCCTGCAGTGCAGGACCACGCGCTAAGGGGCACGACTTACGTTTTTATGGCTGACGCACTTCAGGAGGACCAGTTCGCGGTACGCTCTCTTGGCATGGGTTTGGTTTTGAAAAGGACGGCTTAGCTTCTTGACTGCGACATTTATCCCAAGAACTGTATCAAAAGCAGCACTGGAATGAAGGAAACACAGCTGTGAGGACGGCTTCGCAGTACCCCTTGGTGGGTCTCGCACAGAGTCCTTCCACTTACTCCCCTCGAGGCACCTCCACGTCCACAAGCAGAGGTCCCAGCCCGCTGTGGGCAGGATGCGATCCAGCAGTCCTCTGCAGGCCGCGCTGGCCGGGTTACTACGGGACTGCACACAGCGTGAACGACTGATCGAAAATAAACACGTCCAAGTTGAAAAAAAAGTTACTGCTCTGTCAGATTAAAATGTAAGTACGTTTTGGAGTATCATAGCAGAGGAAATGGTTGGGCTCATGAGAAGAATATAATAAATCTAAGTTTTCTTCGTGTTTTTCCCTGAGAAAAGGCTCTTAAAAAAAAGACCAAAAATGTCAGCTCATGATAAGTCCCCAAGATAGAACGTCCCTTACGTAAGCAAGTGTACCGTTCTCCTGGAAAGACCTCCCGTCCTATTATGTGAGAGGAAGACCGAGAGGCTATCTCCAGCATTTCTCTAGAAATTCAGGGTTCACTGTCCTCCAAGACACCGAGGTGGGAAGTGGAGGACCTGCTGCAGGGCTCGGGGTCTAGGGCAGCACCGGCCCCGTCACCTTCAGCCGCCCTCCAGGGCCACCAGCTGTGGGAGACCACTGGAGCGCCTTCTGCCTTTAGACACTGGCCTATCTAGTCTGCGAAGTTCACGATAGTGTTTGCATTGTTTCTCTTGTATCAATGGCGTTTTTGTCAAACAACTCTAAGTTCATTCAATCTGCCCTTAAGAATTATTATTTTATTTATTTATTTTGGAGAGATTTTTGCCATAGGTTACGTGCGCTCGCCAGACAGACAGAGAGAGACAGAGAGAGAGAGAAAGCGAGAAATCACCGCCAGGGGGGATGGTCACGCCGCAATCCCTTCTCCTCCATTCTCCTCTCGGGATCTTGGGCACGCACGCACACGCGCCCGGCATGAGTTTAAGCCACCGGGTCCGGGACTTGAACCACAGTTGGCTACATGGGAGCAACAGTCATTACGCTAACTCCTGGTCCCAAGAATTATTAAAAAGTCTGCATCCTATTTTTCTTTAATTACTTTTAATTTGTAATTAAATGGCAAAATGAAGACAAACTGTGAAACAAATCATTCATTAATGCGTGTGTGCACACGTGTGTGTTTATACCTAGTCTATTCTACAGACACAAAAATGGTGAAAACCAAGTGGCTTTTACTCGGATTTCTCTGACTCAAGAATTTAAAACAGACACATCACGTGGGTCTCAGAAGCTTTTGTCCAAACTTTGGTTAGGAAGAGCGAGTTCGGGGTCCATCGCTAATAACGACGTGTTGTAGTCTTGAGAACTGCCAAGGAGTAGATTCTAAGTGTTCCTACCATGAACAAAAGCATGTAAGTGAAGCCCGTGAGCCGGCCGCACCAGCGCCCCCTACAGGCCTGCGTCCAAGCACCAACCCCGACACAGGGCTTGCAGTGTTCAGTTAAAAAGGGTCTGTCCAAAATGAGCTGACGGACCAGCTCTCGGAGTCTGAAGGCACACCTGCTCCCCTGCTCCCAGACCCAGCTTGGAAACAGCTACCTTCTGGCTTGGGTTCTGGTGGTCACTCAACACCAAAAAATAGGTCTTCTCACCATTGCTTGGTTCTTCGACTTCAGGAAGCATCTACTTACTCCTCGTTATGAAAACTTACTTGAAATTCCCAGCATCTACCAGTTGTTTGTTCTCAGGCTGTTTTAGATTTTCTCTTGGTTGTCTTCGTAACCTTAAATATGCCTAAACTTCTCCAACCTGCAAAGGCCCCTCTGCACTTCCCTGAGCATAGCACGGAGTCCTTCCACTTACTCCACTCGAGGCACTTCCACGTCCATGAGCAGAGGTGAGGATGCTACGTCCCATCCCCGTCTCCCAGGGCTCAGGCTCTTCCAACCTGCAGGCCCAGCAGCATGCGTGGGGTTCCATCTGAGGGCAGGTGTGAGCTGCTCGCTCGCGCGCACACACACACGTGCACACCCCGGTCTGTGTCACGTCCAGCGTGTGCAGCAGTGTCTCACGTGGGTGGAACTTACGTGTCCCTGATGAGTAGACACTGACAACAGCTGTCACTGTGTAGGCCCGTCTCCAGGTGCTCAGCCGCTCTCTCCCCTCGGAGTCGGCCCTCACTGCACTCAGGAGGACACTGCCAGAAGTGTGCCTTCCTACTCTGCTTGTTGGGTTTTTAAGGTAAATCAAAGTTGTTCATTTCAGTGGGTAAGTCCCTAACACTTAACGATGAACACTGCTTTTGTTTTTGGAGAGGGTTTTTTTTTTTTTTTTGCTATAGGGCACGTGCACTCGCCAGAAAGAGAGCGAGAAATCACCCCCCAGGGAGGATGGCCACACTGCCTACCTGTCTGGCTTGAGTTTAAGCCACTGGGTCTGGGTCTGGGACTCGAACTATGGTCGACTGCATGGGACTCCAGCGACATAGCCTTTATGCCAGCTGCTGGGCCCTATGAAGAACGCTTCTTATGTCTGACTCAAAGATCACGAGGAAATCACCTCCATTAACTTCAGCGGCTTCACTGTGTTTGCCTTACACATTTAGAGTAATTTAAACGAGACTTATCTTTGCAGAGGAGGCTGGGATCAAGTTAAATTTCCCACATGAGTCTTCGTACGTCCGCTTACGTAAGAGCTGCCTCCCGCTGCTGGCAGGCCACTGTCAGAGCTGCGGGCCCACGAGTGGCCGTCTCCAGGTTCTGACGTGCCGGGCCCCACCCACCCCCGTGCCCAGGCCACACCAGCTCTTGCTGGGCTTCGCCGTCTACTCTCCATGTCTGGCAGAAGGAGCCCTCCATTTTTCTAAAGGGCACCCTGAGTATTCTAAGACCTTTATTTCTACATACAAATGTTAGAATCGGTCTTTAATTTCATTTTCCTTTTAAAAATTACTGTGTCCAATCTGTAGACAAGATGCAAACTTCACCTTGTATTATTAAGCACCCATGAACACACTACAGCCTACCATATTTGAGTTTTATTTTTTCTAATATTTTTCAACTTTTCACAAAGAGGTCTTTCACATTATGTTAGATTCTACTCCCCCTGATATGTGATAGTTTAAAATTACTTTCCTATTTTAAATGGATACCCAGAAAATTCATTGAGGGGCCAGCAGGCAGTGTGGTGGATAAGAGCGCTGGATTCCCACATAGCCGACCATGGTTCAAGTCCTAGACCTGGTGGCTTACTTTCTCACTTTCCCTCTCTCTCTCTCTGGTGGTTAAATAAACAAACTAACAAACAATAACAAATTAAATAAATAAATATATATATTTTAAAGTTAATTGATTTATTTTCTTCTTTTAATTGCCAGGGGCCTCTGCGCTCACTGGAGGGGTGGGAGAAGCACCCGATGGGAGCGTGGTCACGCTGCAACCTCCCTCTTCATTTCTCCACCCTGTCAGGATTTTAGGCCCGCACGCACACCCATCTGATATGTTTTCAAGCTGCCGGGCCTGGGATTCAAACTGTGGTTGGTCATATGGGATCTGGCTTCCTTAACCACTTGACTACAGGGTCCCCCCACCCCTTTTTCTGGTATACTGACCCTCTGTCCTGAAAAGGAGTTACACATAAAAGGAGACTATCCTGGTGGCCCTAATCTAATCACTGGAGCCTTCCCAGGCACTGCCCCAGGGTGGGGAGCAGGGAGGAGTCAGAGGGGCTGAGTCGGAGAGGGCTGGGCCTGCCCTCAGCGGGGGTCACCCGAGAGGAAAAACAGGAGCCCCTTGGAGTACAGAAGGCTTCGGCTGACAGAGCACAAGGAGCTGGGGCCTGAGGCACAGCGCTGTGAGAAACTATCCTGCCAAAAGATTCTGTAACAGCCCCATGAGGCTGGAAGCAGTTCTTCCCCAGCTCCTCCACGTAAAGCTCCATGCAGCCAGTCTTGGCTTTTGCCTCTTGAGAGGCTCAGTGGAGAACCCAAGCAAGTCCACCCTGGTTTCTTTCTTTTTTTTTTTTTTTTGGGAGAGATTTTCACTGTAGGGCGCGTGCGCTCGCCAGACAGACAGAGAGAGACATAGAGACAGAAAGCGAGAAATCACCCCCCAGGGGGGATGGTCACGCCGCAATCCCTTCTCCTCCATTCTCCTCTCGGGATCTTGGGCACGCACGCACATGCGCCCGGCGTGAGTTTTAAGCCACCGGGTCCGGGACACGAACCGCGGTTGACTACGTGGGAGTCCAGCGACATAGCCATTACACTAACTGCTGGTTCCCCACCCTGGTTTCTGACCTCTGGGACTGGGATAAAAAATGGGCAGCGTTTTAAACAAGGTCGTGGCAATATATTATATGACAATAGAAAATAAATACATCCTCTCTTCTGTATTCTTTTATTCTTTTGTCTCTCCAGGCTTAATCTTGGATAATTCTTCCTACTCTATCATCTAGGTCACTAATTTTCTCTTCAGTTTTATCTAATATGCTATTAAGCCCATACGCTAAGTTCGTAATTCCTTAACAATAATTCCGGGCTATAGAATTTCTATTTAGTTCCTTTTTTAAAAAAGATTTTGCTTCTTCAACAAAATTTTCCATCTTGCATTTTATTGTCTTGAACATATTGTCACAGCTATTTAAAAACTGGAATCTAGTGCTAGACCTCCTGTGGGTCTATTTCTGCGTTTGTTGTTCCTTAGGGGCTTTGTTCATGCTGTCTCCACTCCTTCTGTGCCTAGTTATTTTTTATGGTCTCCCTGACCTTGCATTTGTAAAACCATCTGTGGTCTCGAAATCATCTGATGCCTGGTACGATGCTATCCTTCTCCAGGAGAGAGCTAGACTCACTTCTACCGGGTGCCTGCAACAGGCTCACTCTGCGGAAGTGTCACGGTGAGATGGTGACTCGATGGTGAACCAGCCACTGTGCTCCTGAAGTGCAACATTGCACTGGTCCCCTACAGGACAAGGGAGGTCCCCGGGCCCCTCACAGAGCCGTGCACTCTACGCCTTCTAGGCACCAGCAGACCAGAGCGCTCAACTTCTCGGCGGTCACTCCTCAAATGCTCCCAAGGAAGGATGGCCCCAGATGCTGGCTCCTGTCCTTCCCTGGAGTCTGACCTAAGGTTGCGTCCCTAACTTACTGGCTCTCAAGGGGAAAACGCCAAGTACGGGGAAGGTAGAGACGCTGGAGCCCACTGGCACAACCGCTTCATAACACACGACCAAGCGTTACAAACGCCTCGTCTGCCTATCTCCCTTGGCTTTTATCTGTATCGGGATCCCAACCTGCTCAGCTCTCATCTACGCAGCCCTGCCTCCCTGTTCTCGCTGCAGTGCTTGGTCTGCCATCTGAAACCAGAGGGCCCAGCCGCTAACTGGATCTTACTTTGAACTTTGTACACACATGTGCACGAGAGGGAGAGAGAGGGAAACCGTGGCAGGATTTCCTCACACCAAATCTCTCCTCAGCTCTCCAGGGCTTGAGATCCTGGAAGTCTGAGTGCCTAGGATTGCCCGGGATGCTTTCACACCTAGCTGGGGATCTGGACCCACGGTAGGCCTCAGGCTTCCAGCCTTGCAGGGTACTTGTGTTACTGCTGGGCCACAGCAGCGGGGCCACAAAGCATTCATGTGAGGGGAGAAAAAGTTAAGCCCATAGTGACACATGATCTGCCTGAGGTCACAGGGAGCTGCCACTACGAGGGGCAGGGCTGGACTCGGACCGAGTCCACCGATCAGCCACGCTGCATCTTCCGTCGCCATGGAAACTGTCATGGGCCTTGTATCCTCATCTACTTAGATGAACAGGGAGAGAGTGAACAGTGCTAAACGGGCCATGTGCCCGCTGGTACAGAAGCTGAAGAAACAGAAAAGGATAAAACGAAAAGGGCTATTCCATGTTAAGGTTGCAAATGTTATTTCTTCTTTTTTTTGGAGAGGTTTTTTGCTCTAGGGCATGATAGAGAAAGAAAGATAGAGACAGAGAGACAGCAAGCAAGAAATCACCCCCCAGGGGGGTGGCCACGCCGCAATCCCTTCCCCTCCATTCTCCTCTCGGGATCTTGGGCACGCACGCACACGCGCCCGGCGTGAGTTTAAGCCACTGGGTCCGGGACACGAACCGCGGTGGACTACATGGGAGTCCAGTGACATAGCCATTATGCCAACTGCTGGTCCCAGGAATGTTATTTCTAAGGTCAGGCTTCATATTAAACATTTTTAAAAAAAGAAAAGAAAAGGTTAAATATTTCTTTCTCTTTTTTTGGAGAGGTTTTTGCTATAGGGCACGTGCGCTTGCTGAAAGACAGAGAGAGACAGAAAGAAAGAAATCACCCCCCAGGGCGGATGGCCACAGATCAAGTCGATAAATTATACAGTGGCGATATTTTAAGAAGAGAGAGTTCGGAAACCCAACACCTGCCGTCGGCACAGGAGCTGATCTGTCGTCGAGCTTATTCCGGAAGGTGACGACTGCTCTCCGGAGCAGGATGTGCGACCACCAGACACTCCCGGTGCTCCTTGGCGCCCCCTAGCCAAGGGAGACAGGCACAAAAGACGAAGGGGAGGAAGCGACGCCTGCAACTGCCCTGCCTCCCTAGGGGACCCCGAGAAGCAGGGCACGGTAGAACCGAGCATGGCTCCGCTGAGACGGAAACCCTGAACATGACGATGAGCTGTAGGGAGGGCTGGGAACTTTCAGGTAGGCATCTAGTGAGTATTCGCACTGCTAGGCGCTAAGCACATGGGAGACCTGGTCACATTGGGGGGCCCGCAGCCTGTCCTCACTGCAGGCTGTCGACAAGGTCCCCAGGCCCAGGCCTCCACCTCATCCCTGTGAGATGGGAGGGCCCACGGGTCCGCGGTGAGGGAAAAAGTAGAGCTGGCAGGGTCAGACAGCACGTGTGGTCACCCTCACCACTGGCCTCCAGAACCGGGGAGCGAAAGGCTGACAGGCAGACGAGGCCGGCCTGCTGTAAGTGGCCCCTCCACACCCTCTGAAGCTCACACGTGTCCCTCCCACCCTCCTGTCCTCTCTCACCACACTATCTGGCAAGTGACCACCTAGTTCCAAATAACAGGTAGCTTGCAAATCCAAAGAACTTTCACTGCCGAAGACTTCGATCCCGTCGAGGTTCCTGGTTTGAACTGTCTGACTTGACAATTTCCCACAGCACCTGCGGTTCAAGGGCAACACAGCATGGGTCGTGCGGAGGTTCTGGTCACCCCGTCTCAGCCACATGCCGGGCATCCTGCCTTCTCCCACTGGGTCTCCCTGCAGCCCTCAGGGCCTCCCATCACCCAGGCCAGAGAAAGCAGCGGACCCCCCACCATGTGTCTCTGCAGCACGGCATCAGTTAGAACCGTGAGGGCCAGCAGGTGGCATGCTGGTTAAAGCGCTGGATTCCCACATGGCTAAATGTGATCGGGGTCCTGGACACAGCAGCTTGGAAATCACAACAAGTAAACAGATGAATAAATGTTTTTAAAAATGATGTAAACTCCCTTAAACTCAGTACTTCTACATGAGAACACAGTATCCCTCACCAGAACACGCAGCTGTCTTTTAGCTGGAATCTCCCTGCCTGCTCGCTATAAACATTTGATATTAACTTCTTCATGGATGTTTTAGGTGCAAAGGTAATTTTATCTTTATTGACCAAAAGAAGAAGAAAAAAAGACGTGCCAAAAAAAAGCAAGGGAAAAAAGTTGGGGAAGTGCAGTCAACTGAAGTCCAGAAAACACGAGACAGTTGGCCTTCGGCCCACAGCCTGGTCCTGCCTCATGAGAGCCGAAGTTCCAGTTGGGCTGCACCCCGATGTCCCAGGCTGCAGGCCACCAGGCTAAGGGCATTGACATCCTGGGCTGCAGGGCACCAGGGTGCAGGCCCCGACGTCCCGGGCTGCAGGGCACCAGGCTAAGGGCTCCGATGTCCTGGGCTGCAGGGCACAGCAGAGGCACCTGCCTGCCCGCACAGCGCCCCCTCCTGGTGACTGCGTGGAATGGCCCTGACTGGCCTCCCCATGCCAGGGAGTGGCAGGCACACAATGGCACCGGAAATGAACCAGTGATCAGGAGTTGAGGGGACGGGCGGGTGGCGGTGAGGAAGAAATGAGTAAAATCCACATTTCTGCACGACTCGCTGTTACGCCTACGACCCCGACCCCACCACGTCAGGGGGTTGTTGGAACCAACGAGATAAAAGAAAAAAGAAAGAGAGACAAGTAAAGAATACAAACTTTCCATTTAAATTTCGGTCACACTCCAAGGATGTGCCTTGAACCCTGTCTCCTGACTACATCCGCCCAGAGCAAGAGGCTGAGGGATTCAGCGCCAGCCACAGCCACGAGGACCTTCTGTCTCCCGCCTCAACTCCGGCCAGTGGCTTTCCTCCTGCACAGCAACGCTCGGCCGCACCCAACGCGCGCACTCACCAAACGATGCCCTGCGCCCCGGAGCCGACTGGCTTCAGCTGCTGGTAGCGCTTCAGGACGGCGAAGGCCGCGTCCGCCACTTGCACGCTGTAAAACTGGCGGCCACATCTGCTGTCACTCATGATGCAGTGTCATGCGGTATCCCGGAGAGCGGGGCAGTCGTCGGTTCCTTGAAAGAGAGAACGGAGCTCACGCTCAGCACGAGTTTACAGACGCAGCTCCCGTGACGCGTCGGGTCTGCGGTGGGAAGAACGGGCACCAGCTTTGGCGACGGGGTGCGGAGGGAGGCGTGCCCCCCCAGGTCACTCCCCACAGAAGGCGCTGGCCCTCCGCCGTGCCCCGCTGCGGCTGAGGGAACGCCTGCAGACCCAGAGACGGGAACCGCTGCCCTGCCAGGCCCCGGTCTGGGCCGCCACGCTGGGCCTGGCGCACCCCAGCCTCGGCCTCCAACGGCGCCGGCAGCTGCATGCAACCCACACGCCGACCAGGATGGAGCGGAGCAGCTCCGGACTTCGGGATGCAGACTTACTGTACCATTTCATCTCAAGATGTAAAGTAATTCCGAAATTAAAATACGGTAGCCTTCACTAGCCAGGAAAAAAATCACCAAGGGGAGACCCGTCAGGGCAGAGCTCCGCGAGAGCGGGAGAAAGGACCTCAGGCAAGCGCTGAGCGGACCGAGGGCTCCTCGTGCCGCCACACGAGGCACACACGGACCGTCTGCCGCCTCGTGTCCCACGCCAGCGCTGGCTCCTCACACTCGGCTCTCACCGAACTGCTGTTGCCAGCTCCACCTGTCCAACACACCACTCTGCACCGGCAGCACCCGCACACCTGCACACAGGCAGCCCTGGTGGTACCCACACACGGGCATCCCCGGCAGCCCGCACACCCACACACGGGCATCCCCGGCAGCGCCCGCACACCCACACACGGGCAGCCCTGGCAGCGCTCTCCTGAGTTTTTTCAGGTCTGCTCCGGCCCTCAGGCTGTAAGCTCCTGGAAAGCGGGAGGGAACACACATAGGAGGGATGGGTGTAAAGAAGGCTTCCTGGAAGAGGTGAGACGAAGCTCAAGGCTGTTCACAGCATCGGCGAGGCAGGAGTACAGGTGCTGCCATACACATCAGCAGGAGCTTCCCATTGGCAGAGCACCTCCTGGTGGGAATGCAGGTACCAACTAGCCAACAGGGAGCAGCAATCTTAAACCCGCAACTGCAACTCCACGGACAGCTCTGATGAAGACGTGTGCGCAGGGGTGTCTGTGGGGCTCTCCGCAACAGGCGAAACACCAGGAGTAACCTAAAATACCGTGGTGGGCTGACTGAACATGCTACAGCGCGGAGGACGGAGTACAGTGAGCCACGACCAGAACGCAGGGCTCTATGGAATGGCAGGGACACAGCCAGCGTGCCCAGGAAAGCAAGCGGGTTAGAGAGCGCGGGAGCCCACTGCATGTAAGCACGCAGACGCGCAGGGCCGGCACGTGGGAGCACATGGGAGCACGGGAAACCTCAACTCTTCCTGTTATAACCTCTGAGCCTTTTTTAACCATGTACACATTTCACATTTTAAAAAACGAATTAACCAAAAAACGTTTAAATGAAAAGCTGCAGAATGATCACTCTGACTTGTGTTGGGAGGTGGGACGGAAGGCGGCAGAGAGGCCGGGGCTCCAGGGACAGGCACGCCTCACAGCAGCTCACTCGGAAAATGGAAGCAGGCTTGGAGACGGGGAGGGGCCCCGATCCCGGCCGGCCCAGTCTCAGTTCGGGCCAGTCTGACCGCTGTGTTCATGACCCTCCCGACATGGCAGTCCGACCTCTCTCACCTGATGCGGACAGGGAAGCC
>NW_006159689.1:1131238-1136558 GCF_000334495.1 Tupaia belangeri chinensis | reverse complement strand
TGACCGCTGGGTTCATGACCCTCCCGACATGGCAGTCCGACCTCTCTCACCTGATGCGGACAGTGAAGCCGGCGTCCGAGGGCTGTTCTGGAGGACGCGGCCTCCCACACCCTCTCTGCTTGCCCCTTCTCTGGGAGGATGACCGGGACAGCCACAGACTCAGCTACCTCTCCACCCACGGAACCCCAGGGCCCAGGACACATTTCGATTGGCCGATGTCACGGCTAGAAACAGATTCCCACAATCACCCTCTTTGTTTCAATACCTGCTGCTGACCTCCCCACTCCGTTTTTTTTTTTTAATCTATTTTCCTACTGTGATTCTTATGAAAAAGAGCTTAGCCCAACAAAGTCACCTTTCTTCAATAACCCAGAGTCCCGCGGCCACTCAGGGCCACCCTTGGAGCCCCAGATCCTAAGATTGGCGCGTATAGCACCACACAGACACGGTGGCTAACCCCTCGCCCAATCATGCCATGGTGAGGACTCCTCCCTGCCCAGGCCCCTGCCCCGCCATGTCCCTTCCTGCCCCGTGCTCCGAGCTCTGGCAAGGCCTTCTCATGGCTCCGGACCTGGCCGCAGCAAAAGAGCTCTTCTGGCCTCTTCCAAATCACAGCACACCGCACTTCAGCGAGACACCTGTCCACGCCCTACATGAAAGCTCCGGAGCATTACCCTAACGGTCCTGTCGGCAGTAAGTGCGTGACGGGGAGCTGCCCAGACGGCCTCCAGTGGGCACAGGGTTAAACAGCGCGTCCACCCCCGGGCTATGGTTTCCATGTGCCCCTGAAGCCCTTGGAAACTCAATCCCCAACGCCGCAGTGCCGATGGGTCTGTGACCTGGCCACGAGGGCTCCGCCCACACGCAGGATTGATGTCAGGGTCCTGGGGCATGGGCTCGCTATGGTGCGCTCTGCCACCCCGTCCTGAGCTCGTGCCCTTCACGCACTCATCCCCACACACACCTTCTCTTGCTCCCCTGCCCTTCTGCCTCTGCCATGGGGAGAGGAAGCACCAGAGGAAGCGCAGAGGCCGGTGCCGCGCTCCTGGACTTGCCAGCTCTGGATCCGTGGGCCAGGCGCATTCCCATCACTGCCGATCACCAGGTCTGCGGTGTCCGCTACAGCAGCAGCAAATGGACCGACACGCCATGGCGTGGCAGTCGGCCACTCTCGGTGCATGCAAGCACCGGGCGGCTCTCAGGGCACCGCGCTGAGTGAGGAAAGCCCGTCTCCAAAGGCTGCCAACTGGGTCAGTAGGTGGCATGGTAGACAAGGCTCTGGACCCCACATGGCCTGGACCCAGCAGCTTGAAAATCATGCTGGGTGCATGTACATGTGTGCTCAAAATCCCAAGAGGGGAGTAGGGAGAAGGGACTGTGGTGTGGCCATCCTCCCAGGGGGTTATTTCTTGCTTTCTTTCTCTTCCTCTCTCTCTCTTTTTCTCTTTCACTGGCAACCACATGCACCCTATGGCAAAAAATTAAAAAAAGGGGGGGTAATACTGTATGATTCCATGTACACGTTCTCAATGACAAACCATCCAGATGTGGCTGCCAGAGGTGCTGGGTGGGGTGACTTGTACGGCTAGGAGGGGAGCGTCCGGAGAACTTGGGCTGTGAACGAGCTCCCTCCTGGTGGCAGTGGTACAAAACTCCACACAGCCATGTGACAGAGGACGGTGCACACCTCGGGCCAGTGCCGGCTTCCTGGCTTTGACAGCATTCTGCACTTAACTAAATACACAACCATCGGCAAACACAGGGTGAAGGGTACATGAGATCGCTCTGTAGTATGTTTGTAACTTGCAAATGTGTTACCCTTTCAAAATAAGGAATTGGGAAGATTTGTTGGAAACGTGCCCTGACCACACCACTCTCCGGCGTGAGTCCCTTGGGCTGACTGCCTGCCTCGAGAGCGAGATCCGAACCCTTACTACAGGCCCCCGACCTGCTCTCGGCCAGTACACCACGTGGCATCAGTAGCCACCCCACGGCCGTAGACCTCCAGGCTTCTGTCCGAGCTGTCCCATCTGCCTGAAACGACTTCTCTCTCCCTTCGGTTTCCTGGCCAACCTCCACCCTCCTTCCAAATCTAGTTCAAGTGCCTGCTTGTCCTGCAAGTCTCCACAGCCTGTGTCTCTGAAAAACGAGGGCATGCCTTTTGGTGTCACCGCCCCGCCTGCACCCATCTGATGTGCTGCATTGCAAGCCCATCCCCTCTTCTGCTCCACGTGGTCGGTGGGGGCTGAAATGCGCCTGGTCAGGACCAGCAGATGGTGTCATGGTCACATTGCTGGACTCCCACAGGGCCGAACATGGTTCAAGTCCTGGAGGCAGGGGCTTAAAACCTACTCTGGGCGTGTGTGCGTATAAAATCCCGAGAATTGAGGGGATGGGCTTGTGTGGCCTTCTTCGGGAGGGGAGTGATCTCTCGTTTTCTGTCCCTCTCTGTCTCTACAGCAAGCGCACGTACCCTATGGCAAAAATCTCTCTTAAAAAGAAAGCAGAGCCTGGGTTATTGCTGTCCCCTCTGACCACACAGCGGGCACCCAGTGGACGTCCGCTTGGGGTGACGCGGGCGAAGCACAGACGCGGTGGGGCGGCGCGGGCCGTGCTCAGGGGCTCGGAAGCAGGCATGAGCACGCATGGCACTCGGGCGGTCCGGGCGCAGCAGAGCCCCCCAGGAGGCGCGCCGACCTAAGGAGGCCCGCCGGAGCATACAAGTCAGTGCAGTCCTGGCCACTGGCCTGCAGGGAATGGCACATTAACTCGCACTGCAGAGCTGCCCTCAGTGCAGGCCAGTTCCTCCAACACATAACGAGGGAGACAGAAGAGAACAGGGCCGCCTCCGGGAGAGCAGACACAGGACAGCACCAGCCCCCAGCAGGCAGGGACCTGGTCAAAGCACTCCAGAGGCCGAGATGTTCACGGGGCAGCTGGGGTTCAGATACTGGTGTGTTATTTGATGGTATTAAAACACTCTTATTCTTTTTTCATTTTAAAAGCCCTGACAAAGATGCCTGGATAAAATGATTTATTTAGGATTTTGGATGAAATTACATATTTAGGATGTACCTGAAAATATGGTGGGCGGTGGGAACCAGCAGTTAGCGTAATGGCTATGTCACTGGACTCCCATGTAGTCGACCGCGGTTCGTGTCCCAGATCCGGTGGCTTAAAACTTACGCCAGGCGTGTGTGTGTGCATGCCCAAGATCCCGAGAGGAGAATGGAGGAGAAGGGATTGCCGTGTGGCCATCCCCCCTGGGGGATGATTTCTCGCTTTCTGTCTCTCTGTCTCTGTCTGCCTGGCGAGCGCACGCGCCCTATAGCAAAAACAAAAAACAAAAAACAAAAAAAAAACCCTCTCCAAAAAATATGGTGGGTGGTGAGAGTGTGCGTGGATGAAGTTAGAAGCTGCGTAGACGCTGTCTGTGCACGTTTCTAAGTCCCCAAATAAACAGTTAATAAACTGCTGCTGACAGTACCTTGCGCAGCCACAGGGGCCACACACACGGGAAGAATGCATTATTCTTTAGGAACAGTTAGTAAGAACGGCACCTTCTTAATGAAGCGTTAAGTGTAACTACACGTTTAGATCAAATCAATAACCAGGGAAAACTCGGGCTCTGCTTGACCTCAACGCGCCATGGCCGCCATCGGCGTGTGTACACACTATTAGTTACTTGGCACTTTCCCTTACCCAGAAAATCAAGAACATTTTATTTTAAATAGACAAATTCAAGTGAACCCTAACGCTCATTTAAGGACTCACACACATTTTACTATGTCAAAGTTACTGTAGTATTGGCACCTTGAAAATTAAATTCTCAGGAAATCAAAGTTCTCTAGAAAAGACTATGCCAAAACAGAACTATTTCTAACCTTGTAGGATCCTTTTGAAGGAAAAAAAGAAAGGTTAAATGGGAGCAATCATTAAATAGATGGAATATTTTTCTTCCGGAACAAATTCAGAGCCAAAAGAGAACTCCTGGTGCTGAGGGCCCCAGGACAGAACTGCTCTGGGAGCCCTGGGTTCGAACCCTCCTTGCTAAGCAGCAGAGTGCTGGAGCTCCAGAGTGTCTGTCTCCGTCAGGGCTGCTACTCACAGGGCCCCGTGGGACTGTAAGGAGCACGTGGCTGGTACCTGGGCCTGCCTCCCCTGGCCTCAGGCTGCCTTTCCTGCTCCTCACAGCCCTCCCCACCAGCTGTCCCGGAGGTGGACAGCCCTGCAGACAGGCTGAGGAGGCCTGTACCTGGCTGGCTCACAGCAGGTAAAGATGCTTAAACTAGCTATTGCCACCATGTAAAGGCCAGGAGGGCACAGATGCAAATTCCGAGACCTGCTTTCCTTTAGAAAGTTGCAAGGCGAGATTCTGCCCAGCCAGGGTTCCCACCACTCTTGAGTTCCGCACTGGCCCTGAGGCCGATTCCCCGCCCCACACTGGGCTGTCTCTCCTAGGCTCCGCCTGTCCACAAGCCTGTCTCCCTGCCTGGCAAACTTCTCACACCCTGCAAGGCCCATCAGCAGCACCTGTCACCTCTCCGCCATCCCATGGCGGCCCCCCTACAGGTCCAGGCATCTTCCACGCTGGAACCCTGCCTGCACACCTGCCTTCTCCCCTGGGCGCCCAGCTCCCGGGGTTGGGGCCCTGTGCTCCCTCCTTGAATCTCCCGGGCCTAGCTGAAAGCATGACCTAGTTAAACGGAGTTCTGTAAATGCCTCCCCAACATGTGGAAGGAAGCGAGGGCTAAACTATTCTAAAAATGTAAGATGTTAAATCACAGCTCCTCTGACAGTTGCCAAGTAAAGGGGTCAAGGACAGGAGATGACAGGATGACAGCACCGTCTGCTAACAGGTTCTGCTCAGGCAGACGTCACCAAGTGAGCTCAACAGCAACAGGCGGCGGCGGTTCCCTAGAGCAGCGATGGCTCTTAGATGCTCCCCAGAACTCGGCGCGCACGTCCCCAGCGCGGGCACGAAGCAGTGGACAGACACCTACCTGCTGTGGTAAGGCTGCAGCCCGGTGGGGGAACAGGAGGTAAAGGGCAAGCACAGCGCAGGGCCGGCAATGAAACGTGAGGGGTGGCCCCGGCGGACGTGGGGAGAGGAGGGGCAGGCAGGGCCAGCTGCGCAAACCGGGGACGACCCCAAACATGGGCCGGCGGGCAAAGGCATGTCGCTGAGGCCGAGGAAGACTGGCAGGGGGTGGGAGGTGGGCAGCGCCCACTACGGCGTTGCAGGGTGCAGGAGCCAGGGCAAGCGCTGGACGCGTGCGGAGGGCGGGGCGCGGGGCCGAGCCGGGGCCCGGGCCGCGAG
>NW_006159689.1:1130941-1131207 GCF_000334495.1 Tupaia belangeri chinensis | reverse complement strand
TCCTGCCACTCGGCAGCAAGGGGCAGCATCCCGCCCGGTGTTCCGCGGATGTGCCCCGGCCCCAGCCCAGGCGCGAGCGTGCAGTCGCACGGCCTGACAGCCCTGTCCAGGGGAGCAGCCCTCTCCCCACTCCTCGGGAAAGCCGGGAGCCAGCGCCGGCGTCTCGGCCAAGGTCGCGGGGAGCAGAGCTCGGCTCCGAGGTCCCCGGGGCGGGAACGCGGCCGGGACCCCCGAGGGTGTGCGCGGCCAGGCCGGAGCCTGCGGCC
>NW_006159689.1:1116199-1130365 GCF_000334495.1 Tupaia belangeri chinensis | reverse complement strand
CGCGGCAGGGGAAGCGAGACGCCGCGCCGTGGACTCGGTGCGCGCTGCGGCGGGGACGCTGCGCACGCCCCGGGAACTCAGGGGGTGGGCCAGGGGTGGCGAGAAGGCCTCGTGGACAAAAGACCCCCGGAGTCGGCCTGCAAGAGGAGCTGCGCTCGGTGGCAGCGGTCAAGCCTCTGCCGCAGAGAAGTAGGGGGGCCCTGGGGCCTGGGGTCCTCCGCCCTTAGTTCTGCTGAGGCTTCTCCTGCAGACCTGGGCGCCCGCCCTCGCCGGGGTTCCAACAGGCCAGGGGCGTTTGAGATGCTGGACGAGGCCGGGGTGCTGGGCGTTGCCGGATCTGCGTTTGAAGCCAGCAGGGAGGCTGGTCACTGGGGATTGCTCATGGGAGACCGCGGGTGGGGTGGGTAGAGTGATGGACAGTGGCGACCCTGTGACAGCATCTGCCCCACGGTGCCTGCGGAGGGGCAGATGCTGTCACAGGGTCCACAGAGGGGACAGGTCCGGTCGGGGGAAGCAGAACCCTGAAGATGGCGAGGCGTGGAGGGCAGGGGAGAATTGAAGAGGGCAGCGGGGCCGGACCCCACTTGGGCGAGCACTGAGGACGAGGCCCGGCTGACGAGGCTGGAGGGCCTGGGGTGGTGAGGAAGGAGGGGGGCCAGGGTGGCACCTGCAGGCCAGCCCCACCTTGGGGCTGAGTAGCGTTGTCCCTGGTGGAGCCTAGCTCCCAGTGGCTGGCAGTGAGGGCTGCTGCCCACACCTATCTCACCTCGCCTGGCCTGCCTCATGCAGCAGGTGCAGAGAGAGAACCAGGAACCGCAGACGTCACTCACAGGGGCTTGGAGACAGTAGTGAGAGCCCGGCTGTCCTGCTGAGGCTCCAGGAGCACTCGGGGCCCCCATTCGCAGACTCTGCGGCCCGTGTTCACAGCGCTCACCCACGCCGAGCGAGTCACTAAAGGTCACCACAACCCTCACATGAACCTCCACGCACGCCTGGCCGGAGGTCGCTCTGCACGGGTTCTGCTTACCCCAGACACTGCCCTTCTTTCAGGCTTCTGAAATACCGGGAGCAGCTGTGGTGACAGGCTGGAGAAGGGCTGGCCAGGGCCCTTGGAAGAGCCCAGAAAATGGCTGAAGCCTGCAGGGAGGGAGACCCTGCACAGGTGTGGGGTGAACCTTACCCAGGCCTGGCCGAGCCGGGGAGGACGAAGCCGAGGAAGGACTCGGGGACAGGCGGGACCCGGCTGAGGCCAGAAAGCCAGCAGGAGAGGGCTGCGTGGGCAGTGGCTCAGGCAGGAGGGACATGGGCCCAGAGGGGCAGTGAAGGTCTGTCTCCCTGCAGCCGGGTGGGGTGCCTGGGGAGCTAGGAGGCCCTGGTGTGTTGGCACTGCCGTAAACAGCTTTTTCTGGGTTCCACCCGACTTATTTACAGCTAGCACGCACTGGCAGCCTCCCTGTCTAGGTGTGCAGCCCTGAGCTTGGACAAACACACAAGCAGCTGTGCGGCTGCCACCCTCAGATTCAGCACACCCGGCTCCCAGCAAGCTCCCTGTGGCTCCTCATCTCCACCCCTCTGTCCCTGTGGGCACAGGGACCAGCTTCAGCTCACCCACAGGCCTTGTTTAACCTGAAGAAGTGTTTTGTTTTGTTGTTTCAAAACTATCTTAAGTGCCAACGTTTAAAAATTGGGAGGCTTATGGGGCCAGCAGGTGGCATGGTGGTTAAGGCACTGACTCTCACAAGACCGAATGAAGCTTGAATCCCACACCCAGTGGCTTGAAAATCATGCCAAGCACATGTGCACACATCCCCACAATCCCTTGGAGATTGCGGTGTGGCACACCCCTGGGGGTGATTTCTCAGTCCTCTCTCCAGTGTGTACATGTGCCTTATGGCAAAAACCTGACCAAAAGAGTATAAATAAATAAATTGGAAGGGGTTGCCCTAACAATCTCCGTTACTGGCTTCTCTCACCTGGCAATGTGGGACCTACGTTCTCAAAGGCCCCTAGTCCGGGGGGCTGGCAGCAGCGATGGCGTCAGGGACGGCACTGTGCCACTGTCCCCACTACCCCCTTACCCCGTCTGGACCTCACTGGTACCCCTGCGGTACGTGGGTGGAAGCCTGGCTGTGGCGGGAGAGGGCGGCTCTCGAGGTGGAGCAAGCCCAGACGTGTGCAGGGGAGTGTAGAGCGAGCACACGTGCGCGGCCATCCTCGGCACGCACACACGGTGAGGGCGTGTCGGGGACGGAGCCGACCCAGACTTCCCAGGCCCACTGCAGGAGGCGTTCGAGTAAGAACAGCGTGGTTGGGGCTGTGACTTGAAGCATAAAATAAAGTCACGCCAGTAGAAACGGCAGACAGGTCGTTGGAGAATGCACATGGTTGATGTGGGTGCTTCACTCTCAAGGAGATGGAGGGGGTGCCTGACCCACCAGGTGCAGACTGAGCACAGAGGGGTCGGGGGAGACCAGGCGCACCTGCCCGCCGGGGCTGCAGTTAACCTCAGTGCTGTGTCCTGAGCCTGTACCCTCAGGCAGAGGTGATGAGGAGGGAGCTCTCCCCGCATTCTCCTGACACCCGGAGCCCTGGTCTAGCCAGGAGAAAAGCGTGACAACCCCACTGAAGACTAGGCCGCAAGGTGCCGCCAGTGCCTTCCAGATCGCCACGGAGTGGAAGGCCACATATTAAATCTTCACACGAACAACTGTTGGTCCCTTTGTCCCCTTACCCTAACACGGCTGTCTGCTTCTGTAACCCTGCTTGCTCTTCCCATGTGAAGATAGCTCGTGCTAGCCCTACAGAAAACCGGATCCGGGACGACACCCTGGACCTGCACCGTCTTTGCTAAGTAGCCCCAAACCCTTTTGTTTAGCAATGGAACTGCTTGCGTGGAAACCCCGCTCCCCTCAGAAATAATTAACCTGCTTGATTCAGCTTCTGTAAGTGCTCGCACAGAAACCCCTGGTAACTGACCCCCATATAAAGACTGCTCAAACGTCGGTCGGGGCTGCAGTTCTGACTCTCGGCCCCCGAGCTTCAGGCTGTAGTCGCTGGCCAGCTAATGAAGACTCCCTTTCACCTGACTCTGGCTTTGGCGGTCTTTCATTTGGTTGCACTCCACAACAGTGGGCACCAGAAACAGTTTAGGGTGGGGATGGTCACAGCGAGGAGGCGCCATGTAAAACGTAGCATCCGGTACAGAGAAAGGACATTGGGTAAAAACTAAGGCAACCTGGATGAAATACACACCCCAGCCGATCTGTTACAATTGAGTGTGCGTGTTGAGACCAGCAGATGGCGTAATGGTTACGGTGCCGGACTTCCCTGTAGTCGACCGCAGTTGAGTTGTAGACCCGGAGGCTTGAAACCCATGCCAGGTACGTGTGTGTGCGTGCCCAAGTTCCCGAGAGGAGACTGGAGGAGAAGGGACTATGGTGTGGCCATCTCCCCAGACTGACTTTTCTTTCTGTCTTTCTGTCTCTGCCTCTCCGACAAGCACATGCACTTCATAACAAAAATCTCTCTAAAAAAACCCCAACCAGCCAAATAAAAACCGTGTGTGTATTCAGAGCCAAGGAAAGAACTCTTGGAAACTAAGTCCTGTTGGCGGAAATGACAGGCCTTAGCAGCTGGGTAGGGAGAGGGGATAAGAACGCTCGCTCTGAGAGCAGAAAGACACAAGGTAGATGACAGGGAAAGCGCGAGAGAGATGACAGAGGACAGGCCGAGAGAGATGACAGAGAGAGGACAGGCCGAGAGAGATGACAGAGAAGACGTGAGGCCGGCAGCAGCTTCAGCCTCCGCGTGAAAGATGTTCCCAGGAGGCGGAAGGCCAGAGAGCGAGATGCACCCCAGAGCAAGTCAGGGGCATGTCCCTGGACGGGGCCCGGGTTACCCAGACTACTGGCAACACCAGCCGAAAGACTCCTGACTCTCTGTGACGCTCCGATACAGGGAGTGAGAAGCAGTGTGGCCATTGGTCACCTGTGGGTCAGCTCGGTGGAGCAGGGACGCCGTTCTTCAGTACAAAGGCGCTGCTCGAGGGCGCGCCCTTGCATGGGAGCTCGCAGTTCTGTTCCGGGGGCTCTGTGCCCCGGGGAGTGTGTGGCTGGGTCCTGGCTGACTGGGGAGGCTGTGGAGAGGATCATGGTGTGTGTGTGGGGGGGTGTCCCTTACAAGATACAGACAGATAATTGCACGCACGTGTAAATGCACATTTTTTAAAAAAGGTCACTTACAGGGGCCAGCATGACCAACTGCGGTTCGAGTCACAGACCTGGGGCTTGAACATTGCATTTGGCGTGTGTGTGTGTGCACCCAAAATCCCAGGAGGAGAATGGAGGGGAAGGGGCTGCAGCATGACCATCCCCCTGCGGGGAGTTTTCTCACTTTCTGTCTCACTTCTGCCTCCGGCAAGCACATGCACCCTATGGTCAAAAGCTAAACAAACAGGGACCAGCGGTTAGTGTAATGGCTATGTCGCTGGACTCCCATATAGTTGCCCGTGGTTTGCGTCCCGGACCCGGTGCCTTAAACTCACGCCAGGCGCATGTGAGTACGTGCCCAGGATCCCGAGAGAATGGAGGAGAAGGGATTGTGGTGTGCCATCCCCCAGGGAGTGATTTCTCGCTTTCTGTCTCTCTGTCTCTATGTCTCTCTCTGTCTGGAGAGCACACACGCCCTATAGCGAAAACCTCTCAAAAAAAAAAAAAGCTCAACAAAATGAAGTCATTTGCAAAGACATCAGAGCGACTTTCACTTTTAAATGGTCAGAGTGTGTGCTTACCAGAGAGGGACAGAGAGCA
Organism: Tupaia belangeri chinensis; assembly: GCF_000334495.1. Lineage (NCBI taxonomy): Eukaryota > Metazoa > Chordata > Mammalia > Scandentia > Tupaiidae > Tupaia > Tupaia belangeri. The sequence goes on along the minus strand of NW_006159689.1, from coordinate 1,125,557 downwards.
CCCAGGGGCACGGCCTGCTGCAGCCCTTCCCTCCGTTTCTCCATCCTATCAGGATCCAGGCCACACGTGCACACACGTGTCCAAGCTGCTGGGGCTGAGGTGCCACGCCTGGGGCCTGCAGTTCTGACTCTCGGCCCCCGAGCTTCAGGCTGTAGTCGCTGGCCAGCTAATGAAGACTCCCTTTCACCTGACTCTGGCTTTGGCGGTCTTTCATTTGGTTGCACTCCACAACAGTGGGCACCAGAAACAGTTTAGGGTGGGGATGGTCACAGCGAGGAGGCGCCATGTAAAACGTAGCATCCGGTACAGAGAAAGGACATTGGGTAAAAACTAAGGCAACCTGGATGAAATACACACCCCAGCCGATCTGTTACAATTGAGTGTGCGTGTTGAGACCAGCAGATGGCGTAATGGTTACGGTGCCGGACTTCCCTGTAGTCGACCGCAGTTGAGTTGTAGACCCGGAGGCTTGAAACCCATGCCAGGTACGTGTGTGTGCGTGCCCAAGTTCCCGAGAGGAGACTGGAGGAGAAGGGACTATGGTGTGGCCATCTCCCCAGACTGACTTTTCTTTCTGTCTTTCTGTCTCTGCCTCTCCGACAAGCACATGCACTTCATAACAAAAATCTCTCTAAAAAAACCCCAACCAGCCAAATAAAAACCGTGTGTGTATTCAGAGCCAAGGAAAGAACTCTTGGAAACTAAGTCCTGTTGGCGGAAATGACAGGCCTTAGCAGCTGGGTAGGGAGAGGGGATAAGAACGCTCGCTCTGAGAGCAGAAAGACACAAGGTAGATGACAGGGAAAGCGCGAGAGAGATGACAGAGGACAGGCCGAGAGAGATGACAGAGAGAGGACAGGCCGAGAGAGATGACAGAGAAGACGTGAGGCCGGCAGCAGCTTCAGCCTCCGCGTGAAAGATGTTCCCAGGAGGCGGAAGGCCAGAGAGCGAGATGCACCCCAGAGCAAGTCAGGGGCATGTCCCTGGACGGGGCCCGGGTTACCCAGACTACTGGCAACACCAGCCGAAAGACTCCTGACTCTCTGTGACGCTCCGATACAGGGAGTGAGAAGCAGTGTGGCCATTGGTCACCTGTGGGTCAGCTCGGTGGAGCAGGGACGCCGTTCTTCAGTACAAAGGCGCTGCTCGAGGGCGCGCCCTTGCATGGGAGCTCGCAGTTCTGTTCCGGGGGCTCTGTGCCCCGGGGAGTGTGTGGCTGGGTCCTGGCTGACTGGGGAGGCTGTGGAGAGGATCATGGTGTGTGTGTGGGGGGGTGTCCCTTACAAGATACAGACAGATAATTGCACGCACGTGTAAATGCACATTTTTTAAAAAAGGTCACTTACAGGGGCCAGCATGACCAACTGCGGTTCGAGTCACAGACCTGGGGCTTGAACATTGCATTTGGCGTGTGTGTGTGTGCACCCAAAATCCCAGGAGGAGAATGGAGGGGAAGGGGCTGCAGCATGACCATCCCCCTGCGGGGAGTTTTCTCACTTTCTGTCTCACTTCTGCCTCCGGCAAGCACATGCACCCTATGGTCAAAAGCTAAACAAACAGGGACCAGCGGTTAGTGTAATGGCTATGTCGCTGGACTCCCATATAGTTGCCCGTGGTTTGCGTCCCGGACCCGGTGCCTTAAACTCACGCCAGGCGCATGTGAGTACGTGCCCAGGATCCCGAGAGAATGGAGGAGAAGGGATTGTGGTGTGCCATCCCCCAGGGAGTGATTTCTCGCTTTCTGTCTCTCTGTCTCTATGTCTCTCTCTGTCTGGAGAGCACACACGCCCTATAGCGAAAACCTCTCAAAAAAAAAAAAAGCTCAACAAAATGAAGTCATTTGCAAAGACATCAGAGCGACTTTCACTTTTAAATGGTCAGAGTGTGTGCTTACCAGAGAGGGACAGAGAGCACCCAGGGGCACGGCCTGCTGCAGCCCTTCCCTCCGTTTCTCCATCCTATCAGGATCCAGGCCACACGTGCACACACGTGTCCAAGCTGCTGGGGCTGAGATGCAAGCCATGGTAGGCTGCAGGAGGTCCGGCCCTTCAATCTCCAGGCTGCAGAGCTGCCACAGAGTGACTTTAGGGTCCTGAGCAGTCGCCTTGGGAAGACGTGGTGGGGTGCTCCTTCGCCGTCTGCAGGCCGACTGCCGTGGTGCAGCGTGGCTCCCGGGCCCCACATGCTGGGCGCCTCATAGCCACAGGCGCAGGTCCCGGCTGGCCTGAGAAGCAGCATGTGGGTGCCCAGGGGCCTGAGGGGCTGGAGGAGAGCCGGGTTGCAGTGAGGACACCCCGTTGAGGACTCTCTCTCTCAAGCATGCGCATATGGGGAGACATTTTCTACCATTTAGAGAAAACTCTAAAGGAAAAATATTTTTCTGACCTAAACTTGTATATTTAGCTAAATAACTAAGCGTGGTAAGGTCATTTCAGATATACAAGTTTTCAAGCCCCTCCGGTCAGTCTGGATGTTCACGTAGCCCCCAGATTCCGTGTTGAGATCTTGACTCCTGCAGTGACAGAGCTGAGGGCAGGCCTCTGGAGTGCTCAGGTCAGAGCCTGGGGCCTCCCGGGTGGGGTTAGTGCTCTCATGAGAGAGGCCCGGGGGCTCCCTCGCCTCTCCTGCCTTGTGAGGACAGCACAAGGTTGCCACGTGGGGACCGGGAAGCAGGCCCTCACCAGACATCACACCTGCCCGCCCTGGTCTTCGACTCCTGTAAGTTACTCGGGTTATGGCGTTTTCTTAGAGCGGCCGAGGGGCCCTCCAGGCTCAGTGGGCCCTCAGCCAGCGGTCCCAAATCTCGGACATGTTCTCCTGTCTCGCTCCTGTACTGGAAGGACGTGGGTCACGAGGCATGGATGAGGCCAGCGTCATGGACACACGGGGCTGCTCCCACCTGATGCTGCAGAGCTCGCCAGGTCAAAGGACAAGGGATGAGGTCGACAGCCCAGACGCGGACAAGCAGTCGTACCGTCTTTATTGTCTTAAATTCGCATAGTACGTGTGCACGCTTTAAACAGAGCAAGGGCCCTGGAAACCACCTTCTTGTGGACAGTTCCAGCTGTCCTGCTGTAGACAGGGAGCAGGACCAAAATGCTGCCTGGGCTTAAAGAGAGCCGGGAGCAGGCGAAACAGAAGTCGGGGGACTGGAGGGATGTGGGCGTGGACAGGAGGAGATGCTGCCAGAAGTTGAGAAGTCATGGCACTTGGAGGCGGCAGAGGGTGGCTGCGGGCTCCACCACCATCAGGGGTGAGGCTCTGGAGCAGCCCAGAGAGGAAGGGAAAGGAGAGGGCCAGGGGGCTGAGGCGCATGCCCCGTCTGAGACGAAACAGGCGCAGCCCAGGGCCACACAGCTGGGAGCGGGGTACATCCGGGCATTCCCAGGCATTCCCGTGGCCACAGAAAGCCACATATTAGAAAAATAACTTAGAAGCTATACAGTCGTCATTATAAATACTTTGTTACAGCTAACTAGTGCTGCTTTAAAGGCTCACAGTTACTCCGAAGGGAACTGGGTCTCTATTGCACAGTAGTGGGTGAGTCCACTCTGATCCCACGTGGAAACAATTCCCTTTCCCTTCTCCTCTGGGGAAGCGGGTCGCAGAGAGACAGTATCTGCTGTAAGCCAAAGCACTTGGGTACAAGGCAGCGATGCTGCCGGGCTGTGCGGGCAGCGCCCAGCGCCCGCTTCTCTGTGCACGCGGCGGCCCCGTGGCAGGACGTCCTGAGTCAGACGGGGACGGCCACTTCTCACTCCACGGTTACTGACTTGGCCAGGTTTCGGGGGAAGTCAACCTGAAACAAAAGAAAGTGGCTGCTCAGGACCCCGCGACCTCGGCCCAGGTGACACCCTAACAGCTCCCTTCAGAGGCCTCGAGACCACGGAGGCTTCAGGTCACCTCCCGCTGTGGGCTACCTCGAGACTGCACCTCGGAGGCGGTTCTCGCTCTGACGCTTCTCACTGTACGTTTAATTCATTTAATAAGCATCCGTCCTGCACCTAACACCTGTCGGGTTGTGTTGACAGGATCAGAATAACGGGCTGGCCAGTGGCGTGGTGGTCGGGGCAGCTGGTCCCACAGGGCCGGCCATGTAGACCGAGTCCCACACCCGGCGGCTTGAGGACCACGCCAAGCACATGTGCATGAGTGTCCAAAATCCCGAGAGAATGGAGGAGAAGGGGTTGTGGCCATCCTCGGAGGGGTCCTTTCTCCCTTTCTCCCCCCCTCCAGTGAGAATGGAGGAGAAGGGGTTGTGGCCATCCTCGGAGGGGTCCTTTCTCCCTTTCTCCCCCCCTCCAGTGAGAATGGAGGAGAAGGGGTTGTGGCCATCCTCGGAGGGGTCCTTTCTCCCTTTCTCCCCCCCTCCAGTGAGAATGGAGGAGAAGGGGTTGTGGCCATCCTCGGAGGGGTCCTTTCTCCCTTTCTCCCCCCCTCCAGTGAGAATGGAGGAGAAGGGGTTGTGGCCATCCTCGGAGGGGTCCTTTCTCCCTTTCTCCCCCCCTCCAGTGAGAATGGAGGAGAAGGGGTTGTGGCCATCCTCGGAGGGGTCCTTTCTCCCTTTCTCCCCCCCTCCAGTGAGAATGGAGGAGAAGGGGTTGTGGCCATCCTCGGAGGGGTCCTTTCTCCCTTTCTCCCCCCCTCCAGTGAGAATGGAGGAGAAGGGGTTGTGGCCATCCTCGGAGGGGTCCTTTCTCCCTTTCTCCCCCCCTCCAGTGAGAATGGAGGAGAAGGGGTTGTGGCCATCCTCGGAGGGGTCCTTTCTCCCTTTCTCCCCCCCTCCAGTGAGCACATGCACTGCATAGCAAAGAGCTAGGTACATTTATAATCATACATGTACAGGATCCATGCTTCAAACAGCTAGCTCAGTTTGTACTGCTAAACATTCAGTTTTCTTGGGAGTGCACACGAATTCCACCAGATCTCTTAGTTTAAGCTGTGTGTTGGAAGGAGGCCTGACGGAAAGACTGACACCGCGGGCTTCCAGTTTATCTGCTCCGTCTCACTCTTTGTGTTTTACAAAGGTGAAACAAACATGACAAAAGCTTAGCAAGTAATTCTGGATGATACACACACGTTCGGGTTTTGGTTATTATGTACTTTTGAAAGCATCTTAAGAGGCCAGGTGGCGTGGTGGTTAGAGCACTAGACTCCCACATGGCTGACTGTGGTTCGAGTCCCAGACCTGGCAGCTTGCTTTTTCACTTTCTTTCTCTCTGTCTTTCTCTGGTCAACTTCAAAAATAAACAAATAAATAATGATGATGAATAAAATTAAATAATTCTTTTTTTAAAAACACATCTTAAGGGACCAGAAGTTAGTGTAATGGCTATGTCGCTGGACTCTCATGTAGTCGACCACGGTTTGAGTCCCGGACCCAGTGGCTTAAACTCACACTAGGCGCGTGTGCGTGCGTGCCCAAGATCCCGAGAGGAGAATGGAGGAGAAGGGATTGCGGTGTAGCCATCTCCCTGGGGGGGTGGTGATTTCTCACTTTCTGTCTCTCTGTCTCTCTCTGTTTCTCTGGCGAGCGCACATGATCTGTGGCAAAAACCTCTCCAAAAAGAAAGCATCTTAAAATAAAATAAAATGAAACTTCTACTTCTGGACTGGCCCCATAGCACAGCGGTTAAGTTCTGTGCATGGGAAGCTGGGTCGCACACGGCGGGCTGTGGTCCGCATACCAGCCCTGGCAGCTTGAGAGACATGCCAGGTGCAAGTGCCAGAGTGTCCAGGATTCCTGACGGTGAGAATGGAGAAGAGGCTGTGGGTGGTCGCCACATTGTGGGGTGCTTTCTCCCCTCTCCCTTTCTGTCTGGTGAGTGTATACACCCTGTTGCAATTAAAAAAAGAAGAAAATGTGAAATTTTGTCTTCAATCAAATATCGAAGTACTTTTTAGAAACCCATGCGTAGGAAAAGCAGTGGATTTGCTGGTGTGCGCTGCTCTGCAGGGCGGGTTGGGTTTGACAACGCCCGTCCCGCCTGTCCTGCAGTGCCTGGTTTGTTCTCAGTGGATGCAGGACACAGGCTACCGGGAAGACATGGTTACTTTCAATGGAATGGTTTCTTTACGACTGTTCACTCCACTGGAGCATCTAGGAACCGGAGGGGCTTGGGTGGTCTCCGCCTTCCCGCCCGCGATGGACGTACGTCGTATCCGCGCAGGACAGCCAGGTGGAAGGACAGCAGCTGCAGCGGGACCACGCTCAGGACGCCCTGCAGGCAGTCCACTGTGCGCGGCAGCTCGATCGCTCGGTACGCCAGCTTGGAGCTCTCAGTGTCATCCTTGGAGCACAGGATGATGGGGCGCCCCTGCGGTGGAGAACTGTGGTCACCGAGGGCACCCCTCACTCACGGCGGAGTTCCGAGGATCGCCATCACAGCAGTGACAGGGATCTTGTTTCTGCTGGAACTGCGTGCAGTGACGCGCCCATGAAGGGGCGAGGCAAGGCTGTGGTGCCTCTTCCCCGCCTGCAGTAGGCAGTGCGCCCGGCTCGGAACTCAGCAGAGGGCTCCAAGGCACCTTGCAAAGGGCGGGGCAGACCCTCCTAACTAACGGCCACAGCTCAGACGGGGCACGGGCGCCTAGACAAGCAACCACTGAGGCTGGTCGCGAGACAGGCAGGCGGACCCCGGCGAGGCCCAGGGGAGCTCCTCCCACAGGGAGACATGTGGACAAGCCCGATGGGGGGCCAGTCCCCTGAGATTTGAGGGAGGAACATTCTGACCGGTGCACAGGCTCAGGGGCAGGGACCAGCTAGGGCGAGGAACAGAGAAGGTGGAGGAGACCGGAGGAGGCCTGGGGGCCACCGAAGTGTGGTGGGAAGTCTGGGGTTTTACGTGGGATTTCATGCCAGCCTTTGACCCTGAGCAGACCCAGGCACGGCAGTGGCTGGCTGGAGAACCTGGTGTGTTTCTCATCTCCCTGGAACTCCAGACCTCCGGGGCTGGAGGGCGGCCTGAGACCGAGTTCATTCACACGGCCAGCGATTCGGTCAGTCACGCCTATGTGGAGAGCGAAAGCCCTGGGCACCGACGCTGGCAGCCTAGGGGAGCTCCCCGGTGACACACGGACGCAGCAGCGGGAGCTGCCCGGTGACACACAGACACACGGGGGGGAGGGGGAGCAGCACGTCCTGAAGATACGGAAGCTTCACGTTTGCAACCCCCACACTGTGAGTTCCTTTTAGGCTGGTTGTGATTTGTATTTTCACAAGCGTTATGGGTACAGTGCCAGGACCAGCAGATGGCATAATGGTTACATCACTGGACTCCCACGTAGTCAACTGTGGCTCAAGTCCCGGACCCGGGCAGCCCGAGGCAGCCTGGGTCACAGGCCTCCCTGAGGCTCTGGTGGCATGGCTGCAAGCTGACCGGGTCCTTCCCAAATGTGTGTACTCGTGGGGAGCCGGGGGCCACACCACTCACCACAGGTCAACCCACAGCCGCTGCCGGCCACGGCAAGTGGGCAGGCTGTGTGGAAGACAGTGGGAGAGGGGCCCAGCCCAGCGAGGCCCTCACCTGGCGGGCTGTGACCTGCTGCAGGGCGTTCTGGCATTTGGTGAAGCAAGGGTCCTTCATGATGACCATGATGACAGGCATCTGCTTGTCGACCAGCGCCAGGGGCCCGTGCTTCAGCTCCCCGGCCAGGATGCCCTCTGAGTGCATGTAGGTGATCTCCTTGATTTTCTGGGGAGACAGGGGTGGGGTCACGGCCACACTGGCTCGGGTTCTGCAGCCTGGAGGGGCCGACAAATGCCGCGAGGCGGGTGGTCGCTGGGGCAGGGAGAAGCCGGCTACTGTCTGGGGCTCACAGGGGCCTGCCTGCAGCCCCGTCCTCATGTCGGCCCCGGCACTGTGGCTCTGTCTCTCTTCAGTGTCACACAAAGCCTCTCCGTGTGGACAGAGGGTGGCGTCACCCTGCGTACCCTCCTCCCCGTGTGGCCAGCCACGTAGCCCCCACTGCGTGCTGCTTCAACACGCCTGCAGTGTGCAGTCTGCCCCACCCTCCCACAACTGCGACCCCCGTATTCCCAGGTGCCCCGTCACTTTCCACAGTCTTGCTGAGCATGCAAAAGCCTCTCGGCTGCCCTCGTGCGCTTTGTCTGGGCCGGGAAGCGCTGAGGAGTGTGCCGCACCTCAAGCACAGACAGCCCGGGCGCCAGCCCCTCATGACCACAGGCGGCTGTGGGCCGTGCCGGCCAGGCCTGGACGCTGCTCCCTGTGCTCAGAGCCGAGGTCCCGGGCATATACGAATGTGCACTTTCTGCAGAGCACCACACAGCTGAGCCCGCCCGGTGGGAAGGCTGCCGGGCTAGGGCTGGAGCTCAGGATGGGCTCCGAAGCCCAGCCCTCCTCCCCGTTGTGCTCTCTGGGCTGCCTCGGGTGCCCGCCCTCCTGGTGCCGGGCCGGGGCTCACCAGGGCTCCTTCCAGGCAGGTGGCGTAGTGGTAGCCCCGCCCCATCACCAGCAGCGACCTCTGTGTGTACAGCTCCAGGGCCAGGCCGTGGATCTTCGTGTCCAGGGACAGCACTTCCTTGATCAGCTCTAGGCCACGCACAAACACAGTGAGTTCGGAGCTCCCGGGCACAGCGAGGGGACTGCAGCCGCGACGTGCTATGTGTTCCCAAGCGACAGAGACTTCAAAGGTCTCGTGACAACGAAGGGACAGGATGGAGGTGAGTAACCCGCGTTGTACACACACCGAATCACTGTGTTGTGTCCCTGAGATGTACTCAGTCACACGTGAATCGCTGTGTCAAAGGAGGGGGTGGCTGACAGCACCTCCAGATCACGGGGTGGGTGGCGGGGATGCTGGCTGTGGGAACGGCAGTCGGGTGCCGGGTTCTGGGTTCTAAGCTCTGGTACATACCGGGGAGCTCTTTCAGGCCGCGGATGATCTCCTGCCTCCTGGTCTGCAGGGAGACCCGGTCTTCGGACATCATCAGGCCGAACAGCACCAGCGAGACGAACTGACTGGTGTAGGCCTGCAGGCAGGGCATGGCAGCCATGAGGCCCGCACCCAGGGCTGCACGGAGAGCCAGAGCACAGCAGGGACAGACAGGAAAGCCACGGAGGACAGAGCAGGCTGCTGAGGGAGGGGCGGCGGCCTCGGCCGAGGCCCCATGTGGCCGTGTGGCTCCTGCCTGCCCAGGCTTTCCTGGCAGTGCCGTTCCTACCTTGGTGCTGGCCACGCCGATCTCGGGCCCTGCGTTGATGTGGACGCCACAGTCGGTCTCCCGGGAGATGGAGCTGCCCACGGTGTTGGTGACGCCCACGGTCAGGGCACCACGGTCCTTACAGTAGCGGAGTGCCAGGAGGGTGTCTGCCGTCTCGCCTGCCACACCGGGCAC
>NW_006159689.1:1113654-1116109 GCF_000334495.1 Tupaia belangeri chinensis | reverse complement strand
CGGGCGGGGGCTCACCAGGGCTCCTTCCAGGCAGGGGGCGTAGTGGTAGCCCCGCCCCATCACCAGCAGCGACCTCTGTGTGTACAGCTCCAGGGCCAGGCCGTGGATCTTCGTGTCCAGGGACAGCACTTCCTTGATCAGCTCTAGGCCACGCACAAACACAGTGAGTTCGGAGCTCCCGGGCACAGCGAGGGGACTGCAGCCGCGACGTGCTATGTGTTCCCAAGCGACAGAGACTTCAAAGGTCTCGTGACAACGAAGGGACAGGATGGAGGTGAGTAACCCGCGTTGTACACACACCGAATCACTGTGTTGTGTCCCTGAGATGTACTCAGTCACACGTGAATCGCTGTGTCAAAGGAGGGGGTGGCTGACAGCACCTCCAGATCACGGGGTGGGTGGCGGGGATGCTGGCTGTGGGAACGGCAGTCGGGTGCCGGGTTCTGGGTTCTAAGCTCTGGTACATACCGGGGAGCTCTTTCAGGCCGCGGATGATCTCCTGCCTCCTGGTCTGCAGGGAGACCCGGTCTTCGGACATCATCAGGCCGAACAGCACCAGCGAGACGAACTGACTGGTGTAGGCCTGCAGGCAGGGCATGGCAGCCATGAGGCCCGCACCCAGGGCTGCACGGAGAGCCAGAGCACAGCAGGGACAGACAGGAAAGCCACGGAGGACAGAGCAGGCTGCTGAGGGAGGGGCGGCGGCCTCGGCCGAGGCCCCATGTGGCCGTGTGGCTCCTGCCTGCCCAGGCTTTCCTGGCAGTGCCGTTCCTACCTTGGTGCTGGCCACGCCGATCTCGGGCCCTGCGTTGATGTGGACGCCACAGTCGGTCTCCCGGGAGATGGAGCTGCCCACGGTGTTGGTGACGCCCACGGTCAGGGCACCACGGTCCTTACAGTAGCGGAGTGCCAGGAGGGTGTCTGCCGTCTCGCCTGCCACACGGGGTCCCTCAGTCACAGCGAGGCTGGCTCTGCCGGCTAGGTTCTGTGTCCCTCCCCCCACACCCGCTCACACTCATTTACCGCAGCTCTTCCAGCAGAACGGGTCCCCGACCCAGCCGGCCCGCGTGCAGAGAGGAGCACATGGCCACACGGCCGGCCCTTTCCTACTGCGCCTCAGCACCGAGCCCTCGGTGCCGCGATGGGGCAGGGGCTTTCTCAACCCAGTTCCACCGAACTGTCAGACCCACCCACGGCACCACTCCCCCAGGAGGACGAGCGACTCGGGGACGAGGAAACCAATGCCTCCCCGTTGACTGTGCCCAGTGCATTCGGGCACAGCAGTCGCTCAGGTCTGCAGCTGCGAACTGGAGTGCGCGAAGGTGAGCAAGGCCATGAAGTCGCACCCGCCCAAACCCGCCCAGTGTGGGAGGCTGTCAGCCCGGCCGCCACTCCTGCCTGTGCTGTCGAGCTTCCCTACAGCCCAGGCTGGTGCTGCCCGGGAGGCCCCAGGCCTCCCTGTCTCTGCTCAGACTTCAGGTTTAGCGCGGAGTGCCACATGGCACCTGCCCAGGACCATGGTGGGTGACGGGAGGAGGGAAGGTGGCCGGGGGTGGTACCCTCATCAGCCCCACCCCCTAGTTTGGTACAGATCCCCAACTCCAGCCTCATTGAAGGGTCGAACGCGTCTGCCCTGGCGTCCGGAGCCTCACTGCACTTTCACACCAAGGGCACCTCTGTCCTGTGACGGCTCCCCCGATCTATGAAGGATTCGAGCGCTCGGATGGGAGCAGGAGCCCCGGGGTAAACGTGGCAGCCCCTGGCTGATGGGTCAGCAGGTGCGGGGCGTCTGGATCCATGCAAGGAACTTGTCACAAACACGGAAGTGGCGTTACAGACTCAGCAGAGCAGCATGCGAAGAGCCCAGTTAGCTGTGTGCGCGTCACTCACGTGACACTGTGACGATGGTGCCATCGCACCCTGAAGTGTCTGTGGGTGCAATGGCTGCAAAGCCGCCCAGCAGAGGGGGGACTGGTGTGGCGTGGACGGCTCAGAGCGGCCGCGGCGAGGCGGTGCGTTACAGGACTCTTCTTTTGTGCAGGTTTGGGATTGTCCATAATTAAAAGGTGTCAAAAACCCTCCTGCAGCTCAAGGGGACTCCAGGCTCAGGGTCACAGACCACTTGCCCGGGGTGCCTGGCAGCTGGACCAGGCTACGCCCGGGGAGCTGAAGTCGAGGAGGCCGAGCTCCAAGAAGGCCCTGTGCCTAAGTCGTGGCCTGTGCCCTGTGGGGCGGCTGGCTGCCTGGCGTGGGCACGGAGACGAGTCCTCTGCGTGACTCAGAATTTGAGGATTTTCTTATTTACTAAATGACACCCAACAACACTTATGAGCCTTTGAAAGCCCTGGGATTGGCAAGGTAGGAGGAGGTAGAAGCCGGGGAAGGAAAAACCCAGCGTGCTTGGATTTCTGGCCGACCCCAGCTCTGCGGTGCCCTCCCCGCAGTGGCCTCAGCC
>NW_006159689.1:1087050-1112985 GCF_000334495.1 Tupaia belangeri chinensis | reverse complement strand
CTGGCCGGGCTGTGCCCCCCCAGCGGGGCCCCCAGCCAGTGATGGCAGCCAGGATTCAGGGCCCGGCGCACACGTGGGCAGGGTGCGGGAAGTGTGGGCCGGGGGCTGGACTGGGGAAGGAGCGCCGGGCAGCGGAGGACCAGCGCGGCCCGGCCCGCCACCGCCCTCACCGGACTGGCTGATGAAGAAGCACACGTCGTCCCTGAAGACCGGCGTGTTCCTGTCCAGAAAGTCACTGGCGAGTTCGACCATCACCGGGAGCTCCGTCAGCTCCTCCAGGACTTGCCGCGTCTAAGCCCAAGGAGAACGGAGACTGCGTCAGACGCGGGGACGCGGGGATGCCGGGCAGATGCGCTTCTAGGGACAGTCTGTGACATGGCGCTTCGCTGTCCGGTGGTGAGAGGACCTTGTCGCTCACAAGCCACCTCTCGGGAGAAAGGCCTTGGTGACAGTTCTCGTCGGGCTCATGGGAGCGGGTGCCAGGGCTTCCCCCGGTCGGAGGCCACATGCATGAGCCCACTTCAGACCCCCAGTCCTGCGCCCCAGGGCCGCCACACTCACGGCCACAGCGGCGTGGTAGCTGGTCCCGCAGCCGCTCACGAAGAGGCGGCGGCACTCCTTCAGGTGGTCCTTCAGGCCCCCCAGGAGCACTGCGGCACAGGGCGGGCGTGAGGGCGGCCTCTCCCGGGGGCCCCGTCGCGAGCGTGGGGCGGCCCACGGAGCGGAGCAGTTACCTGTGTTGGTCTCGAAGTCCACCCGGCCTCTCATGGTGTTGAAGACCGACTCCGGCTGCTCGAAGATCTCCTTCTGCATGAACGCGCTGAAGTTGCCTGTCGGTAAACACCCACACGGCTGCTCAGTTTTGATTCTTTCCCCGGGTTTTTACCACAGGGCACGTGCACTTGCTGGAGAGGGACAGAGAGAGGGAGAGTGGGCCCCCCCCAGGGGGATGGCCGTGCCACAGTCCCCTCACACACACACGCGCCCAGTGTGGTTTCAAGCCGCCAGATCTGGGACTCGAACTGTGGTCACGCATGTGGGAGTCCAGTGCTTTAACCACTATGCCACTCGCTGGCCCCAAGCTGGTCAGTTTTAACTCAGATTCTGCAGCTCAACTTCTAACGGAGGAAAAGCCACGGTGCGTGTGGCAGGGACACCACTGCATCCCACATCCCAAAGGGTGTCCCCAGGTCACCGTTCCAAGTCACAGGGGCCACTCAGAGGGAAGCAGGTAGGACACAATGGCATTCTCCAATTACACCTCAGCCCCTCAGCGGGAGTGGCTGGTCCCCGGCCGCAGTTCCTTACCAGGCCAGGAGAAAGCAAAAATACTCTGCTTCTAAGACGCCACCCACTTAGGAAGCCCAGGCTGAGTCAGCCCAGAGAGGCGGGCTTGGCCTGGCTCTGTCAAGCGGTCACCCGTCCATGTAACGGATACCCTCCCGGCTTGTGATGAAGCCCGCTCGAGCCTCGTGTGCGTCCCTGGGCTCTGAGCTGAGGGCCGAGGTCAGGATGCTCAGCTCCTGGCCCAGCTGTTGCATGGCTTCAGAGGTACCCAGCGCCATGGCGGGCACCACTCTCCAGGGTACATGACGTGTGATGCTGAGGACAGGGCGATCGCTGTTGCCGACCACCACCGGCACCCACAGGGAGCCCCCAAGCAAATGAAGCGAGTGATGGGGGGGCAGACACTGGGTCAGAGAAGGGCTCGTGGAAGGGCCTTCGGGGAGCTGGAGACAGTGAAACAGCCAGTCCCACGGCGGAGTGGCCTCTCCCGGGGGCCCCGTCGCGAGCGTGGGGCGGCCCACGGAGCGGAGCAGTTACCTGTGTTGGTCTCGAAGTCCACCCGGCCTCTCATGGTGTTGAAGACCGACTCCGGCTGCTCGAAGATCTCCTTCTGCATGAACGCGCTGAAGTTGCCTGTCGGTAAACACCCACACGGCTGCTCAGTTTTGATTCTTTCCCCGGGTTTTTACCACAGGGCACGTGCACTTGCTGGAGAGGGACAGAGAGAGGGAGAGTGGGCCCCCCCCAGGGGGATGGCCGTGCCACAGTCCCCTCACACACACACGCGCCCAGTGTGGTTTCAAGCCGCCAGATCTGGGACTCGAACTGTGGTCACGCATGTGGGAGTCCAGTGCTTTAACCACTATGCCACTCGCTGGCCCCAAGCTGGTCAGTTTTAACTCAGATTCTGCAGCTCAACTTCTAACGGAGGAAAAGCCACGGTGCGTGTGGCAGGGACACCACTGCATCCCACATCCCAAAGGGTGTCCCCAGGTCACCGTTCCAAGTCACAGGGGCCACTCAGAGGGAAGCAGGTAGGACACAATGGCATTCTCCAATTACACCTCAGCCCCTCAGCGGGAGTGGCTGGTCCCCGGCCGCAGTTCCTTACCAGGCCAGGAGAAAGCAAAAATACTCTGCTTCTAAGACGCCACCCACTTAGGAAGCCCAGGCTGAGTCAGCCCAGAGAGGCGGGCTTGGCCTGGCTCTGTCAAGCGGTCACCCGTCCATGTAACGGATACCCTCCCGGCTTGTGATGAAGCCCGCTCGAGTTTCGTGTGCGTCCCTGGGCTCTGAGCTGAGGGCCGAGGTCAGGATGCTCAGCTCCTGGCCCAGCTGTTGCATGGCTTCAGAGGTACCCAGCGCCATGGCGGGCACCACTCTCCAGGGTACATGACGTGTGATGCTGAGGACAGGGCGATCGCTGTTGCCGACCACCACCGGCACCCACAGGGAGCCCCCAAGCAAATGAAGCGAGTGATGGGGGGGCAGACACTGGGTCAGAGAAGGGCTCGTGGAAGGGCCTTCGGGGAGCTGGAGACAGTGAAACAGCCAGTCCCACGGCGGAGTGAACGTGAGGACCCGTGCTCTGCCGGGTAACGGGCAGGGCAGGCGGCGCTGTGCCAGGGCGGGCTGGGTGCAGTAGGCCAGGTTTTGGTGTGGCCCGGTGCTGGTGGGCTGAGGGCCACGGCGAGGAGTGTGGGGTTTGTCCTAGGAACGCTGACAGCCCCTGGAGGCTTTGAGCACTGGGTTAACGATGGGACCCGATTTCACTGGAGGAGCACAGGCTGTGGGGGCCAGGGAGCGGCAGAGACAGGCTCCTCTCCAGGGGAGGGCCCACAGCGCCAGTGACCGCAGACTCCCGGCCCCTAGCAGAGTAACAACGGGCCCAGCCTCTCCTGGGGAGTGGGCCGACGAGCTGGGGTCAGGCTGAGCAGGACTCCCCGTCCCACCCCAGTTTTTCTAGCTGAGGCCACCGGCAGCCCCAGCCCAGCCCAGCCCGGCCCAGCAGCCAGGGCGGATGGAAGGTTGTGCCCCCGGGCAGGGGTAGGGCGGGCAGGCGAGGGGGGCTGGGTATGCTCGGGCACCTGCCTCGCATGATGTGCTGCAGCTCCATCTGCAAGGTCTGGATGGCCCGAGACGGGTCGTCGCCAGCCGAGCGCTTGACCCGGTGGATGGACAGCTTCCCATCAGCCACTGCGGCTATGTCGTCGTCCTCCAGGAAGATGACGCGGTTGGTGTGCTCTATGATGGCACTGGAGCAAGGACAACGGGGTGTTGGGGTGGCCTCCGCCCGTGACCAGGCGCAGTCGCTCGCTGTTCCCACCCAGGGGCCCGGGACGACACGCTGGAACCATCGCTCTGCGGTGACCACCCCCACCTCTCTCGGAACTACTCTGAGGCCTTCCCAGATGCTCTGTCATCGCTTTGTAAACACTTTCACTGATATCTTTAAAAAGAAGAGGACCGTTTAAGAAACCTATTACAATACTACAGTCGTATCCGAAGGGAAGTTATTTCCCATATCACCCACCATCCCGTGTGCCCTCACTTTTCCAGTAATCTTGTGGAAGTGATTTTTGTAACTGGCCTCCTTACACCAGGAGCCAAACGATGTCACCTTTAGAGACGACTCAGGAGCCCTGCACTGTGAAGGGGAGGGGTGACGCTGGCTTGCCTTTCAAACAACCTTTCTGAATGACCCCACAGTTTAGCAAGGCAAGTTCTCCACAGAAGTGCAGCTACCGAAAACAGAGTAAGAGAATCAGAATAATTAATTCATGAACTCGCAATTAACAGCTCTCATTCAGGATCTTCGACAGCTGTCAAAATCAGGAAGTGAAAAGCTGAAAGACCCCTCATTCTGCGAGCCCTTGCCACGGGCCTTCCAAGCAGCAGACATTTAAAACTACGGACTCAAAGGTAAGAGGATGTGAGGCGCTTCGGGCTCTCAGGAGGAAAACCTCCCCCACAGCTGAAGGACGCAGAGCCACCGGGACCCCAGTAACGCCGCAGCGAGGCCAGCCGGCGGACGAGGAGGCAGAGCCCGGGCCAGGACGAGGCGACTGTCCCCGAGATTGGGCTGTGGAGCGTGCGGCACGGCCTGCCTAACAGCGCTCGGTGCAGGCGTGTTCACATGTATGTGTGCACGCACACGTGTGCTCAAATAGAAGCGCTTGGATTTGAATGCACAGAACGAATGGGAACACAATCTAGTGACCAGGACCACCGGCCCAGGAGCTGGACGAGCCCGGGGCGCCCTCCTGTCTCTGATGGCCTTGTGGCCGCAGGCCATGTGGGCACCCTCTGAGCCCACCAGGAGTGGTTGCTGTGTCCCCCAGAGGCTGGCTACGACTAGAGAGGGGAGACCGGGCCAAGCGCCGAGTGCACGGGGCTGGCTCCCAGGAGCGGGAGCGTGTCTGGGGCGCCCCGCCCTCCTCCTTCCTCGGTGGCCTGGCTTCCCCGTCTGCACCAGAAATGGTAGCCCCTCTAAGTTCCCAAAGCCCAAACAAGCAAAGATCTTGAGGCCTTTAATTATAGCTCTGACTTTTCAGATTAATTTGGGGGCAACTCAAGATTAAAAAGAAATAATTTGTGTTAATTTTAAAACTTAAATCCATTCATTAAAAAAATAACATGAATCGTTTTTATCAAGAAAAGTGGACTCTCCCTTTGTTCTTGTTTCTTTTAAAAAACTGTGTTCTTTTCTTCAGCACCAAGCGTGTGCCTCGTATGTGACCAGGATGGGAGAGACAGGAGCGCCCCCAGGGGCAGGTCACCACGTGACCCCCTCCCAGTGTGGTTCAGGCTGTGGGCTGGGGATTCAAACCGTGGTCAACATGTGTGCCCCGGGGCCAGACCTCTCTTTCTCACGGTAAACCTCTCCCAGCAGGTTCCAGAGTATTTTTACTAAAACACCCTCTGCGGACGGGACTGGAGCATGCCTTCCCGCCCTGCCGAGCGCTGCTGGTCACTGCTGGCGGACAGCCGTGAGAGCCGCCATGCCCATCATGTGCGATGCAGCGGGGGACGGTCCCCGCACTGGCCTGACGGCTCCGTGGCCGGCATGGGTGTGGGACTTCTGCGTCTCCGTTCTCGGACCAGCCTTTCCGGCGGGACTTACAAAGCGCATCACTGCACCACCTGCAATCACTGATTACTTCAGGGCCTGTCGGACATCTCGGCCTTGTTTCGGTTTTGAGAAACATCCCCACATTTCAACTGAACGTAAGTGCCGCGATTGTAAGACACAATCATTTAACCACCTCTAAGACTAGAAACTTCA
Source organism: Tupaia belangeri chinensis (assembly GCF_000334495.1). Classification (NCBI taxonomy): domain Eukaryota; kingdom Metazoa; phylum Chordata; class Mammalia; order Scandentia; family Tupaiidae; genus Tupaia; species Tupaia belangeri. The sequence goes on along the minus strand of NW_006159689.1, from coordinate 1,107,413 downwards.
GCAAATTATGATGGTGAGATGCCACTTATGTCGGGTTGTTGGAAAAGCCATGAGCATTTCTGTATAGAAAAACATAAAAACGACTTCAGGACTTTTCCAACATCCAATAGATCTAAAATCCCTAAAATACTTGTATCTTAGAATCATTAAAATAATCTTTTTTAAACATAGTTTTGCCTGTACACTCACCAGAGACAGAGAGAGAAAGAGAGAATGTGAGAAATCAGCGCGGGGGTTGCCATCCCACAATCTCTTTTCCTTCCTTCTCCTCTAGGGAGTTCGGGCACACATACACATGTGCCCGGCATGATTTTCAAACCATGAAAGGTCCGAGACTCAAACTGCACAGTCGGCCACGTGGGATACAGCACCCTAACCACCATGCCACCTGCTGGCCCTCGTTTAAATGAGCTTAGCTCCTCAATGAAATGGTGCCCTAAGAAACTCGTCAGACAGCCTGGCTCCAGGTCCCATCACTCCCAGGGTCCCAGGAGACTGACCCTGCTTCTGCTCTGTGTCACTGCAAGGCCCTCCTGGCAGCCGGGTGGAAAGAGGAGCGATTAGATTTGTTTTCAGATTCATTCAGATAGGAAGACAGCGTGGGACAGGGAGGGGGACTCACAGCTCTCCGTTTCAGATAGCCTGGGAGTGCCTGGATCTCCCTGGAGATCAGGAGGAAATGCGGGGTGTAGACAACGACTCTTTGACACAGAATCCCTGGGAAGAAAGGTGGGAGGCTCAGCTACCTTGCATCAGAAGCGAAGAAGAACTCCACTGCTTTGTCACCCTCGGCGTGAAGGCAGGTCGTGCTGTCGAGCCTCTTCACCCTCGACTTACAGGCGTTCTTCGCGTTCTCGATGTTGCCTAATGAGTGGAGGGGACCCAGGGCCCTCAGACTGCTCATTCTCACACAGCGTGCGCGAAGAGCCGCTTCCCCCTCGTGTGTGTGGGAGAAACCTGCAGTTTCCAGCTCGGCTGCATCAGCCAAATCGTGTAAAAGAGCCTCAAATAGCACAGGGCCAGGGCAAGAGCGCTAGACAGCGCGCGCAAGAGCAACGCATGCAGGCCCGGGCCGGAGGGCCGCTCAGCTCCGGGCACAGGCCCTCACGCACAGAGTGTGCGGTCACGTTAGTGTATGTTGGAGGATGTCTGTACAGGGGCGCTTTTAAAACCGGCCCAGCTCCGTGAACACCTTTAGACCCTTCCTTGCCCCGGAGGGGAACTGAGCACAGCAGGGCGGCTGCAGGCCCTGGGACGCTGGGGCCCTGGTCGGAGCTGCACCACCCCGGCCTCCGGGAACTTACATGTGCGGTACACGATGGGGACCTCCTCGGTGGAGAGCTTGTACTTGCTGTGAACGCCGATGAGCAGAGGGCTGCCCCTCCTGCGGGGAGAGAGCGTGTCAGACCACCTGGGCCAGTCCTGGCAGCTGCGGCGGGACCTGCGCCTGGCCCACCCTGGCAGGGAACCACGTTTAGGTCCCATGGGACAGAAGACACTCTTGATTTTTGGAGAGGGACACTTGGACATGAGTCCCCCGCAGCGCCGGCCGCCCGACAGTCTGGGACCCGTCCTGCACACGCCCTGGGCCCGGGGCTCCTCCAGTTCACTGACTCCCCATGTGTGACTCCACATGGTCGGCCCAGAGGAGGCGGTCCCCACAGAGTAGGCCGGGAGCACTTCGGCCACTCTCGGCCTTTGCATGTGGCACATCTGGAGACCGGAGCCCACCCCAGACAGCCAGCGGCCCCTTCGGTGCCCCCACCCCGCCCTCGCTCGGGGTTCTCCAGCCCTAGTGGGCATCAACCAACTGATCCTTCCTCATCCCAGGAAGAGGTTCCAGGACCCTAACCCTAAACCATGGAGGGTATACCTCCAGCAGGTGGGACCCAGCCCCTTAACCACCAAGCCTAAGCCCTCTACACACGATGTTTGCCCTTGGGCACACAAACCCGTGAGAGCTGCACTGCAGACGCCGAGTCCAGGGTGTCCGTGCAAAGGTCCTGGCGCCAAGTCCAGGCGTCCCCACATGGAGGCCCTGGCGCTCAGTCCAGGGTGCCCGTGTGAAGGCCCTGGTGCTGAGTCCAGGGTGCCCGTGCAGAGGCCCTGGTGCTGATCCCAGGGTGCCCATGCGAAAGCCCTGGTGCTGAGTCCAGGGTGCCCATAAGGAGGCCCAGGCGCTCAGTCCAGGGTGCCAGTGCAGAGGCCCTGATGCTGAGTCCAGGCGTCCCTGTGTGGAGGCCCTGATGCTGAGTCCAGGCGTCCCTGTGTGGAGGCCCTGATGCTGAGTCCAGGCGTCCCTGTGTGGAGGCCCTGGTGCTGATCCCAGGGTGCCGTGCGGAGGCCCTGGTGCTCGTACCCTTCTTTAATGCCTCTTACGTGCTGGCTCCGACAGTGCCCACTGTGGGTGCTCCTTGTCGTTTAGAACTTTGCATGCGTTTTCTTAAAAGGACTCCCCCAGGCTGTGTAGGCTTTGAGCCCCACAGACCTGGATCCGCGTGTTCTCGCTGTCTCTCGCGCTCTCGCTGTCTCTCGCTGTCTCTCTATACGTACACGCATTCTTACCCAGGGTCTCGTTACGCCGTGGCCCTCCTGCCTCAGCCGCTGCAGTAGCCAGGGCTGGGCGCACATGCCGGGATGCTGCGCGGCCCGTGTGGCCTCAGCCTACTGAGAGGCACGTCAGCCAGCACAGCCTACCATTTTATTTGGTGACTTACATTTATGATCAACTTGTAAAACTAATTGCCAGACGGCTGTGAGCGCGCAGGGGTCAGGGGCACGAGCAGGTCCCCTCCCATGGGGCGTGTCACACCTTCTCCACCTTTCCCTCCCTTTCTCCCTCCGACCACGCACATGTGACTGGTATGTTTTCGAGCATCCAGGGCCGGGATGAACCTGTCACATGAGACCCAACTCCTGGTACAGTGGGCTTACCTTCTCAACTACAGGCCAGTCCTGTTGACTTTTTTTTAAGTTTACTTATTTCTTCCATGAGCAAAAGAGACAGAGAGACAGAGAGACAGCACGCTCAACAGGGTCCTAAAGCCGCAATGCACCCCTGCCTTCGCCCCGCGGGGTCCTGAAGCCACAGTGCACCCCTGCCTTCACCCCGCAGGATCCTGAAGCCGCAGTGCACCCCTGCCTTCAGCTGGTTGGGATGCTGGTCAGGTGTGCTCGGAGTACTCAGGGAAGTGTCTGGATTCGAACCAGGAACTTTCCCCATGGAATGGCCTCACACAGCACTGTGCTCTACTGCTGCACCACCATCTGGCTCCATGTTGTCAACCCTCACGTGTCTTTTTAGAATATGGAGATTTTTCACATAGAAATCCAACTTCCTGGTATCTCTTTAAGAAATAAAAACCGGAAGCTTTAGTCCTGCCAGCGCAGACAGTGGGCCAGTCCTCCCGGTTTACGGAACCCCCACCCCCACTGCCCCAGGCTACGTGACTTCCCATCACTTGTTCACTCATTCGGAAATGCTGACGCGTCGTGTCTCACCTGGTGGCCACGGCTTCTCCTGGGTAGTGGATGCTCTTGAAAACCAGCGCAAAGGCACCTTCCTGAAACACAGGCAGGCGGTGAGGAGCAGCCCTTGGCTGCCATGCCCCGCAGGCCGGCCTCCCACCCTCCTCCCGGGGCGCCCTGCAGTGCTGGGTGCTGAGCGCAGGAACGGCTTGCTCAGGGTGATATCGAGAGGGAAAAGGACACAAGGCACATGCTGAAGCCCAGAGATGGGGCCTGTGGGTCACGCTGTGCACAACACAGACCACGGGCCACGAGGAGCCCAGTCCAGGACCCGGGCAGACCCCAGGCCTCTGTCAACCGGCAGCTAAGCTGCGTGGCCAGCGGGGCCCAGAGGTGGTGCCCAGGCCCCAGAGGGCCTCCAAGCCTTTGGAAAGGAAGGGGCGTCAGGCGGACTGTGCTGCTCTGTCACCAGCAGAGGACTGAGGAGGGGAGCTCTGCCCAGCTCTGCCAGAGCCCCAAGTCGCTTCTGCTCAGAAAAGTTCAAGTTTAAAAGTTCCATTATCGCGGAGGAATTTCCAAAATTTTTAATTACAAACGGAACAGAAGAAAACCAGTGTTGCAATGCCAGCACGCCAGCACGGCTTCCTGCGCGGCCCGCGGCGCCTACGCCGTGGCCGAGTGTGGGGTGGGCTCTGACAAACGTCCTCCCCATTACCGCCCTGAGCAGAAGCCACAGACAGAGGATGTTGACAGTAGGCTTACTTTCTAAAGTCTCCAAAAATGCCACTCAGGGGCGCTGTATTTTGTTTTATTTTTTAGATAGATTTTTGCTATAGGGTACATGTGCTCACTGGAGAGACAGAGACAGAAAGAGAGAAATCACCCCCAAAAGGGATGGCCACACCACAATCCCTTCTCCTCTCGGATTTTGGGCACGCACGCACACACCCGGTGTGAGTTTTTTAAGGTGCTGGGTTCAAGATTTGAACCACAGTCGACTACCTGGGAGTCCAGCGACGTAACCATTACCCCGTCCGCTGGTCAAGGATGCTGTATTTAAAACCACAGTCCAGTGCTGTGCGAGCTCTGAGCCGGGGGGCTAGTCCTGGCCCTGAACACTGACCCCCAGCTGCACCGCCCCGGTGGGTCTCTGAAATGTCTGCACACTCTCCTCCCTGCCCGCCCCAGGGCCTGCATCTGCTCTGCCTCTCCTCCAAGGAAGAACCAGCTCTCGGACAGACCCCAGTGTGCGCCCTGTTTCCAGCTTAGCTGCGGCCCGGCCCCCCGGGGGCTTGCTCTCTGGCGTTCTCTCCCAGGTCATACCCCTTGGCCTGCAGAGCGCTCTCAGACCCCTCACAAACACGCAGAGGCGCCCTGGCCTGCACTCCACCCCACGTGCCTGTCAGCGAACAAGTCGCCACGGCAGTCATCCCTCAGAGGCCCCCCGCTGATGTCTGCTACCCGAACAGGTGCAGGGCGGAGCGGGACGGCGGGCCGCACTCACCAGCTGCTGGATGACCCTCTCGGCCAGCATGGAGAACGTGCCGTCCTCGGCCTCTCTGTGGTCGAACACGTACTTGATCAGCTTGGCGATGGCCTCCGTGTCGGTCTCGGACTCAAACTCATAGCCCTTGCTCTCCTGGGACAGAGAAAGGGCACGGGTCTCAGGGGGCGGCCGTCCACACGCTGCCGGGCCCTCCCCGTGACCTGCCCTGGAGGGACTTAGGGCAAGAACAAGGAAAACGGGCAGGGAAGAAGACAGTCTGGCAGGCGGAGCAGCACCCCCGAGTCACCCGCACTCCTGGAGCGCCCTGCTCCGAGCCGGCCGCGCGCTGATCTGGACATTGCACAAGAACAAGTCGGATGCCAAGCGGGGAGTCAAACCTGCCACGCCCGGACAGGGCGCGGCCACCGGGACCTTGTGGTGCCGCCCACCCACACACCTTCCAGGAATGCGTCTAGCCCCCCAGGGTGGAGGGGCTCTCAGCAAAGGCCCACCCACACACCTTCCAGGAATGCGTCTAGCCCCCCAGGGTGGAGGGGCTCTCAGCAAAGGCTAATGCCCCGTGTCTCCTTGCTGGTCAGGTCTGGACCAGGCTTCGGCTCAAGGCTGTGACCGGCTGACTGCGGGCCCAGGGGGAAGAGGGAAGCCACTCCGCGCGTGCGCCGAGGGGAAGTGTCTTACCAGAAACTTCTTCAGGTCTTTGTAGTTCGTGATGATCCCGTTATGGATGACGACGAACTCTGAAAGGAGACGTTGCTAAGAGTGAAGGGCGAGGCGGACGCCGAGGGAAACGGTTTGGCGGCTGGCAGCCTACGAACCCCGTTCCTTCCAGACCTCTGTGGCACGAGCTGTCCAGCGATGGGGACCCGGGCTGGGAGAACGTGCCCCCTCTGTCCGCCAGCACCCCGCCCCGCCGGACCGCGCACCCTCCGCTCGTCCACGATCACCCACAGGATTCGGGACGCGCGTGGGGTGGGGGCGATGAACCCTTTATCCAGAAACAGTCTGGGTGTTCTCAGCAGGTGTCAGACTGGAGAGAGGCGCCAGCTGACATGGAGCCCGCGAGCCGTGAGCCCACGCTGCACCGCTGCCCACGCGGTGGGAATGTTTACGTCTCATTTACAACCCCGGAGTCCGGGGGGGCCGGCCCAGCGCTGGCGCCCTGGGCTCACTGTCCCTCAGTGTGGCGAGTGCGGGTTGGCAGGGTCTGTGTGCAGAGCAGTGGCCGCACGCCCCCACCCATCCTGCTGCCCACACGGGTGGGGCCGGCAGCCCGAGGGCGAGGTGTGCCTGCCCTCACCACCGCGTTTTCCGAGCGCAGGCCGAAGGCCAGAGAGGGTTCGGGACAAGGACCCCTTCCCCTTCTTTCTGGTAGCAGAAGGCAGACTCTCCCGCCCTCCCGTCAGTAACCTCGGGCGACGTGCCCAGACGCCGGTGCTCTTCACGAATGCTCCTGACCCACGTTCAGCCATCTTTCACTCTCCAAGGCTTTTTTTTCAATTTAGGAAACATTTTTTCCTATTATTTCAAAACCCTTTCTGTTATTGTTTTTATTTTCACCATAACTTCCTATTTTTTAAAAAAATCTATTGTTCATTTTTGTGTGGTCACATTAAAAAATGAGAGGGTCGATGAAAAACACCACTGTAGCAGGCGTGGGCGACAGCTTGGCTCTGCGCCAGCCCAGGGTGTCCTCACTGCCCCACGTGCTCTGCCGTCCTCCGGGGAACGCGCCAGCCCTGAGCTGCATCTCTGGGCTCGGAGCCAGGCCCACTCCCTTATCTGGGCTCCTTGGTCCTAACTGGTGCCTGTATTCCACGCTGTGACATCTGCCATACTTTCTCCGACCTCAGCCCTGACTTCTCGCCGTCGGTTTCCTAGGGTCGTGTTTTCCCCGTGTTTCTTCCGGGGGAGGTCGTGGCGGGCGTCAGGCCTCCTCGGACGTGCGCCCTCCGGCTCACTGAGGCACTTCGGGTGACGGGACCCGAGCTCCCTGAGCTCCCAGCCGGGCTTCCTCTCCAGTGACTCATCCTGACTCCGGGCGGGAGTCTCCACGTTTGGGCGTGGGCTTTCCTCGGCGCGTTCCTGCTTTAGGGACACAGCTGGGGTCACGGCCGCACGGAGGTGGGGGCTTTCCGACCACGTTCCCCCTCACTCAGGGTAAGAGGCTGTGGCAGGTCAGGTCTAGGGCTCTCTCGGCCAGCACTGCCGCGCCTGACGTGGGTTCAGCCAAACATGTCCCCGGTCCTCAGCTGCAGGGGGACTGCTGCCGGCCACCCCGTGGGAGGTGCCTGACCCGTGAGTGGCCATCCTCTGCGAGGGTGTGGGCGAGACCGAAGGCGCCTGCGGAGCGGCTCTGAGCACGAGGACACTCAGCCCCGGCTGCTGTGCCGCGCAGGTGGGCAGGGCACCCCCTCGATTCTCTGCAGAGCCCCCCGCCTTCCAGCCTGGGCAGGGGAGCTGGCTTTAGCGGGAAGCGGCCCCTTCGCACCTCTCCCTGCTCGCGCTGCACGCTGCCGTGAGCACAGGGGTCGTCTGGGACAAGGAGCGGGCCAGGGGCAGTCACCAATCCCCCTGGCCCCAACTTCCGTGAGGCTCAAGGGCAGGGGGGATCGTAGCTCACACGCCTGCGAACACGCCGCAGCAAACACGCAGACGTAGTTGATCCTGGAAACACAGGGCTGGCAAGAACTCCTGCTGGAGTGTCTGGGCAGGTCCTGGCTGCAGCCAGCAGTTACCTGGGGCTGGACACCCTGCCCATCACTCCCAGGACCCGACCAGGCCTGACCAGGGGGCCCTCTGCAAGGCCCTGGTTCCGTTGTAGGCTCGCGCCTGCTCTAGGGCCGGGGAGGAGCTAGGGTTAGACGTTGCCCTGTCTCGTGTGCCTGCTGTGTCCTGCTATGGGAGGCCTCGACACAGGGCTGACGCAGAGCCCCAAAAGCTGCCTCTGAGAACTGCAGGCAGCCCGGTCCTCCCCCATGGGAGGGGGCTGGGATGTCACTGAAGAGAAACAGGGCCTGGAGAACGTCGTGGGAGCCAGGCGGGGACCACCCTGCGAGCTAGGCCTGGCGTGCAGGGAGAACTGGGAAGCCCAATGGCCACCCACTGTCCCCAGCGGCACTCCAAGGGCGGAGCCGAGTCCTCTTACCTTCCAGCGTTCAAGGATGCCAGGTCCGGGCGCTCGGGACACTGACTCACCTTGAAAACTGGAGTGAGCCAAGCCGAGGGCATGCTGCAGGAAGAGCTCTCGGGTGGCCAGGCGCGGCCTGCTCCCCGACGCTAGCCCTTGGCTGCCCAAGGCTCCTTGAGGGCCAGGCCAGCCCCACCAGCCTCACCCTGGCAGTCTCCGAGGGAGGCTGTGGGTTTGCTGAGTGAGGAAGATGCCCCAGCCCTTCCTGTGACACTTGGCCTCGGGGAGGACCACGGCCCTGGCCCTGGGTCCCCTCATGCTGCCACCTGCTGACAGCGGCGGCTGGGTTCCAGGCAGCTCAGTGCTGGCCATACAGTGTCGTCATCGTCCCATCCAGGGCCGGGCCGAGTCTGCCCGTCCATGGTCACTGCCTGGGACGCTGGGCAGGGGGACGTTTGGATCCTCATGGGAAAACAGGGCAGGCGGGCAAGCCAGAGGGAAGTGGAAGCTGCTGCGGTTGCCTCACTGGACGGCGAGGACAGGCGGGACCACTGCGCGGAGAACAGCTGGGCGTGGGGCGGGACTCGCTGCCTACCGTTGCCCTTGTCTGAGCGCTGGGGGTGGCTGTTGACGGCATTGGGGACCCCGTGGGTGGCCCAGCGCGTGTGGGCGAGGCCGAAGTGAGTCTCAAACTCCACCTTCAGGTCCATGTTGTCTTGTTCTAGGTGGAAGAAGAGCCAGTTTGCCACACTTTAAAACCAGCACTGCTGCAGGGCTGCTGAGAGGTGGCATCGCCATGTGACATGTCACCCAGGCCAACGGCACCCCAGCAGGCCCCGCCTGCCAGGCCAGGCCACCGTGCTGACCTTCCCTCGGTGCTGATGAGCCACGTATAACTCACGTCCCACCTGAAATAAGCTACCTTTAACAAGCACATATATCACTGCCTATATAGAGAAGTAATATTTGCCTGAAAAATTAAAATGAATACAAAACTGGGGCCAGCAGACGGCATAATGGTTATGTTACTGGACTCCCTTTTAGTTGACTGCAGTTCAAGTCCCGAATCTGGGGTGCGTGTGCGTGCGTGCCCAAAATCCCGAGAGGAGAATGGAGAAGGGATTGTGGAGTGGCTATTCCCCCTGGGGGGGATTTCTTGCTTTCTGTCTGTCTCTCTGGCAAGTGCATGCGCCCTATAGCGGAAAAACTCCAAAAATACATACGTTCATACGTAACTATTTTAAAAATTCTCCTTATGCCGCCATGTAAAATAAACCACCGGTCAGAAACACGGCTCTTACAGTACAGCGCAGCCGCTCCTTGTCCGAGCATGGACCCGGGTCACCTATGGGCACTGGTGCTACTGGGACCAAGCGTTCGCGGGGAGGCCGTGCAGAGGGCCCAGCCGTGAGCTCGGTTTCCACCTACTGTGAAGCTCCTCGTCCAGAGCCGTGACCTTCCCCTGCTTCTTCACCAGCTGGATCTGTCTTCCTTTGACCTCCTGACTGTGCCCATCGATCGCCACACCTGCAGTGTAGACAGGGGCTTGTGGTGGAATGCGAGTTCTTTCTCACCGCTTTTCACGAGCTGCGCGATGCTGTCTCCTGAGGTTCCTGCCTCCTGGGCGCAGGTGGAGAACCACGGATCCCAGCAGTTGTCTTGAAAGAAGAGGCCGTGGCTATGACGAGGCTTGACAGCAAGTGCGAAGCTCCTGCCTCCTCCCGGCCGCAGGGCCAGCGAACGTGCCGGGCGAGCGTGCCAGGCGAGCGTGCCATGCAGCACTGGCCACTGGGCACCGTCTGTGCAGAGGGCCCCGCTCGTGCACGGCCGGCCCCTCTCCCTTTGGCCACGCCTCCCTCTGCCTAGTGAGTGGTTCTTTGAAAATCCCAGTGGGGATTTTCCGTTGGGCCCTCATTTCTTGCCATCTGCAATTTACTCTATTTTCTATAGTTTTCAGGTTTCTTTAGTGAACAAGAGCTATTTTTATATCAAAAATACCAAAAAGCCCCCTGGCTGTAAGTCCCCACCGGGCGGAAAGTGGGCAGCAGCCGGCCGGAGCCCAGCACCTACCCGCGGAGTCGTAGCCTCTGTACTCCAGCCGCTGCAGGCCCTTGATGAGGGTCTCGAAGATCTCCCTCCGGGTCCGGGGCACCCTGTAGTTCATGTAGGCGAAGATCCCTGTGGGGTGGCGGTGGGGCATGTTCGTCACCTGCCATCCATGTTAGGATGCGGCGCTCCAGCGCAGATGGTCTCGGGGAAACGCTCCCAGCCATGGCCAAGGCAGGCGTGGCCTTCCCAACGCAACCTGGCCGGCCGCACTGCCCTGCTGCTGGAAGGGCGCTGTGCTCGGTCCTTCCCCCGGGAACAGCAACACAGGATCCCGCCAGCCCCTCGGCCTCGGGACCCCTCTGGAGAGCCTGTCCTGAATGGGCTAAAGGAGGTGCTCTCACTGTGGGGGGGTTGCACCTCTGCCGGCCGGGAGCCCCACCCACCGTCCCAGTGCCCGGGTGCACCTGGGAGGGTCGTGAAGACACACCAGCCCTGCCAGGTGGGACTGGTGCGGGCTTTGCTTCCGCCCCCACTTAGTGCGCCCGGCTTGACTCTGGCACGAGCAGGCACCACCTTCACTGGACTGCTCTGCCGTGACCTTCCAACACCACCCCCCTTTTTGGAATCAGGTCTGGGACCAGTACATGGCATAGGTTACGTCACTGGATTCCCACAAAGTTGACTGCAGTTCGAGTCCCAGACCCGGTGGTTAAACTCACACCAGGCGCATGTGCGTGCCCAAGATCCTGAGAGGGAAATGGAGAAGGGATTGTGGCATGGCCACCCCCCAAGGGGGTGTCTTATCACTTTGTTTCTCTGTCTCTCTGGCGAGTGAACATGCCCCAAAGCAAACTCGAAAGAAAGAAAGAAAGAAAGAAAGAAAGATAGAAAGAAAGAAAGAAAGAAAGAAAGAAAGAAAGAAAGAAAGAAAGATAGAAAGAAAGAAAGAAAGAAAGATAGAAAGAAGCGATCAGGTCTGACTGTCACCTAGGCTGACTTGAGCTTGAGACCCTCCTGCCTCGGCCCCCCAGTGTCCCTGGAATACAGACGCACGCCCTGAGCCCGGCCTTCAGTGGGACCAGGCAGCGACCCTGGGCCTCCCGCGTGGTTGCAGTCTGGGGAGGGCAGTGTGGCGGGGCCAGCGCTGACACGGCAGCAAGAACGAGCCCCTCGTGCCCCTGGGCCCTCAGCAGCCTCGGCTTCCTGGCAGGCCGAGGTCTGGTCTGGCTTTCTCTCCGCATTTCAGGATGGTACTTCTCCAGCAGCAGCGACCACGCAGGAGGCCTAGAGCTTGGTGCGGCCCTATCTTCCCGCACAGGGTTGGGAGTGGGCCCAGGAGCCCTGACTCAGGACGGCGCAGCCCTAGGGGCCGCCAGTGCTGCCCGCGGGAAGACGGCAGCGTGTGGGGCCGGGGACGGCTGTTCCCCGTGACAGTCTGCTGGGACGAGAGAACGATCTGGCCAGGGTTAAAACTTGTCCAGACACAGGGGCTGGCAGGTGGCGTGATGGTTAAGGGCACGGGACTCCAGCATGGCTGACAGCAGTTCAAGTCCCCAACCTGGTAGCTTGCTTCCTCACTTTCTCTCACTCTCATTCTCACTCTTGCTCTGTCCCTCTCTGGTCAAGTTGTAATAAATAAGTAAATAAAGTTAAATAAAATAATTTAAAAAAAACTTGTCCAGAGATGAATCTGGGAGAGTGCAACCTGCCACAGGTCACGAGGGCCGGCCACGGTTACAGACTGGACTGTCACACCTCTGTCCAAGGCAGACTCGTGTCAGCACAGGCTACCTGAACGACGGCTAAGCTTCGGTGAGACGAGCCGTCCTCCTAGCAGCAAGGAGGCCCGACACGGACAGTTAGCGCGCTAAGGCTCACCCCACCCGGCGACGGCTCGTGCCCCAAAGCCACGCGCTGAGACTTGTTCGTGAGGGCATGAGAAGGAAATCTGACGCCCATGCGCCCGGGGTGGGACTCGGGAGTGACTGGCCCTGTGCTGGCCTCCCATGGGCCTACACGGAGGGGCAATAAGACCCGAGAGACACGTGGAACGAGACACCCACCCTGCGGCCCTCTGAACGCTGAGCTGAATAAATAACCCCCACTCTCTTAAATCACCCAGACCCGGGCATTTTCGGATCTTAGCAATGAACCAGACCACCACAGGCTCGGTGAGGCGCCGGGAGGAAAGTAAGGAGCATTAAATTGTGCCCTCCCGCAGAGCATGCTCCCGCACACGAACTGTGCACACACGTGTGAGGGCCCGGTCCATAACACACACCGTGTCCCGAGCAGTTACCGACGCTTTCGCATAAACACAGACAAGGGCAGTTTGGTGGGGAGCTATCTGCCTTTCTCCCTGGCTTCCGGTCAGGAGAGGTGCAGAAGGGACAGCCGTGTGCAGTCCGGGCCGCCCCCAGGGCCCGAGGCACCAAGCCTCCACCGCCCGTCCGCTGGGAGGGCGCCTGCTGTTTGGGTCTGCTGTTGGCATTCGCCGTGCCAGGGGCGCATTCACACTCCACGACTCAAACCAGACGCTACCTGGGGAAAGATGGCCAGCCGGGGGCATGGTGGGTAAGGTGGGTGGGTCCCACTTGGCCTCAAGTCTCGGACCTGGCCGCTGAAGAAACACGCCGGGCAACGTGCGTGTGCCCAGACCCTGAGAGGAGAATGGAGGCGGTGTCAGGGCGTGGCCACGCCCCTCAGGGGCTTGGCACCTTCCCTCCTCCTTCCCCTCCCCTGGAAGCACAGGACCCCATAACACATTTAAGAGAGGATAAGAGAGAGGAGAGAGAAAGTCCCCTCCTTTTTTATAAAATTTTTGGCAGCGGGCACATGCTGGAGAGAGGCAGAGGGAAAGGAGGGCACCTGTGGGGACGGTCATGTCGCCATCTCTTCTCCACCTCCCCTCCCAGGCCTTGGGCACACACACACACGCTCCACCTCCCCTCCCTCTGGGCCCTGGGCACACACACACACACGTCCGGTGGGCTTCTTAAGTCACCAGGTCAGGGACTTGAACCACACGGTTGGCCATGAGGGGTCCAGTCCCATTAACCACCATCCCCCAGGCTGTCCCTTTCGATGTCAGCATTAAAGATATTTAACAGCTTTCTTGAGAGAGCGATTAGGTAGCACAAGGTCCTCCAGTAAAGGGAGAGCTCACTGTTTCCGGCATGTTCGACCCCACGACCTGTGGTTAGGTGAAGCGTTTTGTAACGTCGGTTTCCCTGCAAACGGACAGAAGGTTCTCCAGGGAGACACGCTCGAACTCCGGCCAGTGTGAAGGCCGTCCGGTGCGAGACAGCTGTGCACAGCAGGGACAGCTTGGGACATGGCCTTCCTGGCCTCCTGGGGCCAGACAGTGCTTTCGGTGACTCCTGCCAGCATTCTAGAGTGCCTGGCACCTCACCAAGGGAGCGGCCGGCCCTGCGGACCCCACGAGCTCCGGTCCAGAAAAACTGAACACTGGGCTGTCTCACAAGGGCCTCATGGCCCAGCTCTCTGACTCTCGCCCCTGCCCCGGCCACCTCTGCCTCTGAACACGTGTCAGGCACATGCATCCTACATGGCCGCTCAGACCAGCGGTGACTATGGGGAAGCAGGGGCCCCACCGTCACCCTTGTGGGCCCAGCCAGTGCTCAGGGCCACCGGCTGTGCCTGCACTCCACCTGGAGACCTCGGGCCACGTGGGCACGGTTTGGGGATGACGACGAGGGGGGAGCTGCTAGGAGAGCTGTTCAAGGTCGCGGTCTCAGCAGGGACCTGCTGCCTGCCACGTCCATCCGGGCGGCCTCCCCCAGCGAAGCTCGCACGCTCGCTCTCGCTCTCTCCTGGCTGGGCTGTTCCCGCGCTCCCGCAGGGTGGACAGCATCCACACCGCGCTCTTGGTAGTTATGACAGATCAATCCAAGGCAGCAGCCCCCAGGGATTTCTCTGGCTGTTCGGGTCAGAATTGCTCCGTAAATCAAGGTTAGCAGGAAAGGGCATCTGCTTAAGCTCCGCGGTGGTTAAGACCCGGCAGCGGGACGACAGGCGCCAGTGTGGACGGAGTCTCACTCCACTCCAGCAGGCTCAGCCCCACAGCCAGGACTTCGCCCAGACGTGTGCGGACAGGCCGCCGCTCAGCAAGTGGCCGAGTGGCTGAGGACACAGGCGTGCCGGGCAGGGCCAGGCGAGGGACCGGAGAGCGATCCAGGCAGAGCTCACACTGGAAGCCAAACCTCCACCACGTGGTGAGCACAGAAGCAGAAGCTGTGGAGCAGGAGGGAACGCAGAGGGGCAGCCAGGCCCAGGGGACAGCAGCCTGCTCTGGGGTGCCCCCGGCTGGGGGGAACTTCCTTCTCGCCATGCGTGCCCTGCTGTGGGGTAAGATGTCGGCCCTGTGCCGCTGAGCGCCCTCACTCCGCACTGCTCAGCCGTGCCAGAACACGGGACCCTGGCCGTCGGGTGGGACGTCTCAGCCCAGGCACAAGGAGGGACAAGGACAAGCCGGAGCCCTGGCTCGCTTTCCTGTGGGCACACACATCCTGTGAAGAGGCCTGAGAACTTGCAGGGACAGAAACAGCCATGGTGTGGCTCCTGGGAATTGCGGTGAGACCGCGGCCCAGTCCCACTCCCCCAGGGAGCAGTGCCACCTCAGGCTTCTCTACCCTCCTGGCACGCCCGGAGAGCCAGGGCTGCAGCTATCTTTCCTTGGCAGCGCCCTGGCCGGGCCCCCTGCCCTGGACTCCACTGTGGCTTCCCAGTCCCCTCCTCTGCCCGGGGCAGGGAAGGACGCGGTGCCCTCCTGGTCTGCAGTGTTGGCTCGAGGGTGCCCTGCCGGGGCTGGCTGCTGTCCTCTCTCAGCCACTCGGTGTGTGACAGCAGGAGGCTCAGACGGGCGGTGGAGCGGGCAGCCACCTCCAGACCAGTCCCTGGCTTTCCACGTGGCCTCAAGCTCCTGGAGCTCCTCGGTGACAGGCAGGCAGCACAGTGCTCCCCGCAGGGTCTGTGCAAGGGGCAGAGAGGCCCGCCACACCGAGGCCATCACAGAGAACGGGCCGGCGCTGAGAACGCTGTCGGGGAACCAGCGCTGTGCGCTGCGGCTTCTCGGCCCTCTGTGGGGAAGAGGTCGGGCCAGACGTGCGGGCTGGCTGGAGCTGGACTGGGACGTGCTGCACCCTGTGGAATCCGTGTCCCCGAGGGCCTCAGCGCCGTGCTGGGCACTCTGAGGTGCTGGCAAACGACACCAAATCGCCCTATGGGAGTCCTTCCTGTTCTGGCACTCCCGGCCCGATCAGGTCCAGCAGGAAGTCCCTGCGGGGTGCTCTGCTTCGTTGAACGCCGTGCTCACACGGTAAACCTCCTGTGAACCGAGGAGACGCACCAGGCCTTGTGTCTCTGGGGGGTCCGGTCTATCAGACTGGAAGGTTGGAAGGTCAGGGCTGGAGGAGCACACGGGAGCCGCTGGGCGGGGAGCCCTGGCTCCTGGACAGGCTGCAGAAGGCGGGACAGCCTGGATGACGGACTTAAGGGCAAGTCCAAGACAGATCCTTGAGGTCTGGGAAAGAAAGCGGCAGTGGCGGCCTCCGCAGCCCGGCTTCCTCGTCATTTTTACCGTTTTCCTTCATGACAGGGAGAGAGACCGGCACGTGTGAGGGGACACGGCGGGGCAGGTCTCACGCTGTGGTCCCCTGGCCTCCCCGTCAGCGCGACCACGGACACGGGTCCCCGGTGTGTGCAGGCTGACCTGGGACCTGCACCCACGGCCTTCCCTGTGTCTAGTGTCACTTGGATGCTTTGCCCCTGTGGCCTCAGCTGGTCCCCAGAGTCTGCCTGTCACCCCGCCACCCACTGCTTCTCAGAACCGAAGCGGCTCACGTGTCCAGTCCATGTTCAGGGCCCAGGCTCCAAATCGGGCATCCCTGCCTGGACAGAGCAGCTGACCGAGCGCATCTGCGCCTCCAGCAATGCTCATAAAGCTCTGGGCACACACGCGTGCGTGCATGTGCGTGTGTGTGCACGTGGACGTGCACATGGGAGAGTAGGGCTGCTTCTGGGCCTGGGCCACGGCTATAGGAGGCCGCTGGACTCGGGTGGAGGCCACTGAGGCAGCTGTGGCCTCTAGCTGTCCAGTCCTGGCTCACGGAATCTACAGCCAGAGAGGAAGGCCATGGCCAGGAACAGGGCTGACCACTCCTGCCCTTCACAGAAACGACATGGCCCTAGCCGCATTCTCACAGCAGGGCCTGGACCGGGGCCCTGGGCGGACTTGGCCTGGCTCTGGCCGCCAGAGGGCTGGGCCCCTCTAGGCAGCGCCTCCTTGGGCCGGCGGGTTAGTTACGGCATGGCGCCAGCACAGCACTGGCACGGCCCCGCCTGGCACCGCCGAGACCAGAGACCTAGCCACTCGCCTCCAGCAGGAGCACGGCCCAGCCATGGTTTTCAGCCAAGTTTCCGGAGGTTCTGTCATTTTAGGTTCCACCACAAACAAACGAGAAGTGACATACAAGCAGACTTCAAAGAGGTCATGGAGGGAACCAGCAGTTAGCGTGATGGCTATGTCGCTGGACTCCCATGCAGTCGATCGCGGTTCGAGTCCCAGACCCAGTGGCTTAAACTCACGCTGGGTGTGTGTGCGTGCGTGCCCAAGATCCCGAGAGGAGAATGGAGGAGAAGGGATTGCGGCGTGGCCACCCCCCCTGGGGGGGGTGATTTCTCACTTTCTGTCTCTGTTTTTCTGGCAAGCACATGTGCCCTATAGCAAAAACCTCTCCAAAAAAAAAGTCATGGAAAACAGATTAAAGTACAAGTTCGTTTCAGCACAAAATAAATAAATAAATAAATAAATAATTTAACTCACGTGTAAGTTTTCACACTCTCCATAAGCTTTTTGAAGACCCTGTACTCTAAATGTTATTAAAAGATAAACTTTTCTCCCTTTTTAAAAACAATTCTTGAACATGTGGGTTTTTCTCTTTAAAAAATTCACGACTCACACACGAGAGCCGAGTGAGGGTGACGCCCCTGACTGGCGTGTGGCAGGCTGACCTGGCACGGGCGCGAGGGGTCCCGAGTGTAATCGGGCATGTCCTGACCAGCTCCTTGGCACCGCACCACAGAATCGGCCCTTAAACGCAGCGTTAGAAACAGCTGGCCCAAAGGCGGCTATGGCTTTGCTATAGGTAACGAGTCTGGCTGTTAAGAAGAGCAGCACTTTCCGGTGGAAACTGTTTCCTTGGGCAAGTAAGGAGCGAACGGCGGTCAGAATAAGCTGCTCCCTGTGCTGAGTTCATCTTCAGACTTGCTCTCAAAACCACCTGTCGCCTCGGGAACCAGCAGTTAGCGTAATGGCTATGTCGCTGGACTCCCACGTAGTCGACCGGTTCGCATCCTGGACCCGGTGGCTTAAAACTCATGCCGGGCGCGTGTGCGTGCGTGCCCAAGATCCCGAGAGGAGAATGGAGGAGAAGGGATTGCGGCGTGACCATCTCCCCTGGGGGGTGATTTCTCGCTTTCTGTCTCTATGTCTCTCTCTGTCTGTCTGGTGAGCGCACGCGCCCTACAGTGAAAATCTCTCAACAACAACAAAAAAAAAACCACCTGTCGCCTCAGGTGGACCCTCCTCATAAGCTAACTTTGCTCAATAAAAAAGTAATCCCTCAATTTAGAGGCACTGTTTAGCAAGCTACGCTGAAAATTCCAGATTCTTCTGAACCTGGGAGGCCGAGGGGGCATGGCTGGGAGGGGAGGAGCCAGGCGATGGCGGGGGACAGGCAGGCGGAGGTGGCCAGGCTGTGCAGCTGCTGCCTGCTCCTGGACCTGTCAGTGTGTGGGGCCGTGGGACCGTGGGGACCGTAGCTGGGCGGCCCGCTGCGGCTGGTGCTGCTCCCAGAGCCAACCATGTCCCGCTCCACATCCAGGGACCCGTGCTGGCGCCGCCAGGGTATTTGCACCACAGACACCGGTAAACCGGGAGCCCAGGTCCCACCTGGAGCCGCGCAGCCCAGCTGGGTGAGGGCTCTGCTGCCCCCACCCTTCCCAGCAAGGCCACAGAGCGTAAGAGTGGGATGGAGCCGAGCCACCTAAGCCGGCGCCTGTGCCCTCAGCCCCCGTCTACACCGGGAGCCCTGTCTTTCTGAGGAACCCATCTCTGAAACGGACAAGGAGGAAGGGAGAATCCGCCGTGATGGGTTTCCAGAGCCAGAGTACGGGACTCGGCCTTCCCGAGCCTGCCTACGGGTCTGGCCGGGGCTGCTGGACCGCGGCACGTGCTCAAGGGCTGCCCGCTGCACGGCAGATCCGAGGGGCTGTCCCGGGGCTGTCCCGGGTCTCTGACTGTCCCTGGACTGGCCCTCCAACTAATCTGTTCTTCCTTGAGGGGAGAACCAGAACTTTGAGACTCCAAAACCCCAGGGCCTGGAAAACTAGGGCCTCTCCGTGAGCAGTCATTCGCTCATGGCCTAATGAAAAAGGAAGGCAGGGAGGGCGGGGAGGAGGGCAGGGAGGAGGGTGGAGAGGACGAAGAGGAGGGCGAGGAGGATGGGAAGGAGGGCAGGGAGGGCGAGGAGGGCAGGAGGGCGAGGAGGATGGGAAAGAGGGCAGGGAGGGCGAGGAGGGCGAGGAGGAGGGCAGGGAGGAGGGTGGAGAGAATGAAGAGGAGGGCGAGGAGGATGGGAAGGAGGGCAGGGAGGGCGAGGAGGAGGGTGGGGAGGGCGAGGAGGAGGGCAGGGAGAGCGAGAAGGAAAGGGAGGAGGGTGGGGAAGGAGGGAGGGCGGGGAAGGAATCGCACGCAGAAAGTCAGCAAGACCCCGGCAACTCCCGTGGCACACTGCACTTGAGTGCCCAAGTGTCATTCCAACAAACTCTCAGTACAATGGAAGTTCTGGGGGGCCCTTGCACAGTTTATGGGGGAGCATTAATCTGTGGGACAAGCCGCAAACACAATCTAAGCACCACCATCAGCAAACTCGTAGGGAGGGCCTTCAGTGTGGACCCCACGGGAACAGCCCGAGATCTGGGACCTGACGCTGCTTCAGGCAAAGCTGCAGACAGGCTGAGCGAAAGGCCTACAGCAGCCCTACCGAGACGCGGGTGTGCGCAGCCGCGCTGGGCCTGCCTCCCCGACACGGAGAAGGGGCCGGGGGTCCCCTCCAGGAACTTCGCAGCACCCTTGAACCAGCAGCACAGTGATTTCTTTAATATTTTTCTCTAAAATTGACTAACATTTCAAAAACCTGAATGACCTCATTACAAAAGAAAACAACCATTGAGAGAACTGGGGTGACCAGCCATACAGACACAGCCCGCAGAAAACACTGACCACGTGCTCCATCTCAGCCAGCTGCTGCCACCTGCGAGCCCGGGACAGCGTCCTGCCCTGGCGCTTGGCAAGTGTCCGGCTGTTAAAGACATGCTGGAACCCAGCGGGGACCTGGTCTGGGCCACCAGAGAGCAGAGAGATTCCTCCGCGGGAGTTCCACCACGCTCCCTCCTGGCCCGGCCTGGGCCTCACAGCCAAGGCTTGCCTGGAGAGCCCTGCGCTGACCCCGGCTGTGAGTGGGTTCTGGGTGTCCTTTGGTGACCTCGAGCCCCTCCTAAGCCGGACCTTCCCTCCAGGACAGTTCCTGGGCAGCAGAGCCAGCCCTCTGCCCTGAGCGGTGGAGTGAGCCGGGCTCAGAAAAGGCAGCTGAGATGGCCAGATGTCACCCTGGGGCAGACCTCCCAGTTCAGGGGCCACAGGCCAGTCTGCCCAGTGGCCACCAGCTGGCCAAGGCCTTGCATTTCACAAGGAGGGGACTAGACCCTGAAGGGGTTTGAGATCTGCCACCTTTGCTCCGTTTCTGTGCCCAGAAGGGCGCAGAGGCAGCCCTGCCTTGTGAGGGTGCCCGGGTCTCAGGGGTTTCGCTGAGGCTCACGATGCCGATGCCGGCAGCAGAGGAGGCTCCGCCCGCTCCCTTCTCTGCGAGAGGCTGGCTCTGAAACCAGGCAGGCAAGACCTCCCTCTCCGGGCGCACACCCCGCCCGTCCAGGCAGTCAGAGAGAGGCTTTCATGGCTTCAGAAGTTCCCCCAGGTCCTCCAGCCGCAGGAGGCTGGCCTGGGTAACTGAATCCGACTTGAGGAAGGAGAAAAAAAAAAAGCACAGTGACCTTTTGTCCCAGCACAAGCTCCGGGCTCCCTCCGGCCCGCGGAGGCGGCCGGCCAGGAGAGTAAGGGATTGCAGATGCGCG
>NW_006159689.1:1083263-1087018 GCF_000334495.1 Tupaia belangeri chinensis | reverse complement strand
GCCTGGCGCCCCTCCCGCTCCCGCCACTAGCGCGGCTCCCTCTGGGCTGCTTCTGGGGCGCCGCGCGGACTCTTTCCAGCAAAGCGGCGACGCGAACTCAACCCTTCCAGGGAAGGAGGTTCACCTCGGGTCGCGGGGAGGAGCGCAGGCCCTTCCCGAGCACCAGGGGCTGCTCTCGAGCTGCAGAGCGAGCGGGCGAGCGCGGGGCGGGTGCAGGTAGCGTGGCCTTCCGCGGCGGGCGCGGCGAGCACCCAATCCCGGGTGTCCAACCCGAACTGGACACCCAAGCCGGGGATGCGCGAGCTTGCGCCTTCGTGGGCCGCTCGGGGGAAGCGCCCTCAACCGACATGGCCGGGGACACCTCTGTGCTGCGGGGGTCCAGGCCCAAGACCGGACCCCCACCTCCCCCAGGCACTCACGCGGGACTGGGGATGAGAAAGGCAGGCCTGGCCATGAAAGCGCCCAGGTCTGGGACAGAAGCAGAACTGGCCCCCGTCCGGGTCCCCGGCCCCCGCTCTCCGGCGGAGGCGCCCCTCAGACCGTGCGCCCCCGAGCAGAGCAGAGGCGGGCGGGCGCGCACACACCCCACATACTGCTCACGGCCCACGGCTCCGACCCTGCGCCCTGCGGACCCTCTGGCTCCCAGCACCCTCGCGCTCCGCGGGCTTCGGCGGCTGGGCTCCAGCCCTTATAGCCCCGAGCCCTCCGAGAAGGGGGGCGGGTCTCCTCCCACTTGCCTGCTCCCGATTGGCCCCCGGGTGTAGTGACAACGGCGGGGATCGGGTCCCCCAGGAACCAGAGTAGGGCACTAGAGCAGGCGCCAAGTCCGGACAGTAACGCGAGGGTATCGGACAGTGGACCCCGAGGTGGGCTCCAGGATCCGGCGGCAGCAAACGGCCGATGCCAGCCCCCCGCCAGCCGCCGACAGCGCGGAACCTGGGACCCGCTCGTCGGTACTGGTTCTTCGTCTGTAAAATGGGGGTAACCATTAGCGGTGAGGAGCAGTCATTCCGCGTAAGGCGCGGAGCACAGCCGGCTGAGATGCGCGAGCGCAAGGGGACCCTGCTGCGATCCGCAGTCGGTGAGGACCCCTCTGCCTGGAAGGACCTGCAGCACGCTGGGATGAGCAAGCCGAGGCTCCCTGGAGAGGGAACGGGAGTTTGCTGAAACTGGACAGCCTTGGCAGAAGAATTCAAGCCAGGGATTTACTGCGGAGCCGGAATGTGGAGGCGGGGACTCTCCCAGTCCTGAGCAAAGTGGGAGGCAACACTGGAAGCCACCCCCTCTGGGCAGGGGCCAGGCCCAAGCCCCTCCACCCTGCCTGGAGCTGAAGTCCCAAGTCATGAGATCCTGGCTCCCTAGTGTCCCCTCCCCTCCCTGCTGCCTCTGGCCCCTCTGGCCCCTGGTCTCCTGGGGAAGGTCACGGGAAGAGGCCCACTTTGGCTACTTTGAAGCCATCTGGTTGTTTTTTAACTTAAAAATCCTGAAATTCTAAACAGACCCTCCCCAGTTGTGTTGGAGACCAAGCATTTTCTCCCTGGTCAGTCAGGCCCTGGGGGGTGTTTGTTGCACCCCTGGGCCGTTGGGGAAACTGAGGCTCAAGGTGCTCCTGGGAAACAGCAGCGTGGACCCGGGAGCGCCCACCTTCCCCCAGGCAGGGCTGCTGTGCTTCACTCTGCCCTTCCTTCCCGTGGCCTGAGCACCCACCTGGTGCAGGTCCTGGTGCTAGGAGCAGGATGAGTGAGGACAGAGCCGGCCAGAGCCGAGCAGGCTGCCAGGACAGCACAGAAGTGGCGGTGCAAAGGCCCTGGCTGAGGCTGGCCCTGGCCCTCCAGCCTGGCCTCCGCCATCTGTAGCCGACTGGGGACAGGCCATGTCCTTAGGCCTTCTGCAAGCACCAGGACGCCGGGAGCCTGAGACAGCAGGAGCCCAGGTCCTAGCATGGCCCAGAGCTGCCCATCTTAGCGAGTCATGTGCCCATGGGGGACCGTGGCGTGGCAGCTGCCAGCCCGGCTTTGGGGACCGGCCCTGCAGAGTCCTTTGGGAGGGAAGTGGCCTGTGCCTGGACACACAGCCACAAGGTCCCCATTGACTCAGGCACTGGTTTGTGGTCAGCACATGGTCTACGCCCGGCCCTTCACGACCCACTCCGAGACAGGGAAACAGGAGGAAAGGGGGCCTGCCTTCTGCTGGGTGGTGTGCCTTCTTGTCACTTTGGGGCTGGGTGGGGAGAAGCCATCTGGGAGCAGTGTGTGCCAGGGTGAAGCGAGCCCTTGGGGCGGAGCCTCTGTATTCAGCTAGGCCGGACAGCAGGGCCTCTCCCCAGACCTGTCGGCATCGACACGGCGTGTCTGTCTTCACTTGGTGCACTCCGAGGTGACTTCCATCGTCTGCTGTCAAGTGGTATCTTAGCTTTCAGCCTCCTGGCAGTGGGGCCTGAGGTCTGTGGGCCAGGCAGGCAGCTTGCGTGCCAGCAGAAGGTCCTGCTGCTTTGTGGGGAGCAGGCCCTGGGGCTCTGAGAATGAACTACCTGCCCGAAGTCCAGGCCAGGAGGGGCAGCGGTGTGATCAGGGGCCCTGGCCTGGCCCTTACGGGAGGAGGTTTCTCTCAGCATGGTCCCAGAGCTAGAGGGAGGGGCGCCTGAGCGGCAGAGCCTGACTGGGGCAGGGGTGGCAGGGCGCCCAGTGCCCAGTGCCCAGTGCCCGTGGTTGCCACAGCTGGCGCTGGCCCTGCAGGGACACTTTGACTTTGGCCAGGAGGTGGGCCACAGTGGCCATGACACGGCTTCTCCTACAGTTTCTTCAAAACTCTATCCTGAGTGAGAGACTTGCTCATTGGTCTGGCTCCTCTCAAACAGCCCACCCTCTGCCCCACCCACCCCTACACAAGCAGACCTGCTGTACTCCATGGCCGGCGCTGGCTGAGGGTCTGCTCTGTCCTCTTGCCTCAGGACAGCCTAGTTGCCAGGGCCAGGCTTCCCCCAGCCTGAACTAACAGAAGAGGCCCCTGATGTCCCCAGCAGGGGAAGCGCTCCTTCATGAACACGGGCTGCTCCACATCCTGGTGATGTGGCGATGTTTCGCTCATGCTTTGAGATAGCTTGACCTGTCTACAAAAGCCATCTTCCTTGTCTTATGAATAGAAGCCAGAGTGTACACTTACTTATTTATTTTTACAGGATTTTTGCTATAGAGCATGTGTGCTCGCCAAAGAGAGATGGAGAGACAGAAAGTGAGAAATCACCCCCGGGGGATGGCCACACCACAGTCCCTTCTCCTTCATTCTCCTCTCAGCATCTTGGGCACGCACGCACCTAGCATGACTTAAGTCTCCGGGTGCAGGATCTGAACTGCAGTCGACTACATGGGAGTCCAGTGATGTAACCATCACACCATGTGCTGGTCCCCAGAGCGTACACTTTGAAACTTCCTTTCCATGACGGTTAAGGTGCTAGACTCCCACATGGCTGACCACAGTTCAAGCTCTGGACCTGGCAGCTTGAAAATCATGCTGGGTGTGTGTGCATGCGTGCCCAGAATCTCAAAATGAGAACAGAGGAGAAGGGACTGTGGCATGGCCATCCCGGGGGTGAGGGTGGACGACTTCTCACTTTCCCTCTCATTGTCTCTCTCTGGTGAACACACAGCACCCCATGGCAAAAGAAAAAAAAAAGAGTTTCTTTCCTCAACAGTATTATCTTTAGAAAATCTTTTTTTTTTTTTTTGAGAAGTTTTTGCTATAGGGCAGTTGCCATC
>NW_006159689.1:1077048-1083249 GCF_000334495.1 Tupaia belangeri chinensis | reverse complement strand
CCATTCTCCTCTCGGGATCTTGGGCATGCACGCACACACGCCCGGTGTGAGTTTAAGCCACCGGGTCCAGGACTCGAATGGCAGTCGACTACGTGGGAGTCCAGCGACATAGCCATTACGGTAACTGCTGGTCCCTAGAAAATCTTTTTGCCCTTAGCAGATATTTGTACACACACACACTGTATTTGTTCTAACATTTTCAAACATGCACAGATAATCGGGGAGCCCCACGTACCCCCAGTCCTGTCTCCCACCACAGCCGGCCTTGGGCTGGTCTGGTTTGGCTGGAACAAACCCTGGTAAGACCTGACTCATGAATAACTCGTCGTAAGTGCTGTGGAGACTCTTGTGACCACAGTACCGATATGCCGCCAGTCGAAGTGGATGCATGTCTTAATACTGTCTGACGCTGGCTTTACAGTGGGACTTCCCTGTGGCCTCAGACCCTCTGTACGGCTTGTCGACTCTCGTGGGGCAGTCGCAGCGGGGGTGGCCAAGACCGAAAATCTGCAGTCCCCACAGTCACCTCCCGTGTCATCTGCCCTGCCCCCTTGGGCAGCCTGAAGGTGGCGAGTGTCTTAGCCACTTAGCAACGCTGCGTGTAGCTGCTCTCACATGGACGTCCGCTTCCCCCTGGGCTAGGTGGCACTGAGACCAGGACTGCACGTGCGGGGAGAGCAGCGCCCAGGTCAGAGCTGCGGGAAGGGAGGGTGGAACCGGCCAGCCAGGAGCAGCCGCAGGAAACACTGGGCCGGCCTGGAGCCCGCCGGACTCCCTGCGGCCTCGGCAAGGCACTTGCTCTTCTGTGAGACAGAGAGGGCATGCTCAGACCCTAGCTGCAGCGCACACACCTGTCCAGAGAGAAGCCAGGCCAGGTTATCACCAGACACGGCGTTATTCTGCAGGGACCTGACCTGAGCGCAGCACCGAGACGTCCACTGTCCACCTGTCCACCGCTGCTGCCTGCACCTGGCAGATGCTGGAGACATTGTCACCTTTGCAGGGCCTGGTCACACGATGGATGGGGACTCCCTCCCGGGAGGTGAAGAGCCCGGGAAGGGGCGATCGTGACCTGGCCGTGCTCCAGAGCCCTCCTGTGTGGCCAGGCTCCTAACCACTTCCTCCAGAATCCCGTGAACAGACCCCCATTCACAGCGCGAAGGAGAGCTGTGACCAAAGGCCCGGGTTCCCGGCAGAGCGAGGGCAAACTCTGGAGGTCAGGGTGAGCAGGTGCTCAATGACACCAGCAGACGGATACTCGATGACATCATTCAGGTGCTTGATGGTGTCATGCAGGTGCTGATGACGTCGTAAGAACGGGTGCTTCATGGCGTCATACATGCAGGTGCTGATGGCGTCGTGCGGACGGATACTTGACGTCGTGCAGGTGTTCGATGACGCTGTGTGGATGCATGATGACGTCGTACAGTGCTTGATGCTGTCAGGCAGGTGCTTGGTGATGTCATGTGGTGCGTGATGGCGTCGTGTGGTGCGTGATGGTGTCGTGCATGCGGGTGCTCGATGGCATCATATGTGTGCTTGATGATGCCATATGAGTAGTCGATGACATCATGCGGGTGCTTGATGGTGTCGCGTGGGTGCATGGTGACATCATGTGTGTGCTTGATGATGTCGTGTGAGTAGTCGATGGCGTCACGCAGGTGCTTGCTGGCGTCCTGTGTATATAGAAATAGGCAACGAGGGTAGGTCTGAAATGTCCTCTCCGTGAAAACAACCGCAGCAAACCCTAAACCCCGTGGCTGTGCTCCGGGAGATGGGTACACTCCGTTGGTCCCAGGGCCGTCACACTGAGCGTGTGGAAGCCCTTCTGCTGGTGCACATCCGCACGGTCTCATCTGTCGGTCCCAGCTCAGTAACCTGGAGGTGAGGCACAGGAGGTGTGGCTTCAGTGTGGGAGCAGAGCTGTACTAATGGCCCACCGTCACTCTGAGTGTTTTCATCGCCCCCAGGAGAAACAGAAATTCCGAGTCTCTAGTCCGGAGGGGCAGGGACTGCAGGAGTGAGGCTGCATGGTCCTGCGTGGGCAGAGGGGGCCGCAGGCCACAGTGAGCCAGTGAGGCCTGCCCAGAGCCTCAGGTGGCCAGGCCCCAGGTCCTAGAGGCCTCCCTCCCAGGCCCCTTGTAAGGACAGGCCACCAACAGTGTGGGGCTGAGCCTCCACTCCCCCATCAGCTCTTCTTGGGGGTCCCTGGGGCCTCCCTCCTGCCTGTCCATGGCCCACAGGACCAGGGTTGTGGGCCTCTTGGCACCAGCCAGTCTGCCTGGTCTGCTCCTGGCAGCGAGGCCAGGACAGGAACAAGGGGCTGTGTGTCCTGGCGCAGACCGCCCCAGTCCCGGCCTCGGGCTGTGGAGTGAGCTACTGGGACCTTCTCGGGAGACGTCGATGTTGGTGAGCACGCCCAGTGTGGCGCCGGCATCAGGTGACCCTCTGCGGCTGTCTGAAGAGCACCTGGGACCTGATGCTGAGCTGTCACATGTGCCCACAGGAAACCCTGTGATCTGTGACCACGTTCCTCTATGGCTCATCACCCAAGGGCCCTGCCTGTTCCTCTGCCTCCTCCTGCAGCCCCCACCCCTGCTGAGAGTCCAGCTTAGATGCCCATGCAGCACGGCCCCAGGCCTACACTCAGTCCATGGCAGGAGCCGCCTCCAAGCCAGCTTAAGCCGGATAGGAAGGACATGCCCCGTCGCTGAGAGCCAGTGTCCCTAGGCAGTCTCCCTCCTTGGCCGGCCTCTGGGTAGTCTGGGGCTCAGGTAGGCCCTCTCCTGGTGGTCAGAGGTTCCTGCAGGGAGCTGCCCCAGTGAGGGGTGAGGGGTGAACTTTCCTCCCAACCATAGGCTGTCCTGGAGCCAGGGACTGGGGTTCAACCTGGAGCCCCTCGGATGAGACACGAATGTCCAAACCCAGGGACAGTCAAACAGGTTTCCTGAGGGAAAGTTATAACTCTTCAGGGTCGTCTGTTTATTGTGGGCAGCCTCAGGGTCATCTGTTTATTGTGGGCAGCACGGAGATGACACAGTGTTACAACTCTTCAGGGTCGTCCGGAGACAACGCGGTGTCACAACTCTTCAGGGTCTTCTGGAGATGATGCATTGTTACAACTCTTGTCTGGCGATTGTGGGCCAGGGATCGTGGTTATATACAGGCTGGTGGGCCGTGATTGGTTATAAAAGGTGGGTTATGATTGGTTGCTTTGTGGACCAATCACGAGGTGCCAGATATGCAAATCTGAGGGATTCTAGTAGCCAATCAGAGTATGATTTTGAAGGTGAGGTTTTGAAGGGAAGCCAATCATGGCTTTTGGCATTGTGTAATTGTTTGCTCTCTGAGAAACTGGAGATATTTGCTGGTGCAGCCTCCCACACACGAAGAGGTCCCAGAGGGGAGGCAGGTGCAGGGGCCAGGAGCAGAACCCCTCATGGAGCATCTGAGGAGCCCCAGTGGGCTCAGAGGTCGGAGGACATTCCCACCCACCCCTCTCCCAGACTGGCAGACGGCACTGAAAGGGGGGATGTGGCAGTCCCCCAGGGGTGGAACGAGGGTTCTTCGTCCAGTCACCCACCACCATAGCCGTGTCCTGGGCTGCTGACAGCACCTCGGGCTTCACTAGGGACTGTCCACCCCACGTGGGCCAGTGCACCTGCTGTCACCACAGTGACTGGCCTGGGCCGTCGGAGGGATCCCAGGACCACCTCTGGGACCCGTGGGGAAGGAGCTCCCTGTCCACCGGGGCTGCCAGGCCACTGGGGCAGAACGCTGACCTGAGGCCAGTGCAGAGGAAGCGGAGCAAGGGCTGAGTGCCTGGACCTGCTGTGCCTGCACTGGCCCACGGAACCAAGAAGCCCTTCTCCGCTTACAGCAGCGTGGCATTTCCTCTGTCGGTGCAGTGGGCTGCAGCCCAGCTCCCTGGCAGTCCGGAGGACGCTGGGAAGAGGCTCCAAACACCAGGAAAGGCAGAGGGTGCTCAGAGCACAGATGGGGGCGAGGCCTGGGTCTGAGAGCTGCAGCTCAGGGAGGGACAGGCCGTCACGGAGAGGGGACGGCTGCTGCTGGTCCCCGTCAGCTAGACTGAAGTGGCCTCAGCAGAGACCAGCGGAAGGGGCTGGGAAGGCACCCCAGCAGTGGGCACTGGGCTGCAGGGGACACTGGCAGGACAGCCTTGGGGCCGCCCTGCTGGCTGCGGGCGGAGCCTTATTTTCTTCTAAAAACACAGCTGGGGAAGAGGCATCACTGGCCACAGGGCGGGAGTTGGCCCACACTGGCTGTCACCACCCAGAGGGTGTTGGAGGCGGTCTCCTAGACGGACGGGGAGAGCGAGCTGCGTGCGGCCTACGCGGAGCTCCAGTGCGTCAGAGCCTGGCGGGGCCCTGGGGCTGTGGAGCCTCCGGCCCACTCCACCTGGTGACAGATGGCGAGGGCCCTGGGTAGCCTGGCCACCTCGTGTGGAGTGGCTGGCAGGCCGGGACCCTCGCAGTGACCGCGGGCTGGGGCAGACACTGGCCCTTCAGGAG
This sequence comes from Tupaia belangeri chinensis, assembly GCF_000334495.1. Lineage (NCBI taxonomy): Eukaryota > Metazoa > Chordata > Mammalia > Scandentia > Tupaiidae > Tupaia > Tupaia belangeri. Next base: position 1,078,717 of record NW_006159689.1, on the reverse strand, counting down.
GTGCTGTGCTCTCACCTCCCGAGCAGACCCATGTCCCACCTTAGGTCGGCGCATTTCCAGAAGGGCACGGGGTGTTCTGGGCAGTTGCACACGTGTTGCGGCGTGTGTGGTGCATGCGTGTGCATGTGTGGCACGGTGTTTGCACCTGTTGCCCCTCTCTGGGCACCGGGGCTGGTCCACCTCCTTCGGGGACAAGAATGGGCTCCAAGGCCGACGGTTGCCTGGGACGTAGCTGCACTCAGACTCCATTCTGCCCAGTCTAGCAGAGAAAGTCATCCCCCCGTGTTCCCGTCAAAATGCACGGCCTTGGCCTTTCCTCCTTGTCCTTGTCCAGGCCAGAAGAGACCCTGGCCCCTTTGCCAGCCTGGAGAGGCCTCCAGGAGTGGCGCTGACAGCATGACCCCGCCACGCCCCGCACTGGAGATGCCCCGTGCTCCTCGGTCGGGTCACGCCAGCATCGCGGGCTGCAGGCTGGGTCCCTGGCCGCGGCCTGACCTGCTCCTTGCGGCCAGGATTGAGCATCTAGCTTTAGTCTGACCTCCCACCCCCACTCAGCCCCCTGAACCTGGGATGGCCTCTGAGCTGCTGGCTCAGGGCTGTGCTGGGGCTCTCCTGGGTGCTTGGCATGCTCTTCTGGTCCCGGGGTGACTGCAGAGCTTCTGGTGGTGTGGAGACCCTGACACTTGCCACCCTGCCCCTGCCATGGGCCCCAGAGAAGGAGCTGAATTTTTTTAAAGAAATAAGTGAATTTCCTCCCTGAAATACTCGCGGGTTGAAGACTGGCCTTCAAAGCTCACGTGAAGTAACTGCATTCACGCAGTGTTGAGGACGGGCCTGTGCCAGCTAGGATGCAGCATGCGAGCTGACGGTGCCCAGCAGCCTGCACTGCGGGATGGCGTGTCACAGCTGTACCAGGGTGCCAAGGTGCTTCCCAGACGTGCTCCCATCCTGGGCGGGTCTGTCCCGGACCGGCCACGAGCAGCCAGTGGACAGCCCTGGGAGATGGACGGAGACCCAGTTTGAGAACTGCCGTTGAGGTCCATGCTGTCGCCTGGCCCTGGTCACTGTCCCAGCTGGTGTCCCAGGCACCTGGCACCCCCCTCGCCGCCTGCCAGCCTGGGGTAATCATGATGCCACCACAGGCCCGAGGGCCCAGGCCCCTTGCTGCGGGAGGAGGTGCAGTTTGTGCGTCCCTCAGCTCTGCCGGCAGCGGGGCCCCGGGCCGTTCTGAGCGTGCTCCTAGGGCGCATCCGAACAGGGCTCGCCGAGGAGAGGTTCTGTCTGTGCTCTTCTTCTGTGCTTAGTTTTACTGAGGCTCCACTGATAAACAAGACTGCACACACTTAAAGGCGCCCGTCTTGGTGAGGTTAGGCACACGCCTCCATGCCACCTCGCAGCCAGGCACCACCAAACCCGCCGCCCCTGGAGGTCCTGTGCTCTCCAGTGGGGTTTGCAGGACGCCTCGCCTCCTGGCGCACGTGGCTCCAGAGTGACTTCCCATGCGAAACGGAAACCTAGTCTGAGACGCGGTGCCGGCCTCGCCCAGCCGGCAGCTCCCGCCCGGCCCTCTGCTCCTGAGCTCAGCCCGTCCCGAGGGCGGCGGAACCAGCAGTGCTCGCCCGGTTCGGCTGCAGCTGGCCCCGGGCCCCCCGCCGGGGCAGATGGGCGC
>NW_006159689.1:1075205-1076927 GCF_000334495.1 Tupaia belangeri chinensis | reverse complement strand
AGGGGGCCGGAACCGGCAGTGCTCGCCCGGTTCGGCTGCAGCTGTCCTCGGCCTCCACGCAGGGACAGATGGCAGCTTCTCTTCCTTCTGAGGAGAGTTCACGAGAGGTGAGAGGTGAGAGGTGAGGGGAGCCGAGGGCGGGATGGCAGCAAGGGCCACCAGAGGGGATGCTGGGGGCTGTGGCCACGAGAGGGGGTCCTTGGCAAAGAAGCAGAGCAGCTCAAGATGACCCTATGAAAGGGGCCTGGGAATGAGTACCCCAGCCTCTGCTCTCCTTGGGGAGGCCTGCTGGTTCACCCTAGAGGTCAGGTGTGGGCGGGGCCACGGAGCAGACCCGAGCCCCCACACTCATTTCTCTGAGTACCTGCCTTGCAATTTGGGTGCCCAGCAACGTCACGCCATTTCCACCTTAGAAAGCTTGTCTCGGGACCAGCAGGTGGCGTAATGGCTAGACTCCCATGTAGTTGACTGCGGTTCAAGTCCCAGACCCGGTGGCTTCAACTCAGCTGGGTGCGTGTGCGTGCGTGCCCAGGATCCCGAGAGGAGAAGGGATTGCGGCGTGGCCATCCCCACTGGGTGGTGATTTCTTGCTTTCTGTCTCTCTGTCTCTCTAGTGAGGTCATGCACCCTATAGTAAAAATCTCTCTAAAAGAAAAAAGAAAAGAAAGAACAAGAAAGCTTGTCTCCACACAGAGTGACCTCCCGGCCGTGCGGGCCAGCATGCCGGCGTCCTCTGGAGCCCAGCCGCAGGACACGCACCGAGGCACAGACGCTCCTGCTCTGTGGGCTGGAAACTTGTCAGGCATCGGAGCGTGGGGCTTGAAAGCGTGCAGAGCACCCAGCCTGTCACTAAGTATATGCGACGGCTGGCCGGTGGCATGCGGCAGAATGCAGCTTCTGAGCAGCGTCTGCACTTTTAGGTAAAAGCCCCCCAAACCGAATCATCAGAGAGGTCCTTTTTCTTTCTAGATTTTTCTTATAGGACTTGTGTGCTGGCCAGAGAGAGGCAGTGAGAGGGAAGGTGAGAAGTCACCCCCAGTGAGGACGGCCACCTTCCATTCCCTTCTGTATTCTTTCGGGATTTGGGGTTGGGCACACGTGCACACACGTCTGGTGTGTTTGGAGACATACCTTTTAAAATCACTTTTTGTCTTGTATTTTCTTCATTAAAGGTTGGTTTGTTGTAACCAATGAAAGCAATACAAAAACAAGGAGGAAACTCGTCACATACCTCAGGAGGCCAGTGCGTGGCCGACGTCCCTGTTCTGTTCCTGAGGCGTGTCTGTGAGCCCGCGGCGTGCAGCTGTGGGGAGGCCTGCTGCCTACAAGCCCGGCCTCCGCCCAGCGCTCAAAGATGAAAGCGAAGTCCAGTGGGACTCTTGAGCCCAGCGTGCGTGGATCGGAGCAGGCCGCTCACTCGCTGAGGTCTGGGCCTTTCGGCAGAGCCCTTGGCTGGGCCAGGCCCTCCCTCACTGCGGAGGAGCCCAGGGCGGCTGCTCTCCTCAGGGGAAGAAAAGGAACTTTGTTCGGCCAAGTGCGAGCACCTGGTCCTCCTGTCGGCACATCGGCCTCCGAGCCTGTGAACTTGAGCAGGAAGCCCCGGGGAAGGTCTGTGGGGCACAGGCAAGACTCTGCCAAGAGTATGCCAGAGACGTCGCCCTCGGGGGCCTGTGGAGCGGGGCTTCCACTCTGCAGCCCCACACGCTCAACGCACCCCCCCCG
>NW_006159689.1:1067126-1074834 GCF_000334495.1 Tupaia belangeri chinensis | reverse complement strand
GCGTGCCCAGGATCCCGAGAGGAGAAGGGATTGCGGCGTGGCCATCCCCACTGGGTGGTGATTTCTTGCTTTCTGTCTCTCTGTCTCTCTAGTGAGTGCATGCACCCTATAGTAAAAATCTCTCTAAAAGAAAAAAGAAAAGAAAGAACAAGAAAGCTTGTCTCCACACAGAGTGACCTCCCGGCCGTGCGGGCCAGCATGCCGGCGTCCTCTGGAGCCCAGCCGCAGGACACGCACCGAGGCACAGACGCTCCTGCTCTGTGGGCTGGAAACTTGTCAGGCATCGGAGCGTGGGGCTTGAAAGCGTGCAGAGCACCCAGCCTGTCACTAAGTATATGCGACGGCTGGCCGGTGGCATGCGGCAGAATGCAGCTTCTGAGCAGCGTCTGCACTTTTAGGTAAAAGCCCCCCAAACCGAATCATCAGAGAGGTCCTTTTTCTTTCTAGATTTTTCTTATAGGACTTGTGTGCTGGCCAGAGAGAGGCAGTGAGAGGGAAGGTGAGAAGTCACCCCCAGTGAGGACGGCCACCTTCCATTCCCTTCTGTATTCTTTCGGGATTTGGGGTTGGGCACACGTGCACACACGTCTGGTGTGTTTGGAGACATACCTTTTAAAATCACTTTTTGTCTTGTATTTTCTTCATTAAAGGTTGGTTTGTTGTAACCAATGAAAGCAATACAAAAACAAGGAGGAAACTCGTCACATACCTCAGGAGGCCAGTGCGTGGCCGACGTCCCTGTTCTGTTCCTGAGGCGTGTCTGTGAGCCCGCGGCGTGCAGCTGTGGGGAGGCCTGCTGCCTACAAGCCCGGCCTCCGCCCAGCGCTCAAAGATGAAAGCGAAGTCCAGTGGGACTCTTGAGCCCAGCGTGCGTGGATCGGAGCAGGCCGCTCACTCGCTGAGGTCTGGGCCTTTCGGCAGAGCCCTTGGCTGGGCCAGGCCCTCCCTCACTGCGGAGGAGCCCAGGGCGGCTGCTCTCCTCAGGGGAAGAAAAGGAACTTTGTTCGGCCAAGTGCGAGCACCTGGTCCTCCTGTCGGCGCATCGGCCTCCGAGCCTGTGAACTTGAGCAGGAAGCCCCGGGGAAGGTCTGTGGGGCACAGGCAAGACTCTGCCAAGAGTATGCCAGAGACGTCGCCCTCGGGGGCCTGTGGAGCGGGGCTTCCACTCTGCAGCCCCACACGCTCACTGCACCCCCCCTGCAGAAGTACCCTGGACGCTGCCGTGTCCCCATCCCACAGCAGAGGCCGAGGCCGCGGAGCTGCAACCCAGGCTCGAGGCCTGGCACAGGCCGCTTGGTTCCCGGCTTTCTGTCTACACATGGGGCTGATGGTGCCCCCAGAGGCAGTGACAGCTCAGGGGCCCCAGTGTGTACCTGCCATTGTGGGAGCATTGGGTCTATGAAGGCACGGCCTCACCAGCTCTTCAGCAAGCCCTGCGGCTTGTTCCCCATCTCTGCTCAGTCCCTGAAATAAGGGGCTCTCGGCATCTCGGGTATGAGAGTCCGGTCCGAGGCGCACTGCCCTGCAAACCAGCCGGGGTCAGAGACGGCCCTGTCCTCACCCGCCCGGGGCCAGGGTCGGTGCTCCTCCTCCCGCCCGGGGGGTGCAGCTTGGCCCTCTGGACCCAGCTGCACAGCTGCCTCTTGGTGGTCACCACTGCCGGTGCCTCAGTGCTGCTGTCATGGCCACAGGGTCCCGGAAAGGCTGGACGAACCCTGTGCCACCCACACTAAGGCTCCCAGAGGCGTCCTTTACCCCTGGGCCTCTGAGCTGTGGCCATGGTGTGTGACAAGCACCCTGGGCACCGCCATGCCCACTGCCTGCCCCTCCGAGGCTGGTTACACCCCTTTCTGTCTTGCAGAGGATGCACAGCCCCGAGGCCTGCACGCCTTCTCAGCCCCTGCCTCCCCCGCCCCCACCCTGCTCTCCGTAGGCAGGACCCAGACCGCCCAGCTTCCACCCCAGCTGCTTGCGTTCCTGGATGGCTGCAGACAGCAGGAGCCCCGCGTCCACTAATGACTTCCAGACCCACCTGGAGTGCGGCCCCGCTGTCTGACCAGCCAGGGCAGTAGGAGCCGGCCTGGCAGGGTGGGAAGACGGGCTGCTGGGAGGAAGGCCCGCTGCAGAAAGGGCACAGGTCAGACACGGCCTCCCGTGAGGAGGACCCGCCGTGTCTGCGGATGCTGCGTCCTGAGGCCTGCCTGGCAGTGTGGTGCCGGGTCCCACTTCATGCCCCCTCCTGCCCTTGGTAGTACATTTGGTAAATTGTTAGAAAACTGAAACCAGTGATACACACACATACACACACATGCATACATGCATGTATGCACACATACAGGTATACATGCGCACACAGGTGTATATACTCATACCCGTACACGTGTACCTGCATGCACGTGTGTGCACACGTGTGTATGTGCACACCTGTTAGGACACGCCGTTCAGGCCGGCACAGAGGAGACAGCCCTTCCCTGCCTGTGTGAGTGCACCCACCACTGCCTTTGGAGTCCACGCAGACCCAGGGTGGCCTCGCCTCTCATTCTACCTGCAAAGGTCCTTCAGATTCGGGCTGTGGAGCTGGTTAGCGGACCTGGGAGAGCGGCACTGTGCGTGCCCATGCGGGGTTTGCGAAGGAGGTTACCGCGTTCGTCTGCGTGGACTCAGCGTGGAAAATCTGCGCTCCCCGTGGCCAGCTGTGATCTACTCGCCAAGAGCCTGGAGGGGACACATGGAAGGCAGGTGGGTTTCTTCTGAGAACGGGATAGACTTCAGGTTCCAGGAAACACGAGTGGCCTCCTGGGTCCTCGGGGTTTCTGCATTGGACTGAGTCCCATCAACAGCAGTCCCGTCTCCAAGGCCTGAGGCCTGAGGCCCCCCGCATACCAGGGCCCGTGTGGCCTTCCCGGCTGCCATACTCGTGTGAGCTGCTGCTCCCAGTACAGTCCTCGCTGTGCCCATGCCTGTCCTGCGGGGCTGTCTGCCCAGAGCACCTGACCGACGGGGCATGCTGGTTCCCACAGGCACGCCTCTGGGGACACTGCCGACCACTCCTGGGCTGTGGCTGATGCTGGTACAGAGACTGCCACTCATAGTCTTCTCCCGTGGGAAAACGTTGCACCTGGATTCTCCTGCTCAGGAGAGAGAACTGTGCCTCCTGGCAGGGGCCGGGCTGGGCCCTCACCCAGGTCGGCCCTGCTCGGGGCCACTGCCGCTGCGTAGGCAGTTAGACTGGAGGGAGGGGATGCGCACAACGGCTACGAAAGAGAGGGGCAGACGGGAGTGCCCGGTCGAAAGAGACCAGAGTGGCGTTTACAATGCCACGTACAATCGCATCACGTTTTTCCTTGGGGCCAGCAGGTGGCGCGGTGGCTAAGGTGCTGGGCTCGCAGACGGCCGACTACAGTTGAAACCCACGTTGGACACGTGTGCGTGCGTGCCCAAAGTCCCAGGAAGAGGATGAAGGAGAGGAGATTGTGGTGTGGCCACCCCCTGCCCTGGAGGCTGTGGTTTCTCACTTTCCCTCTTTCTCTGTGTGTCTCCAGCACATACACCCTATGGCAACAATCTTAAATGACTTTTAAAAGGGCGTCTCCTCTCTTCTTCCTTCTCCCTTCTTGTAGTTTGCTAAACTGAAAGATCCAGGAAAGTCCAGGGTCAGACTGTGCAGTCAGCCCCGTGGGGTCCAGCTACTTAGCCTCCATGCCACCTGGGCCTGGCGTCAACGACGCAGTGAAGGACGTATGAGATCCCCACGGCGAGAGCTATAAACACGCGGAAGGAGGCAGTAGAGCTCTAAATGCGCGGTGGCAGAACAAGCCCCTGGACTGCTGGGCACGTCCTGACAGGATGCCCGGTTCTCTCTAAATTGCATTAAGAGTTCGATGTCAGTCACATGAAAATTCAAGCAGGTTTTTTTTGGGGGGTAGAGATCAACAAGAAGGAAGTTGGTTTTTTAAAAAGAATTATTTATTTAATTTTATTAATTATTACTATTTTAAAAATTTTGACCAGAGAGGTAGAGAGGAAGGGAAAGGGAGAAAGCAAGCCACCAGGTCTGGGACTCAAGCTATGGTTGGCCATGCGGGAGTCCAGCACTTTAGCCACCACGCCACCTGCTGGTCACATCAACAATTTGATTCTAAAATGTATATGGAAACATGAAGACCCAGCACAAAGCTGAGGGTTTATGCCATGTGACCAAGATTACTGTAGAGGTTCCGGAGTCAGGAAACTGTGCTGTTGGTGTATGGACGGACACGCAGACCGACGGAAAGAAGACGGAGTCCAGAAACGGACTCGCGAATGTAAGGGTGCTTGATTTTCAACAAAGGCTCCAACACGTGAAGCAGGAACTCCACCTAAAACAATGAACTTTGACCCTTTACCTCACACCACTTGAAAAAATTACCTTCACATGGATCATAGACTTAAATGTGAAAGATGAAACAATAAAGCTTCTAGAAGAAAACAGGAAAATAGCTTCACCATCTCAGAGTAGACAAAGGTTTCTTAAACAGAGAGAAAAATAAGCCGGCCTTGGCATGGTGGTTAGGGCAGCTAGATTCCACGTGACCAGCTGAGCGTTTTGAGCCCTGAACCTGGTGGTTTGAATAACACACCGTGTGAGTGTGTGAGTGTGTGTGTGTGTACATGCCCAAAAATCTCCAAAGGGGGAAGATGGATTACAACATAACCATCCTCCACGAAGGGTGATTTCTCCCTCTCCTCTCTCTCTCTCTCTTGTTCTCTCTCTCTGGTGAACACGCAGGCCCACTAGCAAATTTTTTTTTTAATCCAGGTAGGTGGTACAGTGGTTAAGGCAATGGATTCCCACATGGCTGTCTATGGTTTGAGTCCTGGCCTTGGCGTGGACTCAGGTATGTGTGCCCAAAATCCCAGGAGGAGAAGGGATTGTGGTGTGGCCATTCCCTTGGGGACTGGCTTCTCATTTTCCCGCTCTCTGTCTCTCTCCAGCGAGCACAGGGCCCTATGGCAAAAACCTAGAGAGAGAGAGGTGATAAGTGTGACCTAATGAAACGGGGAGCTCTGGCTTCTCACCAGGCGACATTCAGAAAGTGACCGGGGGACGACGCTCCTGGGACATTTATCTGACAGTAAACTAGTTCCCAGAACCTGGAAAGAACATCGAAAAGAAAACCACAACAAACACGTTTAAAAAATTCACGAGTCATCAGGAAAATACAAGTGAGAGTCACGATGCTGCCACACACACACCGGCACGGCCACACCGGGAAGGCCCACACGAGGTGCTGGCCAGGCCAGGAGGAGGAGCGATGGGCCTGCTGTGCTGGGACACTGGCCTGCAGCTTCTTCGTCAAGTACGGCGCCTCTACCAGCCAGCAGTCTCACCTAGGTATTTACCTGCGAGAAACGGAACCGGAAGTTCACATGGACTTGAACACGCGTGTTTATACAAGACGATTCTGCTCACATGCTGTTCAAGACCAGGTGCAGCTGGCAGCCCTCATGCGGCGGTGGAGCGGGGTACACCGGGAGCCGGTCCCACATATTCCCGGTGGTTGGACACACTTCAGGTGTGCGTGTACGTGTGCCCAGCAACAGAAGGACGGAGAGAGACAGAGACAGGGAAAGTGAGCAATCACCCCTTGGGGGAGGGGTGGCCACACTGCAATCCCTTCTCCATTCTCTTAGGGTTTGGGCACACATGCATATGCGCCTGGCATGATTTTCAAGCCGCCAGGTCCATTGAAAAAATTACCTTCACATGGATCATAGACTTAAATGTGAAAGATGAAACAATAAAGCTTCTAGAAGAAAACAGGAAAATAGCTTCACCATCTCAGAGTAGACAAAGGTTTCTTAAACAGAGAGAAAAATAAGCCGGCCTTGGCATGGTGGTTAGGGCAGCTAGATTCCACGTGACCAGCTGAGCGTTTTGAGCCCTGAACCTGGTGGTTTGAATAACACACCGTGTGAGTGTGTGAGTGTGTGTGTGTGTACATGCCCAAAAATCTCCAAAGGGGGAAGATGGATTACAACATAACCATCCTCCACGAAGGGTGATTTCTCCCTCTCCTCTCTCTCTCTCTCTTGTTCTCTCTCTCTGGTGAACACGCAGGCCCACTAGCAAATTTTTTTTTTAATCCAGGTAGGTGGTACAGTGGTTAAGGCAATGGATTCCCACATGGCTGTCTATGGTTTGAGTCCTGGCCTTGGCGTGGACTCAGGTATGTGTGCCCAAAATCCCAGGAGGAGAAGGGATTGTGGTGTGGCCATTCCCTTGGGGACTGGCTTCTCATTTTCCCGCTCTCTGTCTCTCTCCAGCGAGCACAGGGCCCTATGGCAAAAACCTAGAGAGAGAGAGGTGATAAGTGTGACCTAATGAAACGGGGAGCTCTGGCTTCTCACCAGGCGACATTCAGAAAGTGACCGGGGGACGACGCTCCTGGGACATTTATCTGACAGTAAACTAGTTCCCAGAACCTGGAAAGAACATCGAAAAGAAAACCACAACAAACACGTTTAAAAAATTCACGAGTCATCAGGAAAATACAAGTGAGAGTCACGATGCTGCCACACACACACCGGCACGGCCACACCGGGAAGGCCCACACGAGGTGCTGGCCAGGCCAGGAGGAGGAGCGATGGGCCTGCTGTGCTGGGACACTGGCCTGCAGCTTCTTCGTCAAGTACGGCGCCTCTACCAGCCAGCAGTCTCACCTAGGTATTTACCTGCGAGAAACGGAACCGGAAGTTCACATGGACTTGAACACGCGTGTTTATACAAGACGATTCTGCTCACATGCTGTTCAAGACCAGGTGCAGCTGGCAGCCCTCATGCGGCGGTGGAGCGGGGTACACCGGGAGCCGGTCCCACATATTCCCGGTGGTTGGACACACTTCAGGTGTGCGTGTACGTGTGCCCAGCAACAGAAGGACGGAGAGAGACAGAGACAGGGAAAGTGAGCAATCACCCCTTGGGGGAGGGGTGGCCACACTGCAATCCCTTCTCCATTCTCTTAGGGTTTGGGCACACATGCATATGCGCCTGGCATGATTTTCAAGCCGCCAGGTCCAGGACGTCAACCACGGTCAGCCATGCGGGAGTCCAGCGCCTTGAGCTCCACACCACTTCCTGGACCCTCTTGCCATGCTTAGGAAATCACCTTACCTTTTAACAAGGCCTGCCCACGTCTCTGAGGCCTGCAGATGGAAGAACTGGGTCCCGATGTGTGAGGCCCAGTCAGACGGCCCTGCAGGGACCACAGAGTAGCTGCACGTGCCCAGGCAGGATGACGCCCGTGCATGCCTGTGTGCGTGCAGGCGTGTGCCTGTGTATGTACACACACGTGCACCTGTGCACACCCTCACTCAGTGTTTCTTTGCTGGCCCGCAAGGTGCTCTAACCTCTTGGCCTGCGAACGTCTAGGAGTGGCTCTGGAGCAGCGGCCGCCCTGGTCGGGAAGGTCTGGACTCACAGCCGTCTGGGAGCACTTTGCCCCAGGGACCAGTTCTCAGGGAACGGAGTGAAACCGGGCTCCCTCCCTTTCCAACAGGAAAGCTCCAGAGCTTCTTGCTGCACATCTCTTGGGGGACGTGGCATGAGCCCAGTGTGAGGGTGGGAAGGCCTCGCCAGCACCCTGCACTGGGCTCATGCCCCACCCCGCACCCCTATGCGGCCCCCGTCTCTGAGAAGCTCAGAGCGGTGACGGCAGGGTAGGGTCAC
>NW_006159689.1:1062476-1067106 GCF_000334495.1 Tupaia belangeri chinensis | reverse complement strand
AGAGCCGGAGCCGGGGCCCCCCGCCACACTGCCAGGCCGGCCGCCTGAGCTAGGCAGAGGCCGGGAGGGTCCGAAGTTGCAGACAAACAGCTCCGACTCCTGTCTCTGCCGAGACGGGTGGCCAGAGTGGCAGCAAGTCATGCCAGAGAGTAAGTCAGAGGCCAGCCGAGCAGGGAGGGAGACTGTGGGCCCATGGGGAGGAAACAACCGGCTGGTGTCAGAGCCTCGTAAACAAGCATGACTTCACGCTCGTCCTGCACACACCCCTCTGAGGTCAGGCAGACCCCTCCCGTCCCCTGGGCCCACTGCACGGGCCCTGACCCCACAGGGGGTGGGCCTGTGGCTTACGCAAAGGCCACAGGCATGCTGGCTGCTTGGGAGGACATGAGGTCCTGCCTCTGAGCCATGGTGACAAGGCCCGGACACCTCTGTGTGCTAGACCTTGGCCTGGGGACTGCAGCACACGGGTGGGGGTGCTTTGCCCCCGTGAATACCCCGTCTAGTACAGCAGGGCGTGGGCAGGATAACGGGTGGCCTGACCTCATGGTGCCCAACTGAAAGGGACTTCTGCCCATGGGTCAGGGGAAGCTTCTGGAAGGAGCTCGCCAAAGATAGGCAAGAAAAGGACTCCAGACAGGGAGGCCAGCAGGGCTGTCGAGGTGAGGCTGAGGGAGGGCCGAGGCTGGGGACAAGGCACACTGACCCATCTGGCCTGGTCCCCGCCTCCCCAGAGGGGCCGAGCTGCAGGCTTTAGCACAGTGAAGCACTCGGTGTCCTGACCCAGGGAGCGAGGCGCCACGCAGGCCTCCGGGACAGGCCCTCCCATGCAGGTGGCCAGGCGACACTGGCTGTGAGGAAGGCCTGTCCCCTGTCCCCTGCCATCTGCCTCCACAGATCACCAGGCCTGGCCGGGGGCCTCTCCCTGACCCCGCATCTGTGATCTTCAAGGGCTCCACGCGGTGGCTGCCACCTTCTCTCGGGGGATTGGGGTCAGGCCGTGACCGTGGCTCAGGTTCCTTGGGCTGGCTGGCAGGCGGGGGTGGAGGAGCAGAGCTGGCTGGCAGTGCAGCCCCAGCCCAGGCCCTGCCGCCCGCCCCAGCCCCCAGTCCACTCCTCCTCCCACCCATCTGCTCATGTCCACAGCAGGCGACAGAGAGACAGGCTGCCCCCATGCAGGACTGGGGCTAAGGCCTGGGCAGGGTCGCTGGGACGCAGTGCGACCTCGGCTGGGGCCAGGAAGGCCTGGGTCTGAGCCAGCTGAGGGGCCTGTGGCCAGCCTGGCTCCACCACCTGTGGCCGTGGGACTATGGGGCCTAGGGGGCCACGCTCCAGTGGGCCCAACCCCCCCTTTAAGGAGAAGCCGGGCACTCCCCCACAGCGGGCGTGGGTGCCAACAGCCATTCCACCCTCTCTCTCGCTAAATGTTGCACACAATTTACAGACGCAGTTACTGAGGCCAAGGCCACAGTGACCGCCACGGGAGGCCACCCCAAGTGGGAGGCCCACGGGGAGCCAGCAGTGGCACAAGCCCGGGTGGCAGCACTGCTGCTGCAGCGGTGGGCAGGGCGGAGTCCTCGATGGAGCCTGGCTCCCCATGGACACCTGGATGGGGCTTCCGGTTCCGGGCCTTGGCCTCAGAGCAGCCCCAGACTCCACGCTGATGCCCCTCGCCACAGAAAGCCACGCCTGCCGGCCAGGGCTCCCGGCTGGACACCACGCGGCCCAGGCTCAGCCCCTGGGATGCTCCGCCTGGCCCGCCCCAGGCCTGCCCGGGGACCCCATCCTAGCCGGCACGCCAAGGAGCCAGGACAGCAGCACGGACCCATCTCCAACAGGCTGCCACACCAGCCTTCCCGCCTCGTCTGCATGCCTGACGTGGTGGAGAGGGGCTCAGGGTGGAGGGCCAGAGTGCCGCCCTCTGAGCTGCGGGTCGACCTCCCCACACCCTGGGCAGAAGCCCCAGGCAAGGACGCCCCTCCCCCCACAAGGACGCACCTCTGTCACTCCGCCTCGCTCCTGGCCGACCAAGCCAGCCACCTCTGCTCACCATCAACGGGCAGGCGGGCAGGCGAGGCCGAGGGGGCGGAAGCGATTTTGGTAACGGTCACAGGCAGGCAGCGTGACTCGGGGTTTGCAGGTTCGGGACTCGGGGCTCCAGCAGGTGCCACTCCCCCCCCAATCAGTCAGTCACCTCCCGGGCCAGGAGCCCCACTTCTCCAACGCCCACTCTGGGCCCCTCATCTGACGCCCACGCAGCCCTCCCCATGACTCAGCCCTGCTCAGCCTGTTCCCGGCAGCGGGCGCTGGGCCTCCAGCTGGCCGGCTTCGGGTTTGCAGGTTCGGGACTCGGGGCTCCAGCAGGTGCCACTCCCCCCCCAATCAGTCAGTCACCTCCCGGGCCAGGAGCCCCACTTCTCCAACGCCCACTCTGGGCCCCTCATCTGACGCCCACGCAGCCCTCCCCATGACTCAGCCCTGCTCAGCCTGTTCCCGGCAGCGGGCGCTGGGCCTCCAGCTGGCCGGCTTCCCCGGCTGCGGTGGCCCCCCGACTGACTCCCCTCCGGCCTGTGCGCTCCGTAGGCACCCGCGGGGCTGCTTCAGCCATCCCCAACGGTCCTCTTGTGGAAGTAATTATTTTATTTTTGTTATATGAGGGGACTTCAAAAAGTTTGTGGAAAATGAGATTAAAGTCTAGTTTAGTGCAAAAAAGTTTGAAATCCGTGTGGTGTTTTCACGGCACGCTTCTTCCGTGCACCTTCTGAAGACCCATCGTCCCGACGAGCTGAAACTGCCGTCGCAGGACTGGGGTAGGGAGCGAAGCCAGCACCAGGCCTCAGCCTCACCCCGCCCTGCCGCCCTCCCTCCCTCAGCCCTGGGTCAGTCCCCGTCCCGCCTGTCACCGCGGAGTCCCGAGCCCGTGTGCTCACCCGGGGACAAGCTAATCTTCGTGACAGCGTGGGGCTGTGAGAGCTCACGTCACATGGTTGCTCAATCCGTTCCCAGGGCAGCCTGGGCTGGGGTTGGCGCGCGGCCCATCCCTGGGAATGTGGCCACGAGAACCTTCTTCCTGTTACTGACGACGTGTCCTGTGTGCTCGGATCTGGCTGTGCTGTGCTGTCAAGGCCGGCATGTCTGCTCCCGTCGGGGCTCCTGGGTCTCCGTGCCCGTGTGGCCAGCCCTATAAACGGGGCCCGGGGGCAGAGACGGCGCTCGCTGTCCTGTCTCAGCAGAGAAGAGCGCGTCCCCGTGTCCCCAGGAGGAAGCACTGGGGAGCCGCCCGGCCCTCTCGCTGCCCTCGGGCTGCCCTGCCTGCTGCCTTCCTCGGCGCCCGTGACGAACCTGGCCCGAGTGCGACCTGGCGTTGCGCCTCATGAGTGCGTGTCGAGGCCCGGGGGCACCATAGAACGCCTCTGCCGTCTGCAGTGGGGTAGGAGAACATGCGACCAACTTTCCCCGCGGGCGGCACCCACACGCGGACGCGGGCTCTGACACTCCTGCTCGGCCCCTGCTCCCTCGTGGAGTCCAGCATTTCCCCTGTGGCTTCTTCATCTCTGCCTCCCACCAGAGCTCCCAGCCCTGGGCCGGCCCTGGCCTAGCCGGACACACCCAGGGAAGAGGCCAACCTGGCAGAGAAGGGGGTCAGCCCACAGCACGCCCGTCCTGAGAGGGGGTGAGGCGTGGTCTGCAGAGAGAGGGACCTGCGGGGAGGGAGGTCGCCAGGGCTCGGCCCTGTGCATGAACCGAGCCGGGCTGTGGAGCTGCCCCCAGCCAGTGCGGGATGCCACCTCTGCCCGGAAACAGGTCAGGGTAGTCAGGCCAGTCCTGTGGGCCCCGAGGGCTGGAAGCGGAGCCAGACCCGGGAGGGCAGGCAGGCCTGCAGCCTTGGGCAGGAGACAGGGGCGGCCAGCACTGCCGAATGAAGCGTGGAGGAGTCAGTGCTTCCGAACCCCTGGCTGAAGGCCGGCAGGAGCGACGTCACAGCCGGGTGACAGCAAGGGAGCACACCCAGCAGGGGGCCCCGGGAGCTCAGAGGGGCCATGGATGTTGGCTGTGCCAACCCTGGGGTGGGAGCCGCCAGGGAGCAGGGGATGTGGTGAGCCCTAGTGACTCCCCGGGGAGACGGGATGACCGGAGCACCGTCTGGTAGAGAAGGGCAGTCGCCTAGGGGGCGGGAGCGGCCCGAGGCGTCCGGGTGGCGTGTGCGTCTCAGCCCGGCCCCGCTGCGCTTGGGGGCGACCCGGCGCACCCTGCAGACGTCGCTCACCTACACGGGACACGCGGCTCCCCGACACCGGCCACCTCTCCGCCTCCGGGGGGGAGCGTGGTCGCTGTTTTTTAGGGCCGCCTTCCGCCCCTTCTTTAACCTCCACCGGTGGCCGCCAGCATGTCGCCACGTGTTCTTGGGCAGCACGAACACATTTGCAGCCTCGGAGCTCCCGAGGAATCACGCCTCCCGGTCTCCAGTCCAGGGTAGCCCCTCCCCCCCCAGAATGAGAACTGAGGCCGTGACGCGCTTTAACCAAAATGTCAAAATGACACTGGGCCAGCTCCAGCCCAAGCCTGGGGAAGGCCTGGAAGCGCCCACCGCCCCCGTGAGAGCTGTCACCCGTGTGGGGAAAAAGCGGCCAGG
>NW_006159689.1:1053447-1060077 GCF_000334495.1 Tupaia belangeri chinensis | reverse complement strand
GCAGACGTCCCTCGCCTACGCGGGACACGCGGCTCCCGGACACCGGCCACTTCTCGGCCTCGGGGTGTAATCCACGGGGCTGCGTGGTCGCTGTTTTTTAGGGCCGCCTTCCGCCCCTTCTTTAACCTCCACCGGTGGCCGCCAGCATGTCGCCACGTGTTCTTGGGCAGCACGAACACATTTGCAGCCTCGGAGCTCCCGAGGAATCACGCCTCCCGGTCTCCAGTCCAGGGTAGCCCCTCCCCCCCCAGAATGAGAACTGAGGCCGTGACGCGCTTTAACCAAAATGTCAAAATGACACTGGGCCAGCTCCAGCCCAAGCCTGGGGAAGGCCTGGAAGCGCCCACCGCCCCCGTGAGAGCTGTCACCCGTGTGGGGAAAAAGCGGCTCGGCTTCCTCTGCAGACCACCCGAGAGGCCGTGTGGGAGGGAAGGGGCTGAGTGTGCAGGACGAGGACCGGAAGTGGCCCCTACGGGAGCGGGGCCACAGGTGCGCCTGCAGGAGCGCCGTCCTGGCCGGAGCGCCGAGTGATGGACGGAGGAGCTGCCCTGGATGACATCAAGCCTCGGCCCCACGTGGAGCGGAGATGAGCCCGCTGTGCTGTCGGGCTTCTGCCTGTCTTGGTCCCTCTGTCCCTTCACTAAGATCCAGGGACATCCTCTCAACTGCCGGAAGAGACGGCGACATGCAGGGATGAGTCGCAGCTGCCGCCTGGCCCCAGCAGTGGGGCGGGGAGAGCCATGTGTCCTGTGACAGACTGCAGGGTGTGCAGCCAGGCCGACCGCGCGCCTCGGCCCTGCTGCCAGCGGCCAGGGTGGATGAGAGTCATGGCCGCCCAGCCCCGACGTGCCAGGGACGTCTGCAATCTCAGCGTCCGTGTGCAGTCTTCCTGGTGTTAGCTCCTGGTGCAGAATGCTTTTGAGCAGAGTAGACTGACTCCCCGACTCCAAAGGAAAACACAAAAGATCAGCCTAAACAAGGTGGGTCTGGGCTGGCGACCGGGCGTGCCGCACCTTCCATCCAGAGCCACGCTCTCACGCCGGCCGAGGAAGCACCCAAGCTGACAAGCAGCTGGCCCGTGCTCCCTCGTAGGAGCGCACGGTCGTCCATTGCTGCATAACAGGGGACCCCGAAACTGGTGACCCGGCTGGGAAAGGACCCACTTCCAAGCTTGCTCGTTTTGTCACAAGGGGCCAAACATGATACGGCTTCCACATGTGGCCCCAGAATGCATCCCCAGGCCGCAGGGAGCACGGTGAGTTTCGTTCAGCGAGTACAGACTTTGTGCTTTGCAGGAGGAAAGCGCGCTGGAGGTGGCTGGTAGTCATTAGAACAGTGCTTGTGAAGTTTTCAGCAGCACCGAACGGTCTTCCTTGTACAGGGAGTTTAAAATAGAAATGAGATATAATTTAGGAGAGATGGACACTTACATATGAAGTCACGTGCTAGACCCAGTTTCCATCAGCAAACCACGTGAGAGAGGCAGCGGGGGTCAATGCCCGGGGGGCCTGGCCTGCGGCAGGTGCACGCAGGCAACCGCGTCTCCACAGACGGAGGACGGGTCGGGCAGTCGTCCGGAGGGCTGCTCTGGCCGGGGCGGCTGGCTGGACCGTCTGACGGGGCCCGACTCCGCTGGTCAGGGACGCTGCCTGGGTCCGAGTGCCTTGGTTGTGATCGGGCAAATTCTTCTGCTCACACGTGCCTAGAAAATTATCCAGGAGACCACGAGCCACACAGCCATTCTCGCTGGGCGAGGAGATTGCAGTGTTTGGACTTTATTCCTGATACCTGGACTCGCGGTCTTGTTCCGATTTTGCTCTCCCCTCTCCTGTGGCAGGTCCCTGCTGTTACCTGTGACTTAAGCAGAGTGTCCTGCCCCTTTGGTGGTGCCGGCTGGCTGTGCGACACCTTAGCCCGTTGGATGTGCAGTGACCGCAGTGCCGGGGCAGAAGCCTCGAACCCACGTGCCATCTGGCAGCTCTGTCGTCCCTGCTGTGAGCGCCGTGTCCCGGTGGGCTGGGCATTAGCTGCATCCTGGACAGAGCCCAGCCGACACACCACCCCCGGAGATCGGCAGTGAAAAAGCAAGCCTGGTTTCCGCGAGCCGCTGCGATTGGGGTCACTTGTTACTCAGCATATCATGGTGTGTCCTGACTGGTAACTCACTGCCACGTTTTCTACCAACAACATTCCAGGTTTCATCGTCGGTTTTCACAAATAATTAAAATACACATTCCTCTGAGGGCACTTCACACGCTACTCTAAACCTTTGATCAGTCTGGAGTCCCTGTTAGGAAAACGAGTCTGGAATACTTTCACTAAATTAGGTTTTGATGAACCACAGGGGTCTGAAAGTGATTTGGAAAGAACGTGAGTAAAGCCAACATTGCTCTGGGCCCTTTCACCAACCTCCCTGTGCTGAGTCAGAAAGTGCATGCTGACCCGGCCGGGCGAGGAGGAGTCAGGGCGACGCGGGCGTGGAGGTGGGTGCTGCCACCGGGCCCCTCTCCCAGGGCACTGGCCTGTAACATGAGTGAGAGGACACATTTTCTGATGTCACCGGGATCTCAGCATGCCTGTCACCACAGCCAAGGCTCACTACACTGGCAAGTATGTGCCCCCTCCCAAGCCGGAGGACATGAGCCTGAGGACTTCGGCTTAGAGAGACCGACTGCTCTCTGAACTGCTGTCCTGGCACCGTTCGCAGTCGGAGGTCTGAGCATGAGGGCCGCGTTCACGGCCGGCCCTTCCCTGTGCGCCCGGCACTGGCCTAGGCTCGCAGGCCGGTGGCCATCGGGAAGAGCCAGCTGAGGGACCTGAGCCAGAGCGCCAGGCCAGGAAGCGGTGCCCTGCCGGGTCCTGTCGTGCCGGAAACCGCTCGTGTTCCTCTCTGTGCCACTCTTCTCGGCTCCTTTCTTTCTTGAGCGAGAGAGACAGGTGGTTGCCTGTCCCGGGGTCTCGCCCTCTGCTCGCCCCAGCCTCCCAGCCAGCCGGATCCCCGTGCACAGCACCCAGCGTGTGTGGGGTCACCTGGGATCCAAACCCCCCTCGAGGCACCCCCACTGCTGCACCCAGCGGCTGGGCTGTAAAGCGTTTTGAGGGCAGTCTCTGACTCGTTGCCCACAGCCATAGCCAGTTCAGGGGTAAGACCTAAGTGAGGCCAGGTCAGGCCTGCGCCCTCATCCACAGGGGCTGACGAGAGGCAGGATACAGACGCCGACTTCGACACAGCGCACCAGGGCAGAGCAGCAAGTCCCCATGGCGTGCGGGTTTGGGGGCTCCCTTGGTGCCATGGTGCCTGTGCCTCACCGAGGGCGGGAAGGGACAGCAGCTCCAGGCTGACCCCGGCACTGGGGCTTGCTCCACACTCAAGCCTGTCTGCGACCCTGAGCAGCCGTGCGCTCTGACAGGGTGGGCTCTGCGGGCACCCAGCTTACTCCCCACGCAGGGTTTGTGAGCCTGATGCAAAGCTGCAAGTCGGGGATGAGACACAGCAGGGCTGGCCCACAGCACGGGGCTGGGAAGGGCGATGGTGCAGTGTACATCCCGGGCCCAGCACCTGAAACTCCCTCGGCGTGCGTGTGCCCGAGTTCAGGGAGCGCGGAGGAAAAGGGGCTGCAGCGTGGCCCCCCTTCCCGGGAGCTGCTCCTCGCTGGCCCTCTCTCTCTCTGTCTCTCTACGGAGCACATGTGCCCTACAGTAACATGTTTTAAAAACGTAAGAAAAAAATATTATATAGGCCAGAAACTAAGATCTACATATTGATAAAAGAAGGGAAAGTATTTAAGAAGGGAAAAAATGAAGATGAAATAAAATCTTTTAAAAGGGGGGGGGGCAGAGGTGACATGGTGGTTTAGGCGCGGGCTTCCACATAGCTGATCACAGTTCGAGTCCCCGGCTCAGACAACCTTCTCTCTGTTGAAAATCACTGCAGGCACGTGTGTGCGTGTGCCCAAGTCCCAGGGAGAGGACGGCAGAGAAGGGACTGCAGGGTGGCCATCCTTCTGAGGGGGTGCTTTCTCACTTTCCCTTGCTCTGGCAAGCACATGCATCCTATGGCAAAAACCTTAAAAAGAAAAAAAGATCGAGACAAGTGAAAGTCAACTCAAGTGCTTCCGGCCCGTGTTTGTAGGCTCCCGCTGGGCTCCGTGTTAAGTGCTGGTCTGGAAAACTCTCTCCAACACTTTCTACATGTCAAGAACTTTTCCTTCCCCTCCCCCCTTCTTTGCCATTTGACAGAAACCACGAGTGAGCTCAGCAAGGCCCTTGCTGAGCAGCAATCATGCAAAGATGGATGGGACACAGGGGCTTTGGGTTCCCAGAAAGTGTGCTGTCACCAGGCGGTTTGTGAGCTGTTCCCAGCCCTCTGCCTCTGCACATCCGAAAGAATAATCCTCCTTGGCCTCGCTGCTGGGTGGGGTTGGATGACGACTCCGTCGGACGAGTGAGTCGGAGCCTTAATTGCTGTGCGGGATCCTCCGTCACCCCTTTCCCCTGCCACGATGACTACTGCAACGGCGCGTCGACATGGAGGCTGCTTCTTCAGCCTGGTCCTAGAAAAGGAAAACAAGGAGCAGCAGCCGTGGACCAGCTGCTACGAAACATGGCGCAGAGGGGGGATCTTGTCTCAGTTGCCGAGGGCTAGGGCTCTTTGTTATTGCAGCATGGCTTCACCTAGCCTGACTGATGCTCACACTTGCGGGAGGACATGCCAGAAAGCTGAGTAACATGCGTCACAGACGGTTTGCACAGGGCAGCTCCACACATCTCCCAAGAATCTTCGCTCAGAGGACACCACGCTCCCCCCTTCGGGGCCTTACCTTCCACAAGTGCCTGACTGCAGAGCTCTGCCTTCCCCACGGCAGTTTGGAACTTAGTATTGATCTGCTCGGTGTCAGACTTCCGAACTAAGCTGGCCTGGGCAGGATGGTCTGCCAACAGTCTGGCCTCTCTGGAATTACATTGGAATGGTAGTGCTACCACAGGACCAGCCTGTTGCAATGTGGTTAAGGCAGCTGGATTCCACATGGCTGACTGTGCCGTTCAAATCCTGGACCCAGCAGTTTAAGAGACAAGCTGGGTGCGTGTGCATGCATGCCCACAGTCCTGAAAGGTGGGGAAACGGAGACTCCTCCACCTCTCCCTCCTTTGGGGATTTTGGGCACACAAACACACACACCTGGCGTGTTTTTCCAGCCACTGGAACCAGGCGTTGAACCCTGAGCCTTGTAGGAAACAGCTCCCTTAACTACTCAGCCCTGGCCAGGCCCCGAAGCGGACTCCTTTGCAGAAGTTTGTTTCATTTTGCTTCGATGCTAAAGGATCACTTTGAGGGTAGAGTCCTGCAGCAGAAGTACTGGCCAGTGCTGTGCCCTCCCTAAGTCTCTCCAGCCTCCGTCACACTCCTCCCCAGCCATGCCCAGCGCTCTCCCATGAGCCCTGCCCTGGACACAAGCGGTGTCAGAACTCTGTGCTGGGCTCCAGGGGACACCACACTCAGAACAGCTCTGCCCAGAGGAGGCCCTGGACCACTTGGCCATGGGCGGCACGGCCTCAGAGGCTGTTGGGTAGGGTCCTCGGAGGAGGTGACGTTCAAGCTGGGTCTTCAAGATTAGTGGGGCTGGGACCAGCAGTTGGAGTAATGGCTATGTCGCTGGACTCCCATATAGTCGATTGTGGTTCAAGTCCTGGACCCGGTGGCTTAAAACTCACACCGGGCGCATGTGCACGCGTGCCCAAGATCCTGAGAGGAGAATGGAGGAGAAGGGATTGCAGCATGGCCATCCCCCCTGGGGGCTGATTTCTCGCTTTCTGTCTCTCTGTCTTACTCTGTCTTTCTGGTGAGTGCATGCGCCCTATAACAAAAACCTCTCAAAAAAACAAAAACAAAAACAAACAAAAAAACAAAAAACAAAAAACCCAAGAGGCTAGAGCCTTCGTAAAGGTTCCGTGGGCCTGCAGGGCTGGCAGCTGCACAGCTCAGGCGTGGCCACTTCGGCTCTAAACGCCGGGGTGGTCCCAGCGGCCTGGTCCCTGGGCCAGGGTGAGTGACGCACAGGGGTGTTGCTGTGGGGGAGGGCCGGCCCTGACCTAGAGTGTGTAGCGGGGGCACTCCCCTGAGGCCTTGGCTCTCACCGTAAGTGACTCCCCTGGGCCCCACCCTGGCTGCCCCTGTGGGTAAGGAGGCCAACCCCACATGATGGGCAGTTTGAACCATGAACCCAGGGGCTTGAACACACAGGGGCTCAGATCCCACAAGGGCGGCGAGGTTGAGAAGGGCTACAGCGGAGGCACACCCGTGGGAGTCGCTTACTCCCGCACTCTCTCTGTGCCCTCTGGCAATTTTACTTATTTTCAAAGAACTGTTTATTTACTATTACTTATCATTATTGTTTTTTATAGCTGCAGGTAGTGTATGCTCACCAGAGAGAGAGAGAGAGAGAAAACGTGAGGAAGCAAGCCACCAGGTCCAGGATTTGAACCACAGTCTGCCATGTGGGAGTCTAAGCACCTTCACCACCTTACCACCTGCTAGTCCCAATCCTCTGGCAATTTAAAAATAAATGGAATTTCCTAGCCCTGGAAGGGGCAATATCTCACAAGCCGTAAGATTTTCTTTTAGATGTCACA
>NW_006159689.1:1045408-1052697 GCF_000334495.1 Tupaia belangeri chinensis | reverse complement strand
ATGCTAAGGGATCACTTTGAGGGTAGAGTCCTGCAGCAGAAGTACTGGCCAGTGCTGTGCCCTCCCTAAGTCTCTCCAGCCTCCGTCACACTCCTCCCCAGCCATGCCCAGCGCTCTCCCATGAGCCCTGCCCTGGACACAAGCGGTGTCAGAACTCTGTGCTGGGCTCCAGGGGACACCACACTCAGAACAGCTCTGCCCAGAGGAGGCCCTGGACCACTTGGCCATGGGCGGCACGGCCTCAGAGGCTGTTGGGTAGGGTCCTCGGAGGAGGTGACGTTCAAGCTGGGTCTTCAAGATTAGTGGGGCTGGGACCAGCAGTTGGAGTAATGGCTATGTCGCTGGACTCCCATATAGTCGATTGTGGTTCAAGTCCTGGACCCGGTGGCTTAAAACTCACACCGGGCGCATGTGCACGCGTGCCCAAGATCCTGAGAGGAGAATGGAGGAGAAGGGATTGCAGCATGGCCATCCCCCCTGGGGGCTGATTTCTCGCTTTCTGTCTCTCTGTCTTACTCTGTCTTTCTGGTGAGTGCATGCGCCCTATAACAAAAACCTCTCAAAAAAACAAAAACAAAAACAAACAAAAAAACAAAAAACAAAAAACCCAAGAGGCTAGAGCCTTCGTAAAGGTTCCGTGGGCCTGCAGGGCTGGCAGCTGCACAGCTCAGGCGTGGCCACTTCGGCTCTAAACGCCGGGGTGGTCCCAGCGGCCTGGTCCCTGGGCCAGGGTGAGTGACGCACAGGGGTGTTGCTGTGGGGGAGGGCCGGCCCTGACCTAGAGTGTGTAGCGGGGGCACTCCCCTGAGGCCTTGGCTCTCACCGTAAGTGACTCCCCTGGGCCCCACCCTGGCTGCCCCTGTGGGTAAGGAGGCCAACCCCACATGATGGGCAGTTTGAACCATGAACCCAGGGGCTTGAACACACAGGGGCTCAGATCCCACAAGGGCGGCGAGGTTGAGAAGGGCTACAGCGGAGGCACACCCGTGGGAGTCGCTTACTCCCGCACTCTCTCTGTGCCCTCTGGCAATTTTACTTATTTTCAAAGAACTGTTTATTTACTATTACTTATCATTATTGTTTTTTATAGCTGCAGGTAGTGTATGCTCACCAGAGAGAGAGAGAGAGAGAAAACGTGAGGAAGCAAGCCACCAGGTCCAGGATTTGAACCACAGTCTGCCATGTGGGAGTCTAAGCACCTTCACCACCTTACCACCTGCTAGTCCCAATCCTCTGGCAATTTAAAAATAAATGGAATTTCCTAGCCCTGGAAGGGGCAATATCTCACAAGCCGTAAGATTTTCTTTTAGATGTCAAAACGTTATGATATACAGAAAAGTCAAAAGTATAAAAACTCAAATGCTGTGTTGAATTAGCCAGAGGGGACACAAGAAGGGCAGAAGAGCGGAGCCCTTGGGAGCCAGCACAGGAGCGTCAGCCCGTCCTCCTCACCACGCCTCCTCGCTGGTGGTCGCTCGCCCAGACCCACCTCCCGACAGGAGACAGCCACAACCCCAGACCCCAGTAGCATGTTCCCAGACCGACCTATAGCATGGTAGTTCAGGGGTTTGAGCCCCGGACCAGGCAGCTGAGCGTGTGCCCAAAACCCTGAAAGGAGGAGACAGGATTCTGGGACATGGCCATCCCACCTGGGTGACTCCTGTCCCTCTCCAGCGAGTGCAGGCCCCTAGAGCAGAGGAGGGGAAGGAAGAGAAGGGGAGAGAGGGAGGGGAGAGAGGGCCTTCTCTGCTCTCCTGCCGCAAGCAGCACCCAGTGCCTGGCTCCCATGGAAAGTCCCCGGCCCTGAGCCGGTTCTTGCGCCCACGGGGTGGGGGTGGGCATGGCAACTGAACTGACAGGCGCCAGGGCCTGCCCTGCAGCCGGGCCCGGGCTGGGCTGGGCTGGGCAGTCTACTCCGGGCGCCGTCTGCACGGCCTGCCCTGACCGCACCCTTCCCGAGGCCAGCGCTCACTGCTTCCTGGTCTTCACTCAGATGTCCCCTTGCCAGTGGGCCTTCCTGGGCCTCAGACTAGTTAGGACCCCGGTTGTTCCCGGCCGCGTTTCGTGACTCCGTTGCAGGTGCCCCCGTCTGCTCGCTGGACCGTCCTCTGGGGAATGCCGGCTCAGCACATCACAGAGCTGACCGGTGCGTGTGCGTGTGCGTGTGCGTGCGCTCTCGGCACTGCTGTGCGCTGCGGCTCTGCAGGCCGGGTTTCCTAGGAAGACTGGAGGTGCGGGCGGGCGTAAGACAGGGAGAGCTCTGGGGCAGCTGCGCTCTGAGCTGGGCCCTGCTCACTGCGGCCCGGCTCTGCCCTCCTCAGCCCGCGCGGTGCCCACTGGCCACCTTTAACCCTCGGCTTGCCTGGCCCCGCTCTATCTCAGTGCCTAGTGCAGACGGGGTCAGAACAGTGTCCTGCTCCTCAGAAGAGAGGGGGCGCGGCCAGATAGGGTGCTGGGTGTCCTGGGAGCGGGGAGCTGCCAAGTGCTGTCTCCTACCTGGGAAAGCGTCGCTCCTCGACCCCAATGAGCAAGGCTCCTTTCACACCCTCCCTCCACAGGAGAGACTCCCAGGGCACTGGGGCAGCAGACAGGTGAGGGATGGGGAGAAGGCGATGGTGGGGAGAGGGCCACGGTGCTGGGGAGAGGGCCACGGTGGGGAGAGGGCCATGGTGCTGGGGAGAGGGCGGTGTGCAGGAGCTGTAGCATCACTGTCCGCCTGCCCCAAGGCCAGCTGGTCAGCCGTCAGCCCAGTTGTGGGCTCTGCCCCATGGCCATGGCTGCACTCCAGGCTACACCGCAGGCCCCGTGCCTGGCCTGAGACACCCACAGGCAGGACCCCGATGACGTCCCCGACGGCTGTGCTCCCGCCGGCTCCCGTCCACTGCGCCGCCGCTCAGAAGTGGTCACTCTGGCAGAGCAGGCTTCTCGCGGTTGGCCCTCAGGCCCCAGCCTGCCTGGTGTGGAGGCAGCAGAGGGATCTCCCCGGAACCTCATCTGCTGGGGGGCTGGGAGGGGTTCCTGAGGACAATCTACCATGAGAGGAGGTGCTGGGGACTGGGAGAGCTGGCGTCCATGCCCGGCGAGGCCCGCACCAGCTGTGTCTCCGTGGGTACCCCTCAGCATGCCCTGCGGCCAGGCCGCCACACCTGCTACACGCTGGCCTTGTGCCCGCCGCCCACAGGGCCTCTCTTTCTGTTTAACCCCTTGCTGGGACCTCCCTGAGCCCCAGATCCGTGGCCCAGCTCCGGGTAAGGGACAGATGGAATGGCGAGTCCCGCCTGGACCCCTCCTCACCCTCCCCGCAGGCAGCAGGAGGGTCAGCACTGAGCCCTGCTTGGCAGGGACCTTCGACCTGGGAGTCCTCACCGAGGGTGGGTGCGGCCCCTGTGCACCTGCAGGGCTGGCAGGGAGAGCTGTAAGAGGGCCGTATGGGGTAGGGCTCCATCCCCTGGGAGCCGGCCCATGGCGAGTCCCCGGTGGGAGCCAGCTTGGGCCAGGCGTGGCCACAGATGGGCAGCTCTGGACGGCGCATCCTTGCGAGCAGGTCAGTACACTGCCAGGAGCACTGTGGTCCATGAGATGCCACCGGCCAGGGCCCGCTGCAGCCCTGAGCCCAGCCACAGGGGACTGGCCTCAGCCCCACTAGACACAGCCCCTGCCTGGTGGGCTGCCCACACCCGCTTCCCAGAGAGCCCTGGAAGAGCCCTGGGGCTGAGGACGTGCCTGGCCGCAGAGTCCACCCTGTGGTCCTCTGCCTCGCCTCTTCCCCGCGGGCTGGGCCGGGCTGCGTTTACCGTGGCTGCCGAGGCTGCCGACACCCCGACAGGCAGCTGTTGTGAATGTCAGGGTGAATCCACTCCCCGGGGAGACGGGTGGCCCTGAACCTCGCCTCGGCCATACGCAGGCTGGCAGGCCTGTTCCTGTCTGGGAGCCAGGGGTCTGGGGGCCCTCTGAGCACGGCTAGGCTTGCCATTCTGTGTATGCTGGGCGCTGGGCCCGACGCAAGGGGAAGGCCTGCACCCACGAGGCTGAGTGACGTCTGCAGGGGTGCGGCTCAGCCTTTCCACGTGCCGTGGAGTCCACGTGCTGGGGGGGGCAGGGGCCCCGCAGACCAGGGCCTCCAGGGAGGGAGCAGGGTGCAGGGTCCTGGGGAGGCTCCCAGGAGGGGCGCTGGGCCTTGGGCCTCCAGGATGCCAGTGGCAGTGGGTGCCCGTGGGCGAGGCCCGGTGCTGTGGGAGGGCAGGGCGTGGTGGCTCCGCCAGGCCAGCGATGAGCTCGGAATTCCCCGGGGCTTCCCAGGAGTCGGGGGGAGGGCCAGGCGGGGTGGGCAGCCGGAGCCAGAGGCCAGAGGCCCTGGGTGGGTGCCTGGGAGGACCAGCACATCCTGTCTCCACAGAGAACTGGGCGGGCTGGGAGGCCCTGAGCAACAGGGGGCAGTGTCCCCGGGCCCCGGGGGTGTGGCTCTCAAGATAAGGAGGGAGCTGAGAGCAGAGAAGGATGGGGCCCAGCCCGGCCCAGCTGCCGTCTGGTTCCCAGACAGTCCCCGGGTGCCCCCCACTGGGGGTGCACCATTCACAGGGGCAGGCGGAGACACGCTCACCCTAGTTCACAGACGGGGGACAGGCGGGCAGGACCCTGGAGGAGCGGGTCACTGGCCGGGTTGGGACAGGGACCGTGGTAGTTTCTGCCCTGCAGGGGTGGCGTGAGGGGCAGGAGGCCACGGGCGTGTGTGCACGTGGGCTGGAAGCGGACCCCAGGGCAACGTGGGGAGGTGGGCTGTGGCAGGCGGTTGGCCAGGCAGCTCTGCCCTCGGGTGGGATGGCGTCCTGCCGTGGGAGAGCGTGTGTCACTTCGGGGTGGCGTAGCCGCAGGCCGGGGTCGCCCCTTGCTGTCCCCACCAGTCTGTCGCGTCTGCTCTCCTGCTTTCTGTCGGGTGACGCGGGAAGGGGCCCTGGCCGGACTCGGCCCCTGACTCAGACTTCCAGCCTCCAGAGCCGTGACCTGGGCTCCGTCCATGGTAAGTGACATGGCTGTGATGCTCTGCAGCAGCAGAAGGGAGACTAAGCCACGCCGGCCAAGCTCCGCGGGCAGGCACCGGCAGCGCGGACCGGCCAGAGCACCGGGCGGCCGCAGGCCTCGGGCCGGGCCTGGGCCTCAGAGCCTCCGGGGCACAGTGCTTGGCGCCCTAGTGGTCATGTGGCCGGCCTGCCAGCCAATCCCGAGGCCCCCACTGGCCGTCTCTGACTCCCGTGGGCACACGTCGCTCAGCGCTCGCACGCGCTCCTTCCTGCACGGGCTGTGCTCACAAAGCCCCTGCCCTCCGGCTCCTCCTGAAGAAGGTCCCGGGGGCCTGGAACTTCTTGGTCCTGGACGCACTGGCCTGCCTCTCAACACTGGTCCGAACGAGCGTGTCTGGAGCCCCGTCCTTGCTGCAGGGACCTGCCGTGGAGGGGGAGAGCGACCATGACCAGGAGAATAAGCAGGCCCCCAGAGGAGGGTGGAGGAGCAGGGAAGAGGGACGGGGAGGGCCTGATATGGAGACCGCGGCTCTCCGGAAGTCCCACACTGGGAAGGGTAGAGCCCGAGGGGATGCCGCCCCCCTGCACTGAGGACCTGTTGCAGGTCTGGGCTGTCCTGGGAGCAGTGCAGAGGTGCGGGACCCCTCCGGGAACGTGGCACAGCTCTGCACCGGGCACCCCTCCGGGAACGTGGCACAGCTCTGCACCGGGCACCCCTCCGGGAACGTGGCACAGCTCTGCGCCGGGCACCCCTCCGGGAACGTGGCACAGCTCTGCGCTGGGGACCCCTCCAGGAACGTGGCACAGCTCTGCACCGGGGACTCGTGGGGTCAGGGTGATGCCCTCAGGCCAGCCACCCACACAGCAGGCACATGGCTTGAGCCGTAGACCCAGTGGCTTGAAAAACACGCGGGGTGCATGTGTGTGCACACCCACATCCGGACAGCAGAAGGGACTGTGGTGTGGCCATCCCCCCTCTCTGGTGAGTGCACGTGCCCTATAGCAAATTTTAAAATAATAATGAATGTCGTCCTTGGCGCAGAGTGGTGGCAGCGGGAACCAGGAAGGTGGGTGGGTCGACAGGCTTGGAAGCTGAGGAGGGCATCCCAGGGTCCTGGCGGGGGCAGGTGCAGCAGGCGGAGGGCAGTCCAGACGGCACAGGCCCTGCGGCCATGGGGGAAGGCCGGGATCTCCTCGGGGACGTGTATGAGGGCTGTGAGGGCCACTGGACCCGGGACTCGGGCATGGTGGGCCACGTGGGAGTCCAGCCTTAGCCCCCTCACCACCTGCCGACCTGAGGCTAGATTGTAAATGGTATTTTTTTTAAAGATAAGACTGAGGTGATAAATTCTTTAATTATCCCAATTTAATCATCCCACATCATAAACATATTAAAACACTACATTATAGACCAGGAGCCTACACGAATTTTATTTGTCAATTAAACAAAGACAGCATGTGTAGCACCAACACCAGAGATGTGGAGCCCACACGTTAAAAACACTAAGACGCGCACACACACACACACACACACACACACACACCCCAGACCTTGAGGGCCGCTTTGTCGCTGAGGCCGCTGTCTCCACCTAGTGGTCCTTGTGTGCATTACACCCCTTCCTGAATGGGCACAGGGGTGCAGCTGCTGGGCACTGTAACCTGGAGTTTCCCAGCACTCTGCAGGGAGAGCCTTCACCCATGTCACCGGTGGGGACAGTGCGGCTCAAAGAGCAGAGGTGGCAGCTCCGTAGTCACCCACCTGGGAAGAGTCAGAGCCCGCCTGTTCCTGCGACGGCTTTAAATCTGCTCTGAACCCTCCAGGGAGCCTTTCCAGCGAGGGGCGGAGAGGAGGCTCCCAGGGTCCCCCCAGGTCCGCGGCTCCTCACCCTCCCCAGCGAGGGAGGAAGGCTGACCCCGGAGTGGGCCTGGCCTCCGCTGCCCCAGGCCGGCTCAGCTGCTGGACTGCGTTATAGAGAGTGTGGGGTCTGGGAGTCTCAGAAAGGGCGGGGCTGCGGGGAGCACGGGGCTCAGGGCAGTCTCTCCTCCCTTCGGTCTCCATCTCTGTGTCTTTATGTTTCATGCCGACTTTATTCCCACGGCGTAAGTTTCTGTGTCTCCAGTTTCTCCTGGGATGTCTTTTTCTGCCGCGCAGCCCCCTCTGCGGCTGAGGGGCAGCAGGCTCCTCCCCAGGAAGGGCCACTCCGTGCGGGCTAACCTGCCCCCGAGCCGTGAGCACGAGGGCGCATCGGGCTGCCTTGGTCACCACCCGCC
>NW_006159689.1:1044211-1045183 GCF_000334495.1 Tupaia belangeri chinensis | reverse complement strand
GTTCCCCACCACCTGCCAGCCGGAGCGGCAGCACGCTTGTGCCCGAGCCGGGCGTGCGTGTAAAAGGGGCACATGAGCACATGCATGGAGGCCTGGAGACGAGACGCCACTCTCCTTTGGGAGCTGCAAGGCGGTCCTCCCGTGGCAGCCACCGTGGCCAGGCGCTTGGGCCGAGCACACAGCCCGGAAGTCCTGCTGCAAAGGCCACGGCCCAGCAGTTAGGGTCTCCATGAAGGAGGGGCAGCACCCCCTGGAGTCACCAGAGCCCCAAGCACAGGAGGAGTCTGGGCACCCTTCTCCGTGCCTGCTGGGCCCGCCAAGCCGGGCCAGCCAAGCCAGGTGTCCGCCATCTGCAATCCCGGTCTTCAGGACACAGCTGGCTCTGGTGGCAGCTGTGAGTCTGCAGGTCGGGCCACCCCCTGACAGGTGAGCGGTCAGCTTCCCGGTGGGAGAGGCCAGAGAGGGACCTGAGCCTGACTCCCGCGGACCTGGGTGATCCTGGGGACGGGACGGAAACCATGGAGGAAGGCTAGTCCACAGGCTCGGGGCGCCGGGGGCACCCAGGCTGTCCCTCCTTCAAAAGGGGTCTGCAGCCCACTCTTCCCTGTCAACGCCGGCTCCCAGCCACTCTGCTCCCACCGCAAGCAGGCCAGGCCGCTGGCTTGTCTCCACCCCGCCGGCTCGGTCCCCAACGTGCTGACTGGCATTTAGAGGAGTCCCGGTTTCCGGATTGGGGACTTTTTTTTTAACAAATGCTGCTGCATAGCCTTGTGACTTGGGAGTTACTTTGGACTTCTCTGGGCTCCTGCTTACCCACGCTCCTTTGCGAGCCGAGAGGAGCCGCGTGACACGGTGTGATGAGGGAACACCCGCAAGTGTGAGCCCTGCGGACAGCTGTTCCCGCTGTGGGTGCTTCGGCAACGAGAGGGCCCTGGGCAGCGGGAACGACTGGCCAGGACGCTCCCGGCGGAT
>NW_006159689.1:1033890-1043735 GCF_000334495.1 Tupaia belangeri chinensis | reverse complement strand
TGGGGTCTTTTTTTTTTACCAAATGCTGCTGCATAGCCTTGTGACTTGGGAGTTACTTTGGACTTCTCTGGGCTCCTGCTTACCCACGCTCCTTTGCGAGCCGAGAGGAGCCGCGTGACACGGTGTGATGAGGGAACACCCGCAAGTGTGAGCCCTGCGGACAGCTGTTCCCGCTGTGGGTGCTTCGGCAACGAGAGGGCCCTGGGCAGCGGGAACGACTGGCCAGGACGCTCCTGGCGAATGGTGGGCAAGTGGCCAGTGGTGCCACGGACCCTGGCTCGTGACAGTCCCCCACGCTGGGGAGCGCAACAGCAGTGCGAGGCTGGGGACCCTGGCGTGGGCATGGCCGAAACACCGGCCCCTTCTACAAGTGGCAGCGAAACCCCGCTGCCTGTTCCTGCACGCGGGCCTCGGCGTCGCTCACTCTCAGCCTCCAAGGGCTCCTGAAGCTTTGGCCCACGCTGCTCACTGGCCACAGAGGCCATCCGAATTCCGAAGTGTAGACCGTGCGGAGGGTTTTCTCCCCGTGGGCGGCACTGAGCAGTCAACGCAGAGGTGTGCGTTCCCTGCTCTGCCCGCCCTCCCCACTCCCCAGTCCCCAAACCACCCATTTGCAAAAGGAGGAACTGCCCAGCGGTGACTGCGAGCCTGCTAAGATGCCCAGGGCGAGGCCACATGGGAGGCCTGGCTTCCGTTCCCACCTGACCTGAAAGCCGGTGTGGGCGCGAGGCCAAACTCCCACCCAGTGGGGGCTGAGGCTGGCCTGGGCCGCGCGGTGAGACAGGCGGAAGGAGCTGGTGCCAGGCCAGAGGCCTGCGCCTCCGGAGGACTGCCATGCAGGGAGGAGGAGAGAAGAAACGCCGAGGGAAAGATGAATTTACAGTAACACGCGTGACGACGTCATATCTCAAAGCTGTCGATACGGAGGAAGGCGACGTAAGGGAGAAAGTCTTAGAAAATCTTATAAAGTAAGTTGAAAATAAGTGAGTTAGGCATTCCTTCAGAGAAAGAACATGAATGACAAAATAAAGACAGAGTAGAAGGAAATCAATTAAAATTAAAAAATCAATAAAATACAAAGCAGGAGTAACCTCAATACATGACAACTTCTAAGAATCGATCATGACGATGCCATAGACAGAATTACTACTAGTGCTAATGACAGCACAGTAGACAGAGCTCTGATGAGTCTGACTACGGGAGGAATAAACTTAGAAACAGAAATGAGCGAAGTCAGGAGGGAGGGCAGGGACGCGCCCCGGGCCGGGAGAGCAGTGGGGAGAACGCTGACTCCGCAGGGGCGACCACACCCACCTGACTTCACTCATCGCTAACCCTGGGAAACCGCCACAGAGGAACAGGGGAGGTACGCCCGCCTGCGGAGCAGAAATGGGCAGGAGGAGAGGGGAGATGATCACACTTCGAGAGCTGGAAAGCAGAGCGAGGAGGGGCCAGCAGGTGGCGTGGTGGGGAGGGCGCCGGACTCCCACAGGCCCAACCACGGCTTGAGTCCGGGACCTGGTGGCTCGCTTTCTCACTCTCCCTTTCTCTCTCTTTCTCTGCCTTTTTCTGGTCAAATTAAAGAAAAAATAATGATAGCGAATAAAATTAAATAAAGAATTCTTTAAGAAGAAAAGAGAGCAGGTACAGATCTCCGTCAGTCACCATGAGGACTTGATTCCAGAGTCCCACAAAGGAATGACCAAGCCCTTCGTACCCGACGGGGTGTCCGCACACTCCCGAACGCTGTCCCTCCGTTCTTCACCCCACCTCACATTGGCTCCAACACCCCACAGGGTGAGTGCTACGTAACACTTGTCACACCGTGTTGTGTTTACCTTGTGTTGTTTTCCTGTTTCTGATCCTCGCGTACTTTCAGTTTATGATTGGTAGACTCCCAGAGGTGGGGCTATGGCTGTCGAGGGCCATGCCTGAGCGACTCTGGGCTCAGCCTCCGACAGTATAAACCGGCTGAGGAGATGGGGAGCTGGGATCCAGGCTCAGCCTCAGGTCTCGCCTGCAGCACACGTGGCCACAGCACTGGTAACCGTAGAGTGCCCCCAGCTTCCGCTCCGTCGCCAGGTCCCGGGCCAGGTCCCCCACCCTCAGGAGCAGCAGCCACAAAGCTGTGTCCCAGAGCCCGCCACACACCAGGGCCCTGTGAGCTGCTGGGACATCAGCACGGCCCTGGGCTCCCGGGGCTCAGCCAGTGGCTTCCCGCAGCAGCGCCAGGCCAACCACGGCAGTGCCTGCCACTCACTCCCACAGAAGGCCCCATCCGGGCCCGAGTGGGGACCCAACAGCACCCCGAGGACTCAGAGACTGAGGCCACAACGGCAGGCAGGACCCACCACCAATCCAGCAGCAGGCAGTTAAGGGAGACGGTTTCAGTAGGGTTGGGCTGTCCTCACTGCGCATGAGCAGAGGTGAGCGTCCAGGAGGGAACCACTCCCACACCCAGACTAGGGACTCGCCACCCCAGTGAGAGAGGGCCGTCTAAGGACCCCGTACTGAGATGGCCCGCATTTTGAAAACTCGTGTGACAAGGTTTGAAAGAAGCCACCATAAAAATGCTTCAACAATCAAATTTTTTTGAACCGAGTGAAAACATAAAATAACTCAGCAAAGAAAAAGAAGTTATAAAAAAGAAATAGAAATTATAAGACTGAAAAACAAAACGACCAAAGTTGGAAAGTCCAGCGGATAGACTCAGTAAAGGAGTGGAGGCGGCAGAGGAGAGAAACAGTGAACTCTAAGACAGATGGGTAGAACTTACGCCATCTAAAAAGCAGACTGAGAACATGACGAACAGGCCTGTGGGGCTGTGGTAGATTCTTATCATAGGAGTCCCAGAAGGGAAGGAGAAAAAGCGTGGGACTAAAAAGGCATGTAAGGAAGTAATGGCTAAAAACCCCAACTCGATGAAAGACATAAACCTACAGATCCAAGAACCCCAAGAGAAGTTCAAAGAAATCCATGCTAAGACATGTCATAGACTTAGGAAAACTAAAAAAAAAAATTAAACAGCTAAGGGAAAAGGAAGCATTGCCTATTAAAGAATAACAATTAAAATGACAGCAGAGTTCTCATCTGAAACCATGAAACCAGAAAGAAGTGACACATCTTTCCAATTCCTAGAACTGTCAATTCTTTTTATTTATTTATTTTTTTTGAGAGGTTTTTGCTATAGGGCATGTGCGCTCGCTGGACAGAGAGAGAAAGCAAGAAATCACCCTTCGGGGGCATGGCCACACCACCATCCCTTCTCCTCCATTCTCCTCTCGGGATCTTGGGCACGCACACACACGCGCCTGATGTGAGTTTTAAGCCACCGGGTTCAGGACTCGGGATCTTGGGCACGCACACACACGCGCCTGATGTGAGTTTTAAGCCACCGGGTCCCAGGTCAACTACATGGGAGTCCAGCGACATAGCCATTACGCTAACTGCTGGTCCCTAGAACTGTCAATTCTGAAGCCTATATCCAGTGAAATTGTCCTTTAAGGGCAATGAATGGCCCAGCCAGGTAGCATAGCAGGTGGCAAACTGAACTGCAGCACTGGAAGCCACCTGGCTGACTGTGGGTCTGGATCCCAGGATGGCCTGAAAACACACTGGGTACCTGCACAGGTGCCCAAGGTCACGATAGGCTGGAGAGCTGGGTGAGGACAGAGAGCGTGGGGACGTGATGAGACCCTGTCAAGGTCTTCTCTCTCTCTCTCTCTCTCTGTCTCTCTCATTCATATGCACACTCTCTACCTTGAATAAAATAAATAAGCGTTTACTACAATGGAGCTGAAATGTCCTCCCTAGTGCCATTGCAGTGATGTCACCTGATGTGTCACCTGATGTGTCACTGCACTGGTGTGAGCACTCCTGCGGTGCTGGCACTGCCTCCCAGGGGAGTGGCCTGCTGGGCTTCGCTTTGTTTCGGTATTTAAGGCTGAAGCGTTGTCATGGTCCTCATCATTCTCATCACCCTCGTCGTTGTCAGTTCCGATGCTTGTCTTTGGGAAGTGTGGCTGGCTTTGGGCCAGAGGTGAGATGTCCACTCTCTTTATGTCTTCTGCTTTTTAGCTTGAAAAGTTTCTAAGAACCATAACCACAAATTACTATTATATAACTTTTCCCTCTATTCTTGATGGTGCGTAAGTGAGAGTGAGAGAGGAGAGAGTGAGCGAGTGGACACCTCCACAGGGACTGGTCACTGCGGTCACCTGCCACCTTCCCTACCGTCACTGTCCAGCCGGCGTGTTTTCAGGCTGCCCAGGCCAGAGAGTGGCACAGTGGTCACCACGCAGGATCCGGCTTCTCTCAGAGTACGTTACTGTTGTGTGTGGTGCCAGCCCCACGAGTTAATCTTTAACAGTGTGAAAGGCAGTTTAACCCTTTTTTGAGAGAGATTTTTGCTATAGGGCATGTGCACTCACTGGAGAGACAGAAAGTGCGAAGTCACCCCCAGGGGGATGGCCACACCATAATCCTTTCTCCATTCTCCTCTCTGGATTTGGGGCGTAAACACACACATGCCCGTGGGAGTTTTAAGTTGCTAGGTTCAGGACTTGAACTGCGGTCAACTATGTGGGAGTCAGCCACGTAACCGTTGCGCCATCTGCTGGTCCTGAAGGTGGTTTAATCTTTTAAAAATAACGCAGCTTAGAAATGCTTCGCTGCCTTCCCCTGCCATGAATTCTGCGAGGCGGGTCTGCAAGGACTGCAGCTGTGTGTAGGAAGCCCCTGTCACGCGCGCACACACACACACACACACACACGCACACACACACCTCAGAGGCATGAGGCATCCTCTCATGACTGTGAGTACCAGGAGTGAGACCTGGGCAAGAAAGGTGCCTGGGGACACAGCAGGGTGGCCTCGGACCTCTGCCTCTCTCTGCCTTTCCGCTTCTATCCCCTTTCCTCCAAAGTGGCACCCTCCCTGCCCCAGGTCCCCACACTTCCCATACACGTGCAGGTGAGCTGGGGACAACCCAGCTCCAGGAGCGGGCGGGCGGCTGCTTCCTGGCTGGTACAACAGGCCCCTTGAAGGCGTGTCTGGTTTAGGTATGGACGTGAAGGCAAGCCCGGGATGCTTGCTCATTGTTGGTGGAAGCTCCTGTAATACTGCTGAAACCTTATCGGAGCTTATCAATGTTGCTTTGATCTGTCAGCGGAAATAACCAATCCTGCAAAGTAATTAACACAGCTTATTTCTTTTCTCTTCTTTTTTTGGAGAGGTTTTTGCATATAGGGCTCGTATGCTCGCTGGAAAGACAGAGAGAGACAGAGAGACAGAAAGCGAGAAATCACCCCCAAGGGGGATGGCCATGCCACAATCGCCCCTCCTCCATTCTCCTCTCGGGATCTTGGGCACGCACGCACATGTGCCCAGGATGAGTTTAAGCCACTGGGTCCGGGACTTGAACCTCAGTCAATGACATGGGAGTCCAGTGACATAGCCATTATGCTAACTGCCTGGATTAATGCAGTTTATTTCTTAAGCACGAATTTGAGTGATGTAGGCCCGGAGAGGAGCAAAACATGCCTTTCTCTAGGGGTGATCAGGAACGGGGGTCCTTTCATTTGATTTTGAGAGTGAGGCAGGATTTAGAATTTCCACTGGTCTGGCCCAAAAAGGCAGGGTTTGGGGAAGGGATTAGTAACGGATAAGGGGCTTGTGTACAGTTACGAGATACTGTCCCAAGGACAGGGTGTTGGACTCCTGTTAACAGTGAGTCAGGAATGGTCTGTCAGTGACTGTGGGCATGACTCACCGGTATGGGGACGCTACGCCAGGGACAGGATGTAGGAAGATCTGCTATCGAATGGGCCAGAATGGCATGTTAAGTCTGTGGGCATGACTCACCCCCGGCCCTTTGGAAGGGATTTTGGAAATAGGAAAAGGCAGTCAGATTTCTGTCCTCAGACGGCCCTGGGTGATAAGTCATCGTGGAGGTGAGCAGAACTGAGGGGCAGTACACCCAGATCAAGCCACAGCTGAAACTCAGAGGCGCTTTCTGGCCTTTTAGAGCTAGTTGGCCCAATTAGCGCCCCCTCCTCTTTTCCTGAGAGATTTCTGCTACAGGGCGCATGCACTGGCCAGAGAGAGAAATACAGAAAGCGAGAAATCCGTCCCAGGGGGTGGCCATACCACAGTCCCTTCTCCTCCATTCTCCTCTCAGGATCCTGGGCACGCACACGCACATGCCCAGTGTGACTGTTAAGCTGCCGAGTTTGGGACTGGAACCGCGGTCGACAGCGCAGGAGTCCAACAACGTGACCACTGCGCCATCTGCTGGTCCCCGCCCCCATCTTTTCTTGCAGGCGCTCTAGCTGGGCTTCCAGTAGATCACAGGCCAGTACTTGGACCAGGGACTTAGGGCTCAGCTGGGCCTTTGTTACACCAGGCCCCACCTCAGGACACCATGGCCGGAGGCCTGGAGCTCACAGAGGGCGCCGGTCCACCAAGGCGTGTCCACGTCCTGGCCCTGTGCCGGAGGGGGGGCTGCAGTCATCAGGGCTGGTCGCCAGCCATGAAGCCTCCACACCTGGAGAGCGGGGGCCCTGATTTTGGGTCCAACAGGCGACCTGCGTGTGGAGGGCTGGGGTTCACCACCCGCGCCCCTGGTGCACGGCTGCTGGGCGGCCTCCTGTGAATTTGATACTGCCTCCGTCTCATCCACCCGCTGCTCTCGGGAGCCGGCAACAGCAGCTGTTGGACCCAGAGGTTGCGGCCCTGGCCCCGCGTTCCCAATGCTGTGGATCTCCAGCTCCTAATGGGTGTCCCAGCAAGCCCAGCGAGCCGGGACGTCGCCCGAGCCCGGTCACTCACCCATGCATCTGTCCAGCCGAACGTTTACTGAGCACTGAGCCAGAACTAGTTTGAGTGTAAATGAGAGAAGCCCCCAAAGCCCCAAATCAGGAGGTCGACGCTCAGCAGCCCCCACGCACCGGGTGGTGTCTCCCGGCTCATCTCTCCACGTGGCAGAGGATGAGGATGGTGCTGGCCACACCCACTTACAGTGCCCCAGCTTAGCGCCCCCTGGAGGAGCTCTCCCGACAGCCCCACGTCCATCCCAGGTCACGTCCACGTGGGGCTGAGGGGCGAGAGTCTTTTCACAGAACAAGGAATCAGGGAGCACTTGCAGGAAAAGACCTCAAAGCAAACCCAGGGCGCAGCAGAGTGGCACGAACAGGAGTGGGGCTCGCACCCCCAACCAGGCTGGGAGGGCAGGAGAGCAGGTGGCCACCACGTCGCCTGCAAGGCTGTGCTTTGGGGACAAGGGCAGGAGCCAGCTGCCCTCACAGAGCGGTGAGCTGCACTCTGCTGCCTTCCACCCAGCCCAGCCCGGCTGACCTCTACGAGTCAGCCTCCCGACTTGATGCATCTGGCCCCCAGACACTGCCTCCACCTGGCTGCAGGGGTACAGCCAGGGCGCG
Source organism: Tupaia belangeri chinensis (assembly GCF_000334495.1). Classification (NCBI taxonomy): domain Eukaryota; kingdom Metazoa; phylum Chordata; class Mammalia; order Scandentia; family Tupaiidae; genus Tupaia; species Tupaia belangeri. Next base: position 1,036,298 of record NW_006159689.1, on the reverse strand, counting down.
GCCTGGCCCCTGAGAGCGTGCTCTGGGCTTCCGCTGCACGGAGTCGGAGCAGCTCGTCCAATAAGCTCCAGGTGCTCCTGGCCCTCTCTCCTGCGAACGAGGGGCCAAAGGGAGGGGAGCAGAGGAAGATGAGGGGGCCAGACTGGTTTCTGTTCCTTGCTAAGAATTGTTGAAGCTTGTTTATTTCCTCCAAGAGCTAGAGGGAGAGCGCGTGAGCTCAGGAGCGAGAAAGCATGCGCTCTGACCTCACCCTCCCCCGGCCCCCAGCCTCAGATCAATGGTGCGAGCTGGCCCGACACACTTGAGGGTGGGCAGACGTGAGCAGAACCTTCCACGTGGGGCAGCACCGCGCACCACACAGCACGTGTAAGGGGAGCACCCTCTGCAGTCTGGTCACAGCGGACACTCTCCCTCCAGTCTGCTGGTCCTCCAGGCCGAGGGGTCTCGGGCACCTGCAGGTGTGCCCAGTGTGTCCAGGGCAGGCCTGCGGGGGGTTTGCCCTGCGGTTCCAGGTGGGGTCTGGCCTCTCTTGAGCAGCTCATTACGCAGTGCCCTGGAGCCTATCTCTGAGGCAGGTTCTGGACCGAGAGCTGCCTGAGCGTGAGCTGTGTCACACCGAATGAGCCAATGACCTCTTCTCTACAAGTCTATTTGAGTTGGGGTTTTATAACTTGCAGTGAGAGGTCTAAGGGGCACCGAGCCCTGTATCTGAAAGGTGAGTGGCATCCTCTTCAGCAATGCCCCTGAGCAGAACTCCACCAGGACACGCACAGGCTGGTCACCACCCACGTTCTCTCCAGGTGCCAGCCGGCCGGCCGGCCGGGACAGCCCCAAGCCCTCCCTCCTGGATCCGGGCTGGGCGAGGTTTACTTTGATGGCTGGAATGCGTGGGACGGGACATTCCTCAGAAGATCTGGCAGCTTCCAGTCCCTCCCTCCTGAGCCTGAGCTGGCCACGTGATGAGTCGGGAGTTGGGGACTATCTCCTCCTGGAGAGGGCACGGAGGCCGGTGGGAGAGACCCTGCAGAGGCCTCACCGGGGGCACTGAGGGGCCAGGCTGCTGTGTCCTGCCGCTGCCTTGTGCACAGACACACAGACCCCGGTGTGGCCAGCATGGTGCCCGTGGTATCTGGCGGTCATCAGACCGTGAGGTACCACGCTGCTGCTCTATCCTGCCGGGGCTCCGCTGTGCGCCTCCACTCCCACCTCCACTGTGCCATTTGCAGATGGCAGCTCCGTCTGGGCAGGTGCCTTACAGAAAGGCCCTTTTTCTGGGCGGGAGCACAGGCTGTCGGGGTGCAGGGGTCATTGGGTAGGGACCGTCAGCCCTGCACACTTGCAGAGCACAAGGGGCAGCGCAGGCCCAGGGCCCAGAGCTGGGCATCCTGGGGTGCTGACGAGGCTGCCGTATTGTCAACCTCCTCTCCTGCTGGGCTTTCACACTGTCTATGGCACCAGAGGCCCGGACTGTCCCCGCTGTCTTGGCAACGGCTCCACCGCCAAGCTGGGGAGGGCGAGCATAACACTCCCCTGAGCAGAACGGTGACTTCTGAGCTGCTTTCACCCAACCCTGCCGCCCTTCCAGCTCGCCTGGTCCACGCGACAGCTGTTTCCCAATCCTGTGGTTGGAGACAGTCTTCAGGGAAGGGCGTGTTAGTTCCTGGGAACAGTTTCTCTCTCATTTCCTCAGTGGAGCTGACTTTCCAGGAAGAAGCAAGCCAGTAGCCCCCCCCTTAGGATGACGGCAGCTATTTCTTTTCCTACCCCCACGCCCCTCGCGGCACCTCTAGAGGAGGTGAGTCCCCTGGGCCCTAACCCTGCCCTCCCCCCAGCTGGCCAGGCCAGGGTGGGGTGGGGTCATCTCTGGGCCCTGTCTGTCCACTAATGCCTCCTGCCGCCCGTGTCGTGAGTCAGCCGGAGTGTCCCTGCTCATCTTTACTCACTGCCGTCTGTCCCGACAGAACGTCCTGACCTCGGAGCGCAGCTGTGGCTCCCCAGCCTAGGACCGCCCAACACACACCCTAACGGCGCACTGAGACGGGCCGTTAACTATCTGCGGGAGAAGAATTACGTTCACAGTTCAGCTCAAGATACTGGCTAGGGTCCAAACTCTGAGAACCAGGCTGTTTCCACGTGATTGACAGGCGAAGGCAGGAGGAAAAGGGAGAGAAATGAGGGGGGATGTCAACCGAAGAGACGGGAGAGGAGATCAAGCGAACAGTCTGAGCCTTAGAGCGAGCTAGATGAAGAACGAGGAGCGTTAAGAAGAGGAGAAAGCAAGAGTGCCAGGACAGGACCACAGCGCGGGTGGGCGAGCGGCCAAGAACGGCAGCGTGGCGGGCCGGGACCAGCACGCTCGCGGGGCGGGGCCGGACCAGCCCACTCTCCGGGCGGGGGCGGGACCAGTC
>NW_006159689.1:1027868-1032534 GCF_000334495.1 Tupaia belangeri chinensis | reverse complement strand
CCGCCAACCCCCGGCCCGGCGCGGACTCGCTGGGCCGGGGGCGTGTCGGGTCCGCCCGCGCCGCTGCTGGCCGTGCGCTGCCCGGGGTCTCCGGAGCCCTGGTCGCAGCCGTTACTGCCCTTGGAAACTTCTTCCTGTGACTCCCACGTGCCCCCGAGAGCCTGCTCACTAACGCTTGTGACTTTTTCCTAGTGGGTGTCGCAGACTGTGTCGCCAACGCCGCGATGCTGGGCCTGGCTGGGTTTGTCGTGTTAAGCCGACGTCGTTGTAAAACTGCTGGAGTTTGAGTTCCCTTATTTGCCTGTTTGCCAGGCGGGCGGCTCGTGCCGAATCCTGCCTCCCGGGTCTGGTGGTTCAGGGAGGAATGAACCGGCGACCGCTCCGTTTTCCACTCCGGGACAGTTAGGGGCTCAGGGCTGACGCGCCGTTGATGGAAGATTTTGAAGACTTCTGGTTGTGACAGCATCACCCCGTCTTTATAATGCGATGACTCAGAATCAACTTTATAGTAAAATTGGCTCACTGTCTTCGGGAGACCTCCCTGAGTCGCTCAGCTGCAGAGAAAACATTTGAACAGCTGCTTCCCGGAGCCCTGGGAAAGTTAGGGGAGGCCCAGGTATCTGAGATTACCTGCAACAACAGACCTACGTTTTCTTGTCAGGCTGAAGATTTTCTTCGAGGTTGAGTCCTTGTGTCATTCTGAAGGTGTTTTGTCAGTGGTGACACCGCCCTTTTTTTTTTTTTTTTTTTTTTTTGAGACACCACCCTAATTTTTGCTGTAGGGGGTGTTCCCTTGCCAGAGAGGGAGAGACAGACAGAAAGCGAAAGATCACCTTCTAGGGGGATGGCCCTGCAGCAGTCTCCTCTCCATTCTCCTCTCAGTCTTGGCACACACACATCCAGTGTGAGTTTTAAACCACTGGATTTGGGACTTGAACATGGTCAAGTCCAGTGATATAACCATTATGCCATCTGCTGATCCCTGAAGAAGCTGCCTTTGAGTGCCTAGTCAATCAACCCTATTTGCACGTCTTTAAATCTTGTTAGCAAGGTAACACTATGATACTGGCAGATTTCAGACTCTCTAGGATGCATTGGTCCTTCACAAATGCCTTGGAGGAGTTCGCCTGCTGTACTTGTGGATTATAAACATGCACTTGGGCTAATCTGAGACTTCCCGGGGTATTTCTTAGCATTAGCCCTCTCGTACAGCATTCATGAAGCTCTCCCGCAGCGCAGCAGGACAGGGTCGCGTGTGCTGGCCGCCCGCTCCGCCCTTGTGCCCGAGAGGCGGGGGGGGGGGTTTCCAGTGCCCTGCTAACCCAGCCGGTGTTCAGGGACCACTGGCTGGGAATCCGCTTTAAGTAAATTGCTGCTTTAGGAGAGTCCTCATAGATTTAGCGAAGTACCTAATTTACTGAATAAAAGACTTGGATTTGTGGGTATGAGGTGTGCATCCTTGTGATTAGAATTCATTTTATTACCTAGAAAGTTTCTATTTCAGTTTTTGAATCCCTTGTCTGCTAAACTTTTATCCACTGCTTTAAGAAGGTAGCTGTCTTACAAGGAAGCGTGCTTAATAAAGTGTGTATATGTGAATTTAAAAGTGCTGAGTACATGAACTGCAAGAACAGTGTATGGCGTGTGTGCTTGGCAGCAGAAGTGCCACAGTGTGGTATTTGAACCCGTGATTAAAGAGCAGGAGAGTTGTTTAGGTCCAAGGTGGGCTCTCTTAGGCTGTCTACCCTTCCCTGGGCTTTTCTTTTCTCATTTTTTATATTTCTTTAAAGCATAAGCTGCATGCCAGAGAATAGCATATGCTGGCCACGAGTTGGACGCCGAGAGCGGAAAGACCAGACGCTCGCTTTCTGCCTTCTCAGCCCCGTGGTGCACACCATGCTGTGGAAGAGGGAGCGTCTGCGGCAAATAACCCAAATAAACCAAGCGGGAATGTGCCAGCTCAGAGGAGCCACTTCCAGGGGAGGGGCAGTAGTGCCCTTGGGCCAGCGGGAGGTGTCACTGGGCAGCCAGGGTGGCTCCAGGTGAGCCTGTGAAGTTGCTTCTGGCCTGGATTTCGAAGGAACATGCTTGCTAAGCTGAAACTGAACTTTCTGCCTTAATCCTAAAGCAGAGGAGGCAGGGGGACGTCAGTAAAGAACAGAGTGGGGCCCACCGAGCAAAAGGCAGCTCACACTTGGGACTGCACTGCGTCAGTGACCCCGAGTCTGACGTGGATGCTGCTCCGGCTCTGGTCCCTTTCCGGGGGCTTCGAGGGCTCTGTGCAGTTGCTCTCTAGCAAGGGCATTCACGAGAGCGCTGGTGTGTTTTGGCTGAGGTTACAAGGTAAAACGGTACACGTGGCAGTTCTGGCCTGAGAACTTGCCTTCCCAGCTAGGCCGGCAGACTGCAGAGCTTCATGGAGACAGCAGCGGTGCTCACTGGGAGGCAGAGCCGCGCACTTGGAGGTCGGAGTGTCCCGATGTCCGGCAGGCAAGGACAGTAAACGCTGGTTCTGTGAATTTGGGGAAGGCAGTTTCTCTCCAGTAAATTATTCAAACATGCTGTCAGTTGTTTAAGTGGTCCTGTAAGCGCAGGTGCCTGGAAGGCTCGGGCTTGTAGGGGGGCCTGGGCGCTGCAGGGAGCCGGGCTGGGCTTGGGCGGGGAACTTGCGCTGGGAGGAACCTGATGGAAATGGAAGCACTGCTTTCCACACGTCCACCAGCTAAGGAACAGATACTGCGGTAAGGGTGTCCCTCTACCTCGGGGGAGACGTGCTTTGCCTGGCAGCCGGCAGGGTGCTGCTGTGCATTACTGAGGCCGGGACGAGTTGCCTGGAACCCAGTGGCAGCTTCTGTGAGCAGAGGCGCGTGTTCCTGGCTGTGACACCGCGTGGCCTCGTGTGGGCACACTGCGGTCAGTGTCTGCACAGCTCCTTTCTCTGGGCACGCCCATCTGCCTGCATCTCCTGTCTTGTAGACAAAACTGCACCTGAGCCTGTGGGCGAGGCGCCTCAGGCCCATCGTTCCTCCTGTGGTGCCATGGTGGCCTCCTCCCCCCCAGGGAGCTGTGCTGATGTAGACAGGGCAGGGGGATCGGGGCGCACTCAGTGGTGTGGCACAGGTGCAGCGAGGAGACCACTGGGCCGGCCAAGGAAGGAGCAGCTGGTTCTGCTTGGGACACGCGGGAGCCACTTCTCATTTCAGAGCTGAGTTTGGAAGGATGACTATTTTTGCTGAATAGGGCATTTCCAAAGTAGCATGTTCAAGGTCAAGTTCAGGAAGAGTGGTCAGAATCCACCTGCGAATAGTCAGCCTTGGGGCTGGCAGGTGGTGTGGTGGTTAGGACATTGGACTCCCACATGGCCAACCGTGGTTTGAGTTCCGGACCTGGGGCTTGCTTTATTGCTTTCTCTTTCTCTGTGTGTGTGTCTCTGGAAATATTAACAAATAATAATAAAGTTAAATAAATCTTTAAAAAAAGTAGGCAGTCTTAGGTGTTTTCTTAAAGTGTGGGGACCACCACTCCTCCACCCCGTGTGATGGGGATTCAGTGGCAGTTGGGGTGTGTAGAGGTGAAGGCATGCTGTGTGTGACATAACTTTTTCAGGAGGTTCCTGGTAAAAACGCATCAGCTGGATTACAGGGATCAGGATACTGGGGTCAGAGTTCATTTAAGTCCCTGAGCAATCTCGGACATCGGCCAGAGGGGTTAGCGCATCGGGTCTTTTTGAACAAGGCCAGGATCTGGACAGACTAGCCGTGACCTAGCGAAGGTGGGGGCCCTCGGTGTCGGGGAATGGGGGTAGAAATGTTTGATTTGGGGCCTGTTAAGTTTCACTCGCCTGTGAACGTGGCTAACAGGTGTCAGGACCAGAGAGTGGTGGGAAATCTGGGAGACTGAGTCTGGGTAGTGGGCATCGCAGGGTAGAAGATGGCTCAGGGAGGGCATGTGAACAAGTGTGTTCATCGTTTTTAGGGAAGTAAGATCCTCGTTTGAGAATCAGTTACCGACACTGGTAGAGAGGATGAGAGGGGCATGCACACCCGAGTGTGAGACACATGGACCTGGCTTAGTATAGGCTGGTGGGAGGGAAGGGCAGAGGGAGCCCTGAGGAATAACCAGCCTTCATTTTGGACAGGAGGAGAAAGGAAGTTGCAGCATCCCGGGTGCCGAGTGCCGGGGAGGGGGAGTGATCAGTTGTGTCTTGCAGCAGAGGGCATGCCCACTCACCCGCAACAAAGCACGGTCACCTTGCAGCCCTTGCTCCTCCATGTGCCCATCCTGCCGCGTTTTGAGCTTGCGTGCGTATGCACCCGGCGTGTGTCCAAGCACCCTGCCAGAATTCGAGCAGAGGCCGGCTCCTTGGGGTCCGACCCCTATGCACTGCACTGCCTGCTGCACCAAGGGGCTGGCGTTTCCGTGGTGATGCGCGGTGCCAAGTTTTAGGGTGAGGTAGAGTCAGGTATGCTTGGTGTGTTTGGGAAGGTGTTGGGACATGAACCCAGGTGTCCAGTGGTGTCACCATTGTGCCACTGCCTGCCCCTTCAGTTCATTTCTTAATGACAGCATGCTGTTTCCCTCTTTAGCACTCTCCTGACTGGGAAAGGACCTCTGATGGAGTTCCAGGAACGGCATCAGCTGCCCCCCCCCCCCCCCCCGCCCCCCG
>NW_006159689.1:1017159-1027601 GCF_000334495.1 Tupaia belangeri chinensis | reverse complement strand
CCCCCCCGCTGGAACTACTTGGACTCCAGGCTGATGGTGTGTGGTAGAGCAGAGCTGAGGGCAGAATCTTTTGGTATTGTGATTCTCTTTGATTGTGCTCAAAAGCTTCCCTAGAAGCTTTTAGGAAAAGATTAAGGTCATGGTAAAGGCTTCTTGATGCTTTGCATTTCATGAATAATTTTCTTTCTTAGTTTTTCTTTTCTTTTTAGGTTTTCACCATAGGGCACATGTGCTTACCAGAGAAAAAGGCACAGTCCCTTCTCCATTTTCCTGGGATTTGGGGCTTGTATGCACACCTACCCACGTGATTTTCAAGCCGCTGGGTCCAGGACTCAAACTGCAGTCAGCTATGTGAGAGTCCAGTGCCTTAACCATGGCACCTGCTGGCCCCAATTTTCTTTCTTCGATTTAGAGGGGAAAAGGCTCCTGGATCAGAACTGATCCTCCCAGATGATGGGATATGTGAGCTCACAGCTAGAATAAAGGCTGACTGCTCCAGCCAGCAGAGTCCAGCGTCTTCACCACCACACCGCCAGCCGGCCCGTCTTTGTCTCTGGTTTTTGCTAATATGGCTGTGATATGTCTCAGAGAGAATCCGGTTGGCCGCTGGGTCTGGTCTGCGACGTCCAAGTCCAGTGACGCAACCCTTATGCGTCTGCTGGTCCCCTTATGCCATCTGCTGGTCCCCTTATGCCATCTGCTGGTCCCCTTATTGCAAATGTGTAGACTCAGCTACGGTTTGAGCATCCCCAGTCTGAAAACGTGGTCTGTGAGGAGCTCAGGATCTGACTGCGGCCGGAACACCGCAGCTGGAGGAGCCCACACCTGCGCCTGTGGAGGTCAGGGTCTGAGGCCGCAGGGCACGGCTCGTGTCACATTGCCTTCGGGCTCTGTGTAGGTACTTAGGAAACAGCACTGAATTTCGCGCTTAGACTTGGGTCCCATCCCATAGGTATCTCATGTATGCTCAGATATTCCATAATCAAAAAAAAACCGGACACACTTCTGGTCGCAAGTACTGTGGGCAAGGGCCACTCGACCTGCGACACATGGGACAACAACAGGAGGTATGCACTTTAGGGAGAGTGGTAGTTCTGCCAGCCCCGCCATAATTACAGTGTAAAGTTCTAGAATGTTTCCATTCTAAAAAGCAGTATCTGGGGCCTGCAGGTTGTGTGGTGGTTAGGACACTGGACTCCCACATGGCTGACTGCGGTTCGAGTCCCAGACCTGGCAACTTGCTCTCTCACTTTCTCTCTCTCCTCCCCTCCTTGGTCAAATTTAAATAAAGTTAAATAAAATAGTTCTTAAAAAAAAAAAAAAAGGCACTATAACAGCCCGTGGTGTGTTTAAGGGAGCTGCACCCCACATGGCCAACAGTGTGATTCAAGTCCCAGACTCAAAGAGGCTTGGGAGACATACAGGGCATGTGTGTGCATGCCCAAAATCTTGGAGAAATGGAGGCGGGGCTGTGGCATGAGTCTTCCTCATGGGAAATGCTGTCTCGCTTTCCCTCTCTCCCTCTCTAGCTCTCTTTATCACACCCATGCAACCATTAGCATAATTTAGAAAAAGTACTTAACCATATGTCTTACATGTCTAGGTAGGCCCGATAAATTAGTGTTGGCTGTACAGTTTTTAATGTACCTATGAGTGAGCTGTCATTTAGGTTATATTTGAAAAAGGTAATATTTTTGAAGGATTCACTTTAGAATAGTAGCTTGGATCTTTTGGTTTTTTTTTTTTTTTTTAATACTGACATTGGAATTTTTTTTTTTTTAAATATATGTCTGTATTGTGATTTCTTTTCTTTGAGTATTTCCTTTCCTGTCTTCTTCTCTTCCCATCTAAAGCTTGGCTTGGAACTCGTTTCTGTTAGTCTATTTCATAGACTTTTTCCTGGAACTCTTCTCATTGTAAGAGATGGAAAGGAAGAGCTTTAATACATTCGTCATAGGATTATTGGAAAACATGAGTTATATTGTATTTTAGGATGTTTCTGAAAGCTGTGGATTTCACATTGGCACTTAAGGATCAAAAAGCAAAAATCTCTTTATCATTGTTTTGACAAATTTTGCCTTGTGGAAGGCATTCACGGTCCCAGTGTTACATGAAAGTGGCTATGTGCAGAGTGCGGTCCACACGGTCCATGACCACGTGAAGGCCAGGGTGGGGAGGAAGTGGGGACAGTGTGCGGAGAGGGTTGCGGTATGAAAGTGGTGTGACCACAGCGTGGAGAGGGGGAGTACAGAGCATCTCCGGGGTGGCAGTGCACCGGTAGGTCTCAGCAAAAGGAGATAGGGATGGATTGCCTCCGTGGTGCTGCCAGATACCTGCGTTGACAGGTTTGAATCCCCAGCCTGATCAGTCCAAAATGATTCTGGCCACCCATACTAGTGCCCAGGATCCATGGGCAGGAGGGCTGGAGTGGGTTTGCAGTGTGACCGGACCCTGTGGAGGACTCTTACTTTCACTCACACACACTGTCATGTGTGAAGACACAGCGCTTTGAAAAGTGGTACAGGGAGAGGGGCCAGCAGTTAGCGTAAAGGCTATGTCACTGGACTCCATGTAGTCGACTGTGGTTTGAGTCCCGGACCCAGTGGCTTAAACTCACTCCGGGCGCGTGTGCTTGCGCGCCCAAGATCCCGAGAGGAGAATGGAGGAGAAGAGATTGTGGCGTGGCCATCCCCCCTGGGGGGTGATTTCTTGCTTTCTATCTCTCTGTCTCTCTCTGTCTTCCTGGCGAGTGCACGCGCCCAATAAGAAAAAACCTCTCCAAAATTTAAAAAAAAAATGGTACGGAGAGTGAAGTATTAAACTGTCACCTGGGGAGTTTGAATGTGTTTCCTGAGTAGTAGCGATCCATTCATTATAAACATCTGTGTTTTCAGTTTGGGTAATTATGAATAAAGTTTTATGAACATTTGTGTGTGTGTACACTTTTTTAAAGAAGTATTTAATTTTGTTATTGTTATTTTTAAATTTTCTATAGGACACATGTGCTCACTAGAGGGGGGTAGGGCGAGAAAGCCAGCTGCCAGGTCTGGGACTTGGCGGGGCCGCTCGGCTCTTCCCTAGCCTGCTCTGGAACTCAGTTTTTCTCATCACACGCTTACCTTGTTTTGAGTTTTCATACTCTGTTTTCTTTAAGCATGAGAAGCATTGGTTGTGCTTGTTATTTTCCTGTTTCTGTAGTTTTTCTTTTCCCAAAGTGGATTCTTCATTAGGCTTTGTGTGGTAGTGATTTTGTGTATTTATTATAATATTTGTGTTGACTTGTATTTGACACCGGCCACTCTATGCTGACTTGCTTTTTATTCAGATATGGTGTAGGTGTGAGCTGGCAAGTGGCGTGGTCGCTAGGGCACTGGACTCCCACGTGGCTACTGCAGTAAGTCCTGGACCCGATGGCTCGCTTTCTCTCTTCTCTTTTCTGTCTCTGATGAGCACATGTGTCCTATAGCAAGTGAAATAATAATAGCAATAATAATAGTAGTAATAAGTAAAATTGAGTGAATAATTTAAAAGATGGCGTAGGTGTGTACAGTACAGCAGTATAACCTGTATCTGGTCTTTGTCCTGGCTTCCCATCACAGAGCGCCTTAAACTAAAGCCTTTGTAGTTTCCTGGCTAATAGGAGTGTTTTAAAATACATTCCCTTGTAGTATCTTAGTTTATGCTAATGAGGCGCCCTAGGGTGGGGCCCCTAGATCCTCCCCAGTAGGGGCTGTTCACCTGCAGGTCCTAGAGGTTAGAGGGTTGGGACTCAGCCCTGGAGGGAGGCTAGAGCCCAGGCTCTGTAAAGGACTCCTGTTTCTGGGAGTTGCGAGGAGAGTTGTATTCAGGATGTGGAAGCCCCTCCCCCCTCCCCAGTACTTGGCCTCATGTACACACTCCTTGAAAATTATTTGAAATATCCTTCATAACAAACTGAAGTGTTTTTCTGAGTCCTGTGAGCTATCTTAGCAAATTATTCAAACCCTAGGAAGAAGTAGTGGGAACTCCTGTTTTACTTACTATTATTATTATTTTAACTTGACCAGAGAGAGGGAAAGTGAGAAAGCGAGGTACCAGGCTGGGACTCGAACTGCAGTTGGCCAAGTGGCAGTTCAGCACCTTACCCACCATGCCACCTGCCGGTCCCCTGACCGATTACTTTTTATTGGTATCTGATGTGGGACTCCGCCCTTACTCTGGGGCCTGCCTGACTCCAGGTGTGTAGTGTCGTGAGTTGCCGGGGCCAGCTCAGCATGAACACGTTTTTCTGAGTGGCGGTTGGGTTATAGAACTCGCCACGGTGTCCCCTGGAGACTTGCTTGGTATGTGAGGGAAACACACACATCTGGTCATGGGAGTGTTCTGTGTAGTTGGTATCCAAGCGAGTGCCCAAATCCCATGGGCTGGAGAAGGGGGATCGTGGCGCCCTGTGGAGGGTGCTTCTCTCACACGCACTCTCTCACCCGTGCACATGGTCTGTCGTGAGTAAAGAAAATGAAAAGTACCCTGAGAGTAGACAGAAAAATGACTTTGCAGTGGATTATCTGGCACCTCTATTGTTTCCCTCTAGAGATTAATTTTGGAGGTTAAGTATCGAGGCTTTTTGTTTTTTTGCTGATGGGAGTCAAGGAGAGGTAAGGGCTGTGGCATGCCTGTTGTCTGGAGGAGGCGTCCCCAACTCCAGCACCAGATGGGAGCCAGGCTGCACAGCGGGGCATGAGCCAGAGTGAGCAAGTGAAGCGTCACCCGTGTTCACAGCCACTCCCGTTGCTTGTATGACTGCCTGAGCGCCACCTCCTGTCAGATGAGGCGGCACTGGGTTCTCAGGAGCGCGGACCTCTTAGGAACTGCGCATGTGAAGGATCTAGGTGGATGTTCCTTGGGAGAAGCTAATGTCTCACCTAGGTGGAGCCGAGGTAGTGCTGCTAGCACTGGGGAGTAGCTGCAAAAACTCATTATGGTGAGTCGTGTAATTATTTCCTTGTATGTTACAAAGTAATAGTAGAAGTAAAGTGCATGATAAAATATGAGGGCTGGAATTATCCCCAAACCATTCCTCTCCACCATCGGTAGAAACAGTTTCTCACAAAACCAGTCCCTGGCTGCCCAAGAGGTTGGGGCCTCTGGTCTAGGGGCAGTCCGTTGTGATTGGTGGATTTCAGCTCTGGTTTTGAAAATTTTATAAAATCCTTTTCCAATGGGAAGTACTCATATATTCTGTTGTTCTTGATTTTGTTGAGCTTAAGTTTTCTTTTAGGAGAGATGTTTTTGCTAACAGGGTGTGTGTGCTCGCTGGAGGGATGGAGACAGAGACAGAAAGTGACAAATCACCCCTCCCTGGGGCTGGGGGGAGATGGCCATGCTGCAGTTCCTTCTGCAGTCTGCTGTTGGAATTTTGGGTACGCATGCACATGCACCTGGCTGACGTGGTTTATGTTAATCAGACACGCTCTTACTGTGACCCTGCTGCTTCCTAGGGGTGTGACACTAGGCAAAGCTGATGGGAGTCAAGGAGAGGTAGGGCTGTGGCATGCCTGTTGTCTGGAGGAGGCGTCCCCAACTCCAGCACCAGATGGGAGCCAGGCTGCACAGCGGGGCATGAGCCAGAGTGAGCAAGTGAAGCGTCACCCGTGTTCACAGCCACTCCCGTTGCTTGTATGACTGCCTGAGCGCCACCTCCTGTCAGATGAGGCGGCACTGGGTTCTCAGGAGCGCGGACCTCTTAGGAACTGCGCATGTGAAGGATCTAGGTGGATGTTCCTTGGGAGAAGCTAATGTCTCACCTAGGTGGAGCCGAGGTAGTGCTGCTAGCACTGGGGAGTAGCTGCAAAAACTCATTATGGTGAGTCGTGTAATTATTTCCTTGTATGTTACAAAGTAATAGTAGAAGTAAAGTGCATGATAAAATATGAGGGCTGGAATTATCCCCAAACCATTCCTCTCCACCATCGGTAGAAACAGTTTCTCACAAAACCAGTCCCTGGCTGCCCAAGAGGTTGGGGCCTCTGGTCTAGGGGCAGTCCGTTGTGATTGGTGGATTTCAGCTCTGGTTTTGAAAATTTTATAATTACAAATCCTTTTCCAATGGGAAGTACTCATATATTCTGTTGTTCTTGATTTTGTTGAGCTTAAGTTTTCTTTTAGGAGAGATGTTTTTGCTAACAGGGTGTGTGTGCTCGCTGGAGGGATGGAGACAGAGACAGAAAGTGACAAATCACCCCTCCCTGGGGCTGGGGGGAGATGGCCATGCTGCAGTTCCTTCTGCAGTCTGCTGTTGGAATTTTGGGTACGCATGCACATGCACCTGGCTGACGTGGTTTATGTTAATCAGACACGCTCTTACTGTGACCCTGCTGCTTCCTAGGGGTGTGACACTAGGCAAATCGCCTAAACCTTTGAGGCTTCACCTTTCTGTCGATAGAATGGCCGTAATTCCAACTCTGCAGGAAGAGCTGGCGGAAGACTAGAGAGAGCAGGGGACTTAAGAGACACCTAGCCTGGCCACGCCAAGTACTTTAGGAGGGGCGGTCTTCGGCAAAGCCTCAAGGTGAGAAGCCGAGAGGGTGGGCGAGACCCTTGGTGGAAGAGCAAGGTCTCTGGGATGTTAAAAGCACTGATATGCATAGGTGTAGCCAAGAGGAGAAAACGGGAGTCAAAGCCTACCGAACTTTTGAGGGTGTTTTGCCACGAAGAGAGTAAGAGAAGGGCAGCAGTAGCTAGAGGGGAGTGGGGTCAGGACAGCCCCTAAACAGAGGACGTGCTGGGCAGGAGCCTGGCAGGCAGGGATGCGGTGGAGAGGGAGAGCCGCCTGAGTGAAGTCCGCGCTAGCGGGCAGGCCATGGGAGTGCTGGGTGCCTGGCGGACCAAGTGCTCAGAGGGCGGCAGCTTGTCCGCAGGCAAAGGCGGTGCTCCTAAAGGGCTCTTCTGGCCTCCATTTCACCGAGAAAGGAGAAGGCCGGCACCTGAGAGGGAAGGTGGAGAGGTGGTGGATGAGTCACCAGGAGAGGGGCCTTGGCTGGGGATTCCCAGTGGGACTCCTGGCCAGTGCAGTCCCCCGCAGGCTGGGTGCTGACGACGCTGTAACGTCTCATGGGGTCGCAGGAGTTGGTCCTCCAGCTGTGTTTAGCTGTGTGGGTGTGCCAGGCAGGTGGGGAGCTGATTAAGCCAAGGCCGTGGTTTGTCCAGAAGAAAAAGATAGACAAGGAGCGACACTCCATTTCACCTCGTTTCAGGGTGTACCTAGAGCAGATAGGATTTTTAAAGGAGATTCAACTACTAGCACAATGAACAGTAGTTCCTTAATATTAACTAACACTCAGTCCAGCTTCACATTGCTCAGACCCTCAGCAAGGCCTTTTCACGCCTGATTATTCAGGTCGGAACCACACGCGTGTGCATTGCACCTGGTAGCTGTGACTGAGTCGCTTTCCCCATATCCATTCTCCTGTGCCATTAATTTACTGAAGAAATTGGATCTTTTGTTACCTAGACTTTCTATTTCCTACTTCTGGCTGACTATTCTTGTGGCATTTTTTTTTTAACTATTATTTTCTTTTAATCGTGGTAAATTTACATAATGAAATTCACCGTTATAGGCCATAATGTCAGTACATCCACACCACACCGTTGGGTGTGGCCCAGTCTGCAGGTCTGGGTAGGAGGGGCAGCGCTCAGGCCTGGGTAGGAGGGCAGCGCTCAGGCCTGGGTAGGAGGGCAGCGCTCAGGCCTGGGTAGGAGGGCAGCGCTCAGGTGCTGTGCTCCTTGCGTCTCGTGGAGGCCGAGAGTGACCACTGCAGTCAGGTCTTGCGCCTGATTTACACTTTTTCCATCGAGATGTTTTCCCCTTGATGGTTTTATGCTCGTTGTTAGTTGTCCAGATGTCCTTATTTCATTCGAGGCTATAAATTAGCGACGTGCTGATTGCGTAACTACATTTATTAGCTGTGCTCTGTTAAGAGCATTCGCTCGTCTAGTTTATGCCAGAAAAGCAGGATCGGCACTGTTTGTTTTCCAGTTTTCGGGTGACGAGGAGGTGTGGTGTTCACTGTTAAGATGACAAGTCTCAGCAGTCCAGGATGACTTATACGTGGTCTTGTGGTCTTCAGATTGTCTTGCACTCGGCCAGTGGGAGCCTGGTCCCGCTGCCTCCTGTGTCCTCCACAGTTAGATCCTCGTTAGCACCTAAGCTCTTTTGTGTCTGTCCTACCCTGGTTCCTTTCAGTGATATTTAGACGTCGTAACGTGCAGTGTTCACTTTAAAAAGTTGCTGTTACTTGGGGCCAGCAGGTGGCATAATGGCTAAGGCGCCGGACACTCCCACATGGCCAACCACGGTTTGAGTCCTGGACCTGGTGGCTTGCTTTCTCACTTTCTCTCTCTCTCTCTGTTTCTCTCTGGTCAAATTAAAATAAATGAATAAATAAATAAAATTAAATAAATAAATTTTTAAAAAAGATGCTGTTACTAAGGAATTCTGATTGGTTCCTTTTCTTCATTCAACAGGCATGCCCCAAGAAAAGTACGAGCCCCCTGACCCTCGGAGGATGTGCACTGTTATGTCCTCTGAGGGGGCGGCAGATGGAAAGAAATCTCACTGGGCAGAACTTGAAATAAGTGGTAAGACCTGGGAGCAGGGATTCTTGGTTTGGGAGTATGATATGGTAGAAAATTAAGTTTGCTAAGCCCAATACACAGAAGAAAACAACTACCACGTTTCACAGATGCCGTTGGTCTCAGAAGCAGAAAGGCTCATTGGAAAGGACACGGTCTGACTCCGAAGGTCAAAGCCATCCGTTGCTTGTTCTCTGGAGATGAGCGTCTTTGTACAGTGGGATTGTGTAACACGGAGGGTGCAATGAGGATAGCACACGCCAAGTGCCCGCAGGTTGGCTCTGCCGTAGGTCTCTGAGAAGGTGGATTGAGCTTCTGCGTTGTCCTGATAGGTTTGCGGCAGGGTAGGAAGTGGCTGTTCTCTGTAGGTTTGGGGATAAATTGGTATCTTGTTTTTTTATTTGCTTTGCAGTCTTGAGTTTCTGACGACAATTCTTTTCAAAAAATCTGAAGAATTTGAGCCAGATCTTAGAGTTTCTACCTTTAATGCAGTCTAGACATATTCCAGAAGTGTCTGCGCTCCCAGCCCCACCAGGGCTACCCTTCCCCAGTGTGCCTGCCAGTGGGCAACGCCGTCAGGTCAGTGTTTCCAAGGTGGGGACGGGCACAGCTACTGCTCAGGGCAGCCACTGCTAACCGGGCTCTGCTTACTGCTGGCCACATGGCTTCCACACTCCTGCCAGTTGGTCCTGATTCTTGCCCTCCAGAATATTAATAGCACAAAACAGATGTTCTCTTCTTTCACAGGATTGCCCTTAGCTTTTTTTTTTTTTTTTTTTTTTTAGGTTTTCGCTATAGGGCGCATGAGCTTGCCAGACAGAGAGAGACATAGAGACAGAAAGCCAGAAATCCCCCCCCAGGGGGGATGGTCACGCCACAATCCCTTCTCCTCCATTCTCCCCCCGGGATCCTGGGCACGCACGCACACATGTTCGGCGTGAGTTTTAAACCACCGGGTCCGGGACGCAAACCGCGGTTGACTACATGGGAGTCCAGCGACATAGCTATTACGCCAACTGCTGGTTCCCCCTTAGCTTTTTAAAATGTTTCGCAGAAGCACACTGAGCGTGTGTGTGTGTGTGTGTGTGTGTGTGTGTGTGTGCAGGCGTTTACCTACTGCTGTCCTGGGCAGATGGAAGATGCAAATGGTGTAGTCCCTGTCCTTCCGGAGCTCCCGGCACGCAGGGAGTGATAGGAAGGGTGCAGCAGTGTAAGCAGTACATCGGCAAGGTGCAGCTACCAAATCTGGGTATGGAAGAACTACACAGGAGGCAACACGGAAATACTGAGATCAGCACCCCTCCCTGGTCAGTGCGAGTTCCCGTTACCCACCGAGTAGAGCGCAGACACGAAGCCTCGGCAGTGATTGCAGCGACGGGGTGTCCTCTGTTCTCCTCGCTCTGACATGTACCCGCTGTGCCTGATCAGACCCGGGTCAGCTCCGTAAAGTCAGTGTGGCAGTGGAGATCGAGGTTCCTGCCTTCTGGTCCCGTCCTGTCGGATTCGACTTTCTGTCCCGGGAAGCATGCTCTTTGCTTTAGTATGTGTTCTCAAAGCATGGGCAGTCACCACCCCCACTTTTCTCTTTTAATTTCTACAGCGCTGATATTTAACTATATTTTTCTCTTCTTCAGCCTATATTAGCAGGTTTGGTTTTTTTCTGGAGAGGTGTTTGCTGTAGGGTACGTGCGTGCGCCACAGAGACAGAGAGACAAGCTGTATCTGAGTCTCGGGGTTCTGTGTTGTCACCTCCCTCGACCTCACACTTGGCCCTCTAGAGTCATTGTTGCCTGCTTACTCTGGATTTTCCAGAGAAGTTCTGTATGCAAGGC
>NW_006159689.1:1012287-1017136 GCF_000334495.1 Tupaia belangeri chinensis | reverse complement strand
AGTAACCTCCTCCTCCTTTTTTATTTTGGAGAAGTTTTTGCTATAGGGCATATACGCTCGCCAAAAAGACAGAAAGACAGAAAACAAGAAATCACCCCCAGAGGGGATGGCCACACTGCAATCCCTTCTCCTCTCAGGATCTTGGGCACGCACGCACATGTGCCCAGTGTGTTTAAGCCACCGGGTCCGGGACTCGAATCATGGTTGACTACATGGGAGTCCAGCAACATAGCCATTACGTCATCTGCTGGTACCTGAAGTAACTTTTTTATTTTGGAGAGGTTTATTATTATTATTATCTTTTTTTTCTTTGGCTATAGGTTGCATGCTCTAGCTAGAAAGACAGAGAGACAGAAAGCGAGAAATCACCCCCAGGGGGATGGCCACTGTGCAATCCCTTCTCCTCCTTTCTCCTCTCAGGATCTTGGGCACGCACACACAGGCGCTGGTGTGAGTTTAAGCCACTGGGTCTGGGACTTGAACCACGGTTGACTACGTGGGAGTTCAGCAACATAGCCATTACACTAACTGCTGGTCCCTGAAGTAACATTCTTAATAGTAATATTCACTAGCTGTCCTCCTGCAGGGTAGACCATTGAATTGATCTGCAGAATCGGACCTTGTGATGAACAAAGACACCAACAGGAATTTCACATCACACTAAAACATAAGCTTGTGTGTGGGAATTGTCTAGGCCGAATGCTTTTCAGCCTAGTAGATGACAGCAGCAGCCCCTCAGAGTCTTGTAGAGTTGTAGGACAGCCACGCCATACCCCTTCTCCATTCTCTCAGGTTTGGGCGTGCACACTCGTGCACTGGCATGAGGTTTTTAAGCTGCTGGGTATGGGCTCAGACTGTGGCTGACTGCGTGGGAGTCCAGCGATGTAACCATTATGCCATCTGCTGGTCCCATGTGTTTTCTTAGGGTTTTAACACCCCAGTCTGTGCGCCTAAGCATTATAGCAGAGCACCTCTCCCCTCTCGTACTTGGTGCGTCCTAGTCTATAGGCTCTCCCCTCATAGTGGTTCTGTTACTGCGTCAGGCGGCCAGGCCTGCCCTCCCCACTGTGCTCCTGCCTCGGCCCTTCCTGCAGGTGTGCAGCCACGCTCAGGCTGGGTCAGCTCAGACCGAGCCTCCGTCGGGACTGAAGCATCTCACAGGACGGGCTGTGTGGGTTAGGCTGTGCTTTCTTGTAGGGGGCACATAAATCTGAATGCCTGTTTTTATTTAATTGCTGTTCATTGCCCAGAGCCATTAATTTTTGAGGGTTGCAAAATAGTGTCGTTGTAATTCCATCATTTATTTATCATTAGCTGAGAGCATTAAAGACTTATTTATTTAATTTTTATTTTATTATTATTATTTTTAATTTGACCAGAGAGAGACATGCAGAGAGAGAGGGAGTATGAGAAAGCAAGCCACCAGGTCCAGGTCTTGAACCACAGTCAGCCATGTGGGAGTCTGGTATCCGTAACTACCGTGCCACCTGCAAGAGACACTTCCCTTATTTACTGTTTCATTACCTAATGTACAAAATATATAGGAAAGAATGCAAAACCCTCTCAAAAAAGAAAAAAGGAAGTTTTTGTGCCCTAGGGCACATGTGCTAGCCAGAGAGAGAAAGACAGTGAGAGGGCAAGTGAGGGTCACCCTCGGGACGGCCACACCGCAGTCTGTTCCCCCACTCTCCTCCTGGGGTCTTGGGCGGGCACACACGAACATGTGCCCGGTATGAGTTCCCCGTCGCCGGGTCTAAGACCTGAACCATGACCAGCCATGTGGGAGTCAGCAATGTAACCGCCGTGCCGTCTGCTGGCCCAATTGTGACTGGTTTTTAATTGCCACAGTGCTCTTAAAATGCCAAAGTCACTTGCCAGAGGGAGGGCGGGCAGGGAGAAAGCACTCCCCATTGGGGTCCAGTCCAGGCTGTTGGGTTTTTCGTTCATTCCATTTTACCTCTTTCTTAGTTTGTCTGCCTACAGCCGTTTCTTCAGCTGACTTAGGGCTTGTAGTACAGGCAATACCTGACTCTGTAACCTTCAAATCCTACACCACCCACTTCAGGGAAACGGCCGAGCCTTGTGATGCTCTTTTATTTTCTTCCCTGATCCTTTATGTGGTTATAGTCACGTCTGCATATGCTATAAACCCCACGTGTTGTTGCTGATCTCGCTTTAGTATTTCCCGCTTTCTTTTTAAAGTCCGGGGCTCTTGTGCTGCAGTCTCCGCTTTAGTATTTCTCGTTTTGTTTTTAAAGTCCGGGGCTCTTGTGCTGCAGTCCCCTGCCTTGGCCTTCCGAGCCACCACTCAGAACAAGCACACACTGTGGTGCCTGGTCTGCATGGTGATCTGGGACGTGAACCCCGGCCTCCCATATGGTCCCAGCCTATAGGGCACAGCATCTTAGCATGTGCCTCTGTGTCTGGGTCTCCCATGTAGTCCACCTCGGTTCGAGTCCCGGACCTGGTGGCTTAAACTTACGCTGGGCACGTGTGCCCAAGATCTCAAAAAGGAGAGGAAGGAGAAGGGATTGCGGCATGGCCACCCCCCTCGGGGGTGATTTCTCACCTTCTGTCTCTTTGTGTTTCTGGGAAGTATATGCATCTTATACCAAAAACCTCTCCAAAAAAAAAAAAAAGATTTTTTTTTCTTCCCCAATACTATCCCTGTTTTGAGGACTGACTCCACTTACATATATATGAAACTGTTTAAAGTTGTTTCAGACTTCACTGACATACTTCTCATCTTCTAGTATGTTTTCTCTTCTGTTTCAAATTGTTTCTATTGCTGTCTTCAGTTCACTGATCTTCCACAGTGGAGAGGTTTCTGTTATAGGGCCCATGCACTCACCAGAAAGACAAAGAGAGACAAGAGAGATAGAAAGCGAAAAATCACCCCCCGGGGACATGGCCACACTGCAATCCCTTCTCCTCCATTCTCCTCTCGGGACCTTGGGCACGCACGTACACGCGCCCAGTGTGAGTTTAAGCCACCAGGTTCAGGACTAAAACTACATGGGAGTCCAGTGACAATAGCCATTACGCCAACTGTGGTCCCAAGTGTACTGTTCCTTCTGCCTCTGCTTAATGTGGTTAGTTTTCTGTTTTAGTCTCTGAGTCTGCTGCTCTGTCCTCCGCTGTGGGGTACAGTAGTTGGACTTCACTTCGGAAGGATTTCTGGCAGGTGCACTTGCTGTCCTGCAGTGCAGCTGACTGTGTTCAGTTACATGGCTCTTGGCACGTTTATCACTTGGGTTCTTTGGTCTTGAAACTCACCTGAGAATATCTTGTTTTCCTTTTTGTTTTTAGGCAAAATTCTTGTTTTCTTGAGTACAGATAAGAATAGCCTCTGAGATACTACAATTTGATTTTGTCTTGTATGGTTTTGTCAAATTAATCATAAATATTGGTTTATCATCACTATAAATTATACTTCTTCACATCATATCTGAGGTCATTTTAAAGGGTAAATTATTTCCCATTGTACTTTTTAAAGAATTATTTTATTAGTTATTCTATTTTATTTATTTATTCATTTGTTTATTTCAATTTGACCAGAGAGGGACAGAGAGAGAGAGAGAGAGATTGAGAAAGTGAGAAAGAAAGCAAGCCGCCAGGTCTGAGACTCGAACTGGGGTTGGCCATGTGTGAATCCAGCGCCCTTAACCACCATGCCCTCCCCCCATTTTAGTCTTAAGAGTAAAGATGAAATCTAAGTGTTGATATAGTGCCTTAAATTTTTATTTTAGTCTGTCTGCTGAGTGGAGAGGTTAGAACTTAGTCATAGCACTGAATTGGTAGAGTCAGGTTTCCCATGTTTACTCTTCACGATTTGGATAATAAGTTACTCATCAAAACATCTGAATCTTCTTTAATCTACTAACCAAGTTGTGGAGAGCCCTATATAACTTGCCATTTTCTCGTCTCGTGCAGGAAAAGTGAGAAGTTTAAGCTCATCCCTGTGGTCGCTGACTCACTTGACAGCTTTGCATCTGAGTGACAACTCCCTGTCCCGCATCCCCTCAGACATTGCCAAGCTTCACAACCTGGCGTATCTGGACCTGTCCTCAAATAAGATCCGTAGTCTGCCAGCAGAGCTCGGAAACATGGCGTCACTCAGGTATGCAGGCCGCCTTAGCACCTGTCGCTGACCGCGCTCTCGCCGAAACAAAGACAGCGCTGTGTGTGGGGAGCAGCACATTAATTCAACCGTATTTGAGTAAAGATAAATACAACTTTATCTTTTATGAACTTCTTTTTTTTTTAGTTTATGTCAACTAGTGAAATAGGTATGAAATTTTTTTAAAGAATATTTTATATGACTTTATTTTAATTTGATCAGAGGGGGATAGAGAGAGGGGAGAGTGAGAGAACAAGCTGCCAGGTCCAGGGTTCAGACTGCGATCGGCCACGTGGGAGTCCAGCTCCCTTAACCGCTACGCCACTGCCAGCCTACTATGACATTTTTGTATTGCCCTTTTTGTTCATTGCACCTTATTGTTGAACCAAAATTTCCAGACAGTTGGGGTAAACAGCTGAGACACTTGTTACCCCTGTAACCCGATGGCTGGGCACTGCGCACCCAACGCAGGCACCGGGAGGCCCTGCCAGCTGGAACACACGCTGTGCCGTGTCTGGGGCTCGAGTGCGCGAGAGAAGCAGAGCCGGCCTTGAAGTGACTGGGCTGTCGGTGGTTGTTGAAGCTCTGGTCTTGTGTGTGGGGGGGGGTTGTTAGAGCTCTGTGGTCCTGCGTGTGGGGGTTGTTAGAGCTCTGTGGTCCTGCGTGTCGGGGGTTGTTAGAGCTCTGTGGTCCTGCGTGTGGGGGGGTGGTAGGGGTCTGTGGGCCTGC
>NW_006159689.1:998823-1010468 GCF_000334495.1 Tupaia belangeri chinensis | reverse complement strand
CGGCCAGGTCCAGGGTTCAGACTGCGATCGGCCACGTGGGAGTCCAGCTCCCTTAACCGCTACGCCACTGCCAGCCTACTATGACATTTTTGTATTGCCCTTTTTGTTCATTGCACCTTATTGTTGAACCAAAATTTCCAGACAGTTGGGGTAAACAGCTGAGACACTTGTTACCCCTGTAACCCGATGGCTGGGCACTGCGCACCCAACGCAGGCACCGGGAGGCCCTGCCAGCTGGAACACACGCTGTGCCGTGTCTGGGGCTCGAGTGCGCGAGAGAAGCAGAGCCGGCCTTGAAGTGCGTGTGGGGGGTTGTTAGAGCTCTGTGGTCCTGCGTGTCGGGGGTTGTTAGAGCTCTGTGGTCCTGCGTGTGGGGGGTTGTTAGAGCTCTGTGGTCCTGCGTGTGGGGGTTGTTAGAGCTCTGTGGTCCTGTGTGTGGGGGTTGTTAGAGCTCTGTGGTCCTGCGTGTCGGGGGTTGTTAGAGCTCTGTGGTCCTGCGTGGGGGGGGTTGTTAGAGCTCTGTGGTCCTGCGTGTCGGGGGTTGTTAGAGCTCTGTGGTCCTGCATGTGGGGGTCGGAGCCGCGCAGCTCTAGGTCATGACTTAGAAGCGAATAGTGCTCTGCCTAGTGCATGCTGCGTCTTAAGTTCCTTTATTAATGTCTCTTCTTTTCATGGGGGTGGGGAGACAAGTACCCTCAATAGGGTCTGGACATGGTGCAATCCCCTGCCCACCCCTAAGCCCCCAGCCAGCGAGGGTTATATGTGCCTGGCGTGTTCGGGATTCAAACCCAGGGCCTCCCACGTGGACTCCAGCATTGCAGTGCTGGGCCTCACCACCTGCACCAGCACAGCCAAGCTGACATGCGCACTTGAACGAGTGGTGATTGTGCTTTTTACGGTAGATTAAGATCTACCCAAGGTCAGTATGAAGCCAGGTTACACCTGTTAGTCCCTGTGCAGTCTCTTGCCCCATGTCATATTACCTGCCTTTTTTCTGTGGTCCTACTGGCTTTTTTCTACAATTAGCCACAGAGTAAAAAGGAATAAAAACCTTATCCAGCTTTTTGTCATTTTCCTAAGCTTAATTATCGAGGCTGTCCAGTCACCACTTTTAATCTCCTGAAGCAGATGTACTCAGCTGTTTCTCCACTGCATCGTACGTATGCTGGGAATAAAGAGGGACGTGATTCACGGCCGCTTTTCCTTGTTCATTTTACGGCCTCACGGGCTTTCAGCTTGCTCAGAAAGAACCAGAATTCTTTTAAACTTCCAGAACTCTTTTTTTTGTTTGTTTTCTTGGAGCGGTTTTTGCTATAGGGCGCGTGCGCTTGCCAGACAGACAGAGACAGAGAGACAGAAAGCGAGAAATCACCCCTGGCCATATCGCAATTCGTTCTCCTCCATTCTCCTCTCGGGATCTTGGGCACGCACGCACACGCGCTGGCGTGAGTTTAAGCTGCCAGGTCCGGGACTCGAACCGTGGTCGACTACATGGGAGTCCAGCAACATAGCCATTACGCTAACTGCTGGTTGGTCCCAACTTCCAGAACTCTTGATACCGTTCTTCACATTTGAAAACTGATAAATAAAACTTACTGTTGGAGTTCCAGGATCCATGTCTGTGTCTGGCTGTGTCTTTTCTTCCTAACTGAAGATTCCTTTGATATTTACCTTATGATTTTCTGTACAAGACAGATCATTAATCATTGGTAATTAACAAAGCTGCTGTTATTTCTAAAGTAAGTCTTTGTTAATTTGTAGGAATAAGCATTACCCAGCTATCATAAGCTCTTTTGAGCTGATCTCACGTGATCACTTGAGTTCTCTTCACTCGGACGCGAGCTCTTGTAGCTGCTCCCACATGTACAGGACGCCCGTGGATGTGGGCCATGTTCTCGTGGGCTGCAGGCTAGGCCTTGTGTGCGAACTGTGTCTTCAGTCTGTCTGTAGCAAGAAACACAGCAATTGAGAATAATTTTTATATCTGTTAAGTTTAATAATTTTTTTAAAATCGAGACTTGCATTTTTTCTTATTTTCATTTTTCTAGTTTTTCCTGCATTTTACTAAAGTACTGATCTGTGGCTTTTTTTTTTTTTTTTTTTTTTTTTTTAGAGAGAGAGATATTTTTGCTATAGGGTGCATTTGTTTGCCTGAGAGGCAAAAAGCAAGAAATCGCCCCCTGGGTGGATGGCCACACCACAATCCCTTCTCCATTCTCCTCTCAGGATTTTGAACATGTATACATACATGCCTGGCATGAGTTTTAAGCCGCCAGGTCCGGAACCATGGTCGACTGCGTGGGGATCCAGCAGTGTAATCACTACGCCACCTGCTGGTCCCTGTGACATATACTTTGAGAAGCATTGTACTAGGATTTGAAGTATGCTGTGAGGTGTCGTTCTTAGGGAATTAATCCTAGAAATCACATTGTTGAGCTTAACTGTTCACTAATGGTCAGTATGTCTTCTGACATCCTGCAATTTCTGCATCAACAGGGAGCTCCATTTAAATAACAACCTGTTACGAGTTCTACCTTTTGAGCTGGGAAAACTGTTTCAGTTGCAGACTTTAGGCCTGAAAGGTATGACTTCTGTGTTTATGCCTCTTAGAGTGCGTGTGTGTGTCTTCTGACTCTAAAGGAGCCGTAGAGAGAGTGCTCTCACCAGGGGGCTCTTCCCACGCTGCCCAGACGCTGATGCCCTCACGCCTCCCCCCTGTCCCCCGTAGATGCCCTGCCAGTCTTCATGCTCGCCCTCGTCCCCGCCTCACCTCACCTTGCTTTTCTGGCCTGCTTTGCCAAGTCTGTGTTCTGATGGGTTCCTGAGGACGTGCTTTCTTAGTTCATCATGTTCTAAACAGCTTTTTTCTTGTGCTCAAATCTCAGAAAATGAAGACTATCATAAAGTATCGGGAACCGGGCTGGCCCTGCCACCCAGCACTGATGCACTGAGCATTGGGAGCCAGTCCCACGAGGCTGACCAGGCTGTGAATCCCAGTCCTGGTGGCTTAAAGCATACCGAGTCGTGTGTGCACACCCAAATTCTGACCGGAGGGAGAGGAGCATGGAAGAAGGGGCTATGGCGTGCCATGCCCACTAGGGGTTGTGCCCATGAGTGCTCGGGTCCCTCTCCAGGGGCACATGCACCTTCTGGCAGTTAAAAAAGAAGAAACTGTAAAAAAAAAAAAAAAATAGT
The DNA here is from genome assembly GCF_000334495.1 of Tupaia belangeri chinensis. Classification (NCBI taxonomy): domain Eukaryota; kingdom Metazoa; phylum Chordata; class Mammalia; order Scandentia; family Tupaiidae; genus Tupaia; species Tupaia belangeri. The sequence goes on along the minus strand of NW_006159689.1, from coordinate 1,007,273 downwards.
AATGGAAGATTTTAATCCATTTGGACCTGCTAATTAAGATCAGGATTTTAATATATTTTACCTTGATTTGTAAGGACTCGATTAATCTGTTAGAAATTGGACACATAACTGGGGACCAACAGTTGGCGTAATGGCTACATTGCTGGACTCTTTTCTTCCTAACTGAAGATTCCTTTGATATTTACCTTATGATTTTCTGTACAAGACAGATCATTAATCATTGGTAATTAACAAAGCTGCTGTTATTTCTAAAGTAAGTCTTTGTTAATTTGTAGGAATAAGCATTACCCAGCTATCATAAGCTCTTTTGAGCTGATCTCACGTGATCACTTGAGTTCTCTTCACTCGGACGCGAGCTCTTGTAGCTGCTCCCACATGTACAGGACGCCCGTGGATGTGGGCCATGTTCTCGTGGGCTGCAGGCTAGGCCTTGTGTGCGAACTGTGTCTTCAGTCTGTCTGTAGCAAGAAACACAGCAATTGAGAATAATTTTTATATCTGTTAAGTTTAATAATTTTTTTAAAATCGAGACTTGCATTTTTTCTTATTTTCATTTTTCTAGTTTTTCCTGCATTTTACTAAAGTACTGATCTGTGGCTTTTTTTTTTTTTTTTTTTTTTTTTGAGAGAGAGATATTTTTTGGTGCATTTGTTTGCCTGAGAGGCAAAAAGCAAGAAATCGCCCCCTGGGTGGATGGCCACACCACAATCCCTTCTCCATTCTCCTCTCAGGATTTTGAACATGTATACATACATGCCTGGCATGAGTTTTAAGCCGCCAGGTCCGGAACCATGGTCGACTGCGTGGGGATCCAGCAGTGTAATCACTACGCCACCTGCTGGTCCCTGTGACATATACTTTGAGAAGCATTGTACTAGGATTTGAAGTATGCTGTGAGGTGTCGTTCTTAGGGAATTAATCCTAGAAATCACATTGTTGAGCTTAACTGTTCACTAATGGTCAGTATGTCTTCTGACATCCTGCAATTTCTGCATCAACAGGGAGCTCCATTTAAATAACAACCTGTTACGAGTTCTACCTTTTGAGCTGGGAAAACTGTTTCAGTTGCAGACTTTAGGCCTGAAAGGTATGACTTCTGTGTTTATGCCTCTTAGAGTGCGTGTGTGTGTCTTCTGACTCTAAAGGAGCCGTAGAGAGAGTGCTCTCACCAGGGGGCTCTTCCCACGCTGCCCAGACGCTGATGCCCTCACGCCTCCCCCCTGTCCCCCGTAGATGCCCTGCCAGTCTTCATGCTCGCCCTCGTCCCCGCCTCACCTCACCTTGCTTTTCTGGCCTGCTTTGCCAAGTCTGTGTTCTGATGGGTTCCTGAGGACGTGCTTTCTTAGTTCATCATGTTCTAAACAGCTTTTTTCTTGTGCTCAAATCTCAGAAAATGAAGACTATCATAAAGTATCGGGAACCGGGCTGGCCCTGCCACCCAGCACTGATGCACTGAGCATTGGGAGCCAGTCCCACGAGGCTGACCAGGCTGTGAATCCCAGTCCTGGTGGCTTAAAGCATACCGAGTCGTGTGTGCACACCCAAATTCTGACCGGAGGGAGAGGAGCATGGAAGAAGGGGCTATGGCGTGCCATGCCCACTAGGGGTTGTGCCCATGAGTGCTCGGGTCCCTCTCCAGGGGCACATGCACCTTCTGGCAGTTAAAAAAGAAGAAACTGTAAAAAAAAAAAAAAAATAGTAATGGAAGATTTTAATCCATTTGGACCTGCTAATTAAGATCAGGATTTTAATATATTTTACCTTGATTTGTAAGGACTCGATTAATCTGTTAGAAATTGGACACATAACTGGGGACCAACAGTTGGCGTAATGGCTACATTGCTGGACTCTCATGTAGTCAACTGTCGTTTGAGTCCCAGACCTGGTGGCTGAAACTCACACTGGGTGCATGTGCGTGCGTGCCCAAGATCCTGAGAGGAGAATGGAGAAGGGATTGTGGTGTGGCCATCCCCCCGGGGGGTGATTTCTCACTGTGTGGAAGCCGAGGTTCCACATAGCCTCTTGTGGCACGTGGGAGCAGGGGCCCTGCTGGGAGGTGGGAAAGGTGGTGACACTGCTTGGTCTCCTCTAACACTGTCCCCAGAAGGGGCGGCCTCGTTACCGCTGGGGTGGAGTTGGTATTAGTGCCCTGCTAGAGGGACGAGAGTCCGGCCGTGCCACCGGTGGAGGGCTGGCGCATGCCCCGACCTGTTCAGGAGGGTGGAAGCCCAGGTCCAGCGGGGGGTTCGCGGGACGGCAGAGGTGGGGCACGTTCCTTCTCCCGCGTTGAGATGGAGCAGAGTGGTTCTTCCCGAGCACTTTTCGTCTTTTTTCTTTTTCATCACCAGCATGCGTGTGCTCACCAGTGAGGGGTGGTCATGCGGCAGTCTCTCCTGTCAGAATTTGGGACATGCACCCACATGGCACCCAGCATGTTCTCCAAGCCGTCAGAGCCAGGAATCAAGCCACAGTTGGCCATCGATACCCGGATTTCTTAATCGCTAGGCTACAAGGCCAGCTCTGCACCTTCCCATCTTTATAGGCGGCCTTCTCCTGGTCCTTTGCCTTTTGTTGGGGCTTTTCGGTCTGCTCTCATCGGCTCCGTGCCCCTGCTCCATGAGCTCTGTGTCCGGGTAGATGAGGCCGGAGGAGCCCCGAGCGGCTGCTGCCTTCCTTCCCCGGGACCCACGGTCTGGAGTCCTCTGTCTTCTCTCCACGTTTAACTCTCAGAGCCCTGGGCTCGTGCCCACACGTGCGGGTGCTCGCTGTGCTGGTGGGAGACCAGGGACAGTACGTCCACTTCATCCGTCCTGGAGGGACTTCGCTCACCTCCATTCCATACTTCCGAGGACTCGATACCACATTTAAATCCCAGAATTTTGTTGTTACTGAGTTTACCCCGTGTATATCACTTTTTCTCCAGTCAGTGAAGAATGGATTCATATTAAATGTAAAGCAATTTCAGAAAGTAAACAGACATTGAGAGGCAGGTACAGTGGACTTCAGGTCTAGCTATTAGAGTTATAAGTTGCTAATTGTGATTGGATTTTAAAAGAAAGTTTCAAGTGAGTTTGAAAGAGCTGAGAAAGCAGGGTCACGCAGTCCTGAGCGGCCAGCGCTCACCTTGGGTGTTTCTCACGGCCGGCAGGAGCAGAAGGCAGAGCCGGTGTAGGCCTGGTCGGGATGGGCCTTTCACCTGGGCCTGAGGCGGTGTGGTCAGGCCAGCCGAACACGACACCACCTGCCAGCCTCCACCGTCTGAGCTGTGCGCCCGCCCACGGGTCACGTCAGTTCATCTTGCTGGGCGGACACGCTTCGCACTCGGGCCAGCAGGCTTTCACCTTGTCATTCTCAGAATCTTGAAACTGAGAGATTTTCAGTCAGCTGACTTTGCTGTTTTTCTTCTTTTTTTGCCCCCAAGCCAAACTGCATCCGCTTTATTAAAGACGTTCCATAGACACTCGTGGCGTGTCGGGCAGGGCTGGGCAGACGGTCGGTCACAGTGCACAGCAGCTTCCAAGCGCCCTCTCCAGTGGACTCCCAGAGTCAGGGCGCCACTGTGAAACCCAGCGAGGTCTTGCTGGGATGTCTGCACAGGGACAGCTTCGCGTGACGGTGACATTCCGCATTTAGCACGTTGTTTAACAACTTTTTACGAGCTGACCCTGACTTTCGGGAAATGGAAACGGCAGAATTATCAGCCTGAAGAGCCAACAATACAGAAAAGGAACTGCTGCTCTTTTGAAGGACACCATCTCAACGTCACTGTAAAGTCCAGGTGGCCTGACACACCGGCATACCCAGTTTTCTGTGGTCGGGTCCCCACAGGCCTCTGGTGAAAGGGAGTTAAGTCTATGCTGAAGGCAGAGAGGAGAGGACATAGAAGCAACGGTTAAGTTTTCCACAGCACAAGGCATCTGTGCCAAGGGGCTGTGTGTGTCAGGGAACCCCTCCTCTTGGGAGCCCAGAAGTCTCTCAAAACTAGAAGGGAAAGATGTTGTCTAAATCAATCCAGCTTCAGAGACATTCTATTAGTGACAAAGGCCCCTTCCCCTCAAAACAACAACGAATGTTCTGTGTGCTGACAACATAGCTCACATAACTAACAAAAAAGGTAAAACAAATTCTGCATTTTTATAAAACTTGATAAAAAATAGTGTTTCAAACTGTGCAGTCACCAGGAGTGCACAGTTGTCACAAATGCACGCGCGTCACTTGGCATCTCCAGCACCGTCAGCTTCCTGTGCCTGGTCTCTTTGGGCACCTCCATTTTCTGCCGGGTTATTCCCCTCCTCGCCAGCATCGGCTTTTCCCGTTCTTCCTTTGGGCGCCTTCTCTCCCTGCTTTGCAGGGTCCGTCTTAGGCTTGGGCCGCGGCTGTGGAGGAGCAGGCTTCGCAGACAACCTGGCAGATCTTCCCTGTGGCTTATCTCCTTTAGCCTCCCCTTCAGCCTTTCTCTTGGGCATGGTGGGACGAGGGCGGGACGTAGGCGCTGGGCGCGGGGGATGCAGCGGCGCAGGCTGTGGTCATTCCGGGGTCGCTCTCGCCTCTTCTTCACACTGCTCCACTTGGCTGCTTTTCTTTCTTTTTTTTTTTTTTTTTTAATAATTATCTTATTTATTCATTCATTTTTTTTTTAAATTTGACGAGAGAGACAGAGGGTGAGAATGAAAAAGAGAGGAAGTGAGAAAGCAAGCCACCAGATTCAGGACTTGAACCCTCGTCAGCCATGTGGGAGTGTCCAGTGCCTTAACCACCACGCCACCTGCTGGTCCCCTTGGCTGCTTTTCTCACCTACGTAATCCAGCTTCCTCAGAGGCTTCCGCTCTCCCAGCGCAGGGCGCTTCACGTCCATGACTGATACGTCCCGGCCTTGTCAGTTCTCAGTTGACCTTTCCCGTTAGCCCCCGTCCTTCGGTTCTCATTCTGCCTTTGAGTCACCTGTTACAGAATAGGGGGAACCCGTTGTCTCTGGGCTCTGATAACTTTTACATGCCTTCTCTGTGTCTCAGTGGAGTATAGTTAAGCTCTGTCATCATTGTGTCTGCCTCTCCAATCAGACTGTACCTTTTAAGGGAGATGTTGGTATAGGGTACATGGACTTCCTAGAGAGACAGAGAGACAGAGAGCAAGAAAACACCCTCTTCCCTGGGACGTGTGTGGCCAGGCCACAGCTCCTTCTTCTCGGGATTTTGAGCACACACATGTGTCCAGTGTGAGTTTCAAGCAGCCGGACCCGAGACTCCTACTGTGGTCGGCCATGGGGGAGTCTTAACCACTACGCCACCTGCTGGTCCCAGACCGTATCTCTCTTCCAGCACTTAACCTGTCCTTGCGCGCAGGCCGGGGAGCTTTGCCGCGTGAGCGCTCGGTGTGCCCTGTGTGGACGCAAGGAGGCCTGAGAGGGCGCGAGGATCTTGTCAACGCGTGTGTCACTGTGTCTGCTGCTGCTTCTGGCACTTACAAAGCAGCTGCCGAACTTGCAGATGTCTCGTGACCCTAGGGTTCTCCACTTCTTCAGCAAGTAACTCTTAGACCAGGGCTGTTCTCTCTCGTTCCTTTATTCAGGATTTTTAAAAACTCTTACATGTAAGACTGAGTCCATCTGGGGGTATTTTCTCACTTGCTTTGTGGAGTTCTCAAGCACGACCCCGGTTCACTGTATCAGCTGCCATCGTTCCAGTCTCTTGGCCCATCTGCTCCCTGCAGTCCGGGAGCGGTCAGTTGCACCGTGAGGCACATCTGTGTTGCTGTAGGCGTGGCGGGCAGGCTTAGCCACGCGTTGGGGTGGGCGTCGGGCACTCGGGTCCTTCCTCTTCCGCCCACGGCTGTGGGCATGTCGAGATGGCTCCTGCTCTTCCCGTGCCCTGTGGTTCAGTACCCACCAGTAATGAGCATGTACAGATGGTCTGATGTGTTGGTGATTTTTCAGTTTTGACACATTCAGTACTTGTCTTGGTCTCATTGTAGCTATTTTAAAATATTTCCAGGAAATCCACTTACCCAGGGTATATTGAACCTCTACCAGGAACCAGATGGGACAAGGAGGCTACTGAACTATTTGCTTGATAATTTGTCAGGTACTGCCAGAAGAAGTAAGTGGTCATTTGTTTAAAATCGTTTTCATTAGGAAGAGGTATAAGAATATCGCTTAATTCTGTTTTCTCTTCACCTAGTTTCAGCAGAACAGCCACCTCCAAGGTCTTGGATTGTGCTACAAGAACCAGACAGAACAAGGCCAACTGGTTGGTACCCTTCATTCCTAGCCTATTTTCACTTAGTGTCTGGGCCCCACGGCACTAAGCGCGGGCCACATTAAGACGGCGTTAAGGCTGGGCTGGTGGGGCCCCGCCTCTCACTCCCGGCCTCTGTGAAGACGGTGCTATGGAGAGACTGCACAAGGTGGGCTTCTCAGCCTGGGCAGCCTGACCCCAGGGGCGTTTGGCAATGTCTGAGACCTTTTCTAAAATAAAAGAGATTTTTGGTATAGGGCATGTGCGCTTGCCAGAGAGGCAGAGACAGGAAGCAAGAAGTCACCCCCCGGGGGGATGGCCACGCCGCAGTCCCTTCTCCCATATTGTCCTCTCGGGATCTGGGGCACACCCGCACATGTGCCCGGCGTGAGTTTTATGCTGCCAGGTCTGGGACTCGACCTCAGTCAGCTATGTGGGAGTCCAGCAATGTAACCATTATACCATCTGCTGGTCCCTGGGACAATTTTGACTGTCACAAACGGGGGCGTTCTGCTGGTGTCTAGCAGGCAGAGACAGGGGCTGCCCCACATCCCATGGTCGGTGCACAACCCAGTCCTCCACACCAAGACTGCCCTCCCAGAAGCCGCTGCTGCGAAGGGCCAAGCGGGTGCCCCGAGAGTGGGAGACCAGAGACTCCTGTGCTGGGAGTCTCCACGTGCTGGAACGGGTCATGTTTATTTAACAATACAAAATCACAAGGCAGCTAAGACCTTACTTGAGAGAAGAATGGAACGAATGGCTTCTAAACCACTTTCAGTTAGAATTCCATGAAAAGTAGTTCGGGAGTTTCTGTGGAGCTGTGACAGGGTTAGGTTCTGCCGCGGAGCTCACTCCAAATGGCCAGGCTGCTCTGCACAGAGCCAGACACCTGTTAAGGAAGCTCTCGGGCGTCTCCACGTGGCGTGGTGGATGGGTGCGCCTGAAGAGCCTCAGTCTGAGAGGCTGCGGGGCTCGAGCTGCAGAGCCTCCACGTGTGCCGTAGCAGGCAGCACACTCTGTCCTGGCTTGGTCTCCCTTTGTGTCCATGTTTTATAGTCCCCGTATCTGGCTATAGTCACTTCCCGGGGACTGTAGTGAACGAGTAAGGCTGGACATTAAAGTGTAAGCCGTTGCTCAAACTACCTGGGTGGTTTTTCTGCCGTGTGTGAATAAGCGGAGTTATCTCTCCTACAGCCTTGTTCTCTGTCATGTGCTATAATGTTCTTTGTGATAAATATGCGACCCGGCAGCTGTACGGCTACTGTCCATCCTGGGCACTAAGCTGGGACTACAGGAAAAAGGCCATCATCCAGGAGATCGTGAGCTGCAATGCTGACATCGTTAGTCTCCAGGTAAGCCCTGCAGGGGGCTCACACTGCCCGGTCCCAGCGCTGAGCGGGGCGCGTGAGCCCAGGTCACCGCGGCTGGCGGCTCACAGCTCTGCTCTCCCATGCTGGCTAGTCGTGGGTGCGTGGCCGTGCTGCTGCCAGCTGTGCCACCTCATGGCAGCGGCGTTCAGTGGGCTTTGAGCGATGGTACGGCATCTCACTCTCCCTTCCTCCCCCACAGTGTCCCTACATGTTATTCTTTTTTTTTTTTCCTTTTTTGGGAGAGGTTTTTGCTGTAGGACGTGTGCGCTCGCCAGAAAAACAGAGACAGAGAGACAGAGAGCGAGATATCACCCCCCAGTGGGGATGGGCACGCACGCACACATGCCCGGCATGAGCTTAAGCTGCCGGGTCTGGGACTCAAACTGCAGTCGACCACATGGGAGTCCAGTGACATAGCCATCACAGCAACTGCTGGTCCCCCTACACGTTATTCTGGAATTACTGGATTGGTACAAAAGCACGTGTGGTCTGGGGCCGCGAGTCTTACATTGTAAACTAGGCTCCGGCTCATCTCTTCATCCCAATGGCAGCATCGCAGTCGGTGCGCTTGCCAAGCAGAGGTAAGTGTGCCTACTCCGGAGCGCAGGCCCACGCCTCGGGGCGCGACCCGCTCTCAGAGAGCGTCCTCTGCACCCTGCTGCTTGTGGGAGCGTTTTCCCTGCTGTTGTCGAGATGCCTGACAATGGGTAGTTGGTGGCGGAGGCCCGGTGATGTGGCGGGTGAGGCGGAACTGCCCAGTCTGGAGCATTGGCTGTGCAACATGCAGCCCGGCGGCAACATGGGGCAGAGCCACCCTCTGCTGACGGGCGGCGCTGGCGGGGGTTGG
>NW_006159689.1:995311-998740 GCF_000334495.1 Tupaia belangeri chinensis | reverse complement strand
GGAGAGGCTGCGGGGCTCGAGCTGCAGAGCCTCCACGTGTGCCGTAGCAGGCAGCACACTCTGTCCTGGCTTGGTCTCCCTTTGTGTCCATGTTTTATAGTCCCCGTATCTGGCTATAGTCACTTCCCGGGGACTGTAGTGAACGAGTAAGGCTGGACATTAAAGTGTAAGCCGTTGCTCAAACTACCTGGGTGGTTTTTCTGCCGTGTGTGAATAAGCGGAGTTATCTCTCCTACAGCCTTGTTCTCTGTCATGTGCTATAATGTTCTTTGTGATAAATATGCGACCCGGCAGCTGTACGGCTACTGTCCATCCTGGGCACTAAGCTGGGACTACAGGAAAAAGGCCATCATCCAGGAGATCGTGAGCTGCAATGCTGACATCGTTAGTCTCCAGGTAAGCCCTGCAGGGGGCTCACACTGCCCGGTCCCAGCGCTGAGCGGGGCGCGTGAGCCCAGGTCACCGCGGCTGGCGGCTCACAGCTCTGCTCTCCCATGCTGGCTAGTCGTGGGTGCGTGGCCGTGCTGCTGCCCGCTGTGCCACCTCATGGCCGCGGCGTTCAGTGGGCTTTGAGCGATGGTACGGCATCTCACTCTCCCTTCCTCCCCCACAGTGTCCCTACATGTTATTCTTTTTTTTTTTTCCTTTTTTTGGGAGAGGTTTTTGCTGTAGGCGGTGTGCGCTCGCCCAGAAAAACAGAGACAGAGAGACAGAGAGCGAGATATCACCCCCCAGTGGGGATGGGCACGCACGCACACATGCCCGGCATGAGCTTAAGCTGCCGGGTCTGGGACTCAAACTGCAGTCGACCACATGGGAGTCCAGTGACATAGCCATCACAGCAACTGCTGGTCCCCCTACACGTTATTCTGGAATTACTGGATTGGTACAAAAGCACGTGTGGTCTGGGGCCGCGAGTCTTACATTGTAAACTAGGCTCCGGCTCATCTCTTCATCCCAATGGCAGCATCGCAGTCGGTGCGCTTGCCAAGCAGAGGTAAGTGTGCCTACTCCGGAGCGCAGGCCCACGCCTCGGGGCGCGACCCGCTCTCAGAGAGCGTCCTCTGCACCCTGCTGCTTGTGGGAGCGTTTTCCCTGCTGTTGTCGAGATGCCTGACAATGGGTAGTTGGTGGCGGAGGCCCGGTGATGTGGCGGGTGAGGCGGAACTGCCCAGTCTGGAGCATTGGCTGTGCAACATGCAGCCCGGCGGCAACATGGGGCAGAGCCACCCTCTGTTGACGGGCGCAGCTGCAGGCGTTGCGGGCTTTGGTGCAGCTCGTTGGTTTATGGGGCGCATTCCTCAGGGCTCGTGGCTTACTGGGACTCAAAGCCGTAGCGGGTCAGAGCGCCCAGAACGGTGACTGTGGCCTTCCTTTGGTGCGAGCCTGGCTTTGGGAAGTGCTTTGGAGCTGCTTCTCAGTCCACCCACTGAGCTGCTCATTGCCGTTGTGTAAACTCCACTTTCCATTGCACTTTGCCGCCCATCAAGGACTGGTTTGTTGTAGCATGGCTAAGAGAAGACGGCACGTCCTAGCAGCGAGTTTTTGTTTTAGATTTTTGTTCTGCTCGTGAGGGACCCGCGTACCAAACTCTTGCACCTTTTCTATTTGCTTCAAATGCCCAGTTGCCATAGGATGGCCAGTGTGGAGCCCTGCGGGAACTTCTGCGCAGTGGGCAGGACCAGCTGTGATGACCTCTCCCAGTAGGCCACCGTCGGTCTCCAATGGCCAGCCACGGTGCCCTCATCGTCCAGGCTCTGCCTCCTTTGCAAAACTCCTGAGCACCCCCCGTACTGCGTGAGCCCCCCCTGCACTGCGCGCTCTTGCAGGTCCCAGCCGAACGCGTGCATGATGTCGCGCATCGTCTCTGCCGCTCTACGGCCCGTTTTGAACTCAAGTTAGAAAATTGCTTGAATTTATTGTCTATCATGACTTTCATAGTCCAAAGTACATATAAAATAAACAGCAAGTCATAAACCATTTGCAAAAAACACAAAATAAGAAAAACACATTAAAATGACGGGTAACATAACCACATTTAAGAATGTATCCAGGGGGACCAGCAGGTGGCATGGTAGTTAAGGTGCTGGACACTCCTACATGGCTGATCACGGTTTGAGTCCCGGACTTGGTGACTTCCTTGGTCCCTTTCTCTGTGTGTGTGTCTCTCTCTGGTCAAATTGAAAAAAATAAATGAATGAACAAATAAAATTAAATAAATATTTTTTTTATAAAAGAATGTGTCCAACAGTGCAAAACTGTGCTTACTTTTGCACAAACCTAACAGCTGGCAGCTCCTACATCTGTGATGTCGGCAGGTGCAGTCTCGCTCGCCCCGTGTTACTAGAATAATTAGGGTGTAGCGGGAAAGGACTGGACTAGGTGCACAGCGACTTTGGGGTCTCAGGCCCACCCAAGTTCCATGATCTTGAGCGAGGTACTTTCTCCCCGTGGGTCTTCAGTAGTGACCTGGAGAGTTCCCTCCACTTCTGTGGTCCTTGCCCCACGTCCGTTCTAAGGCACCAGCAGCACGCAGGGAGGACAGGCCTTTCACCACAGGTCGGGAACAGTGAGGACGCGGCTGTGGCGGCTAGTCCCTGTGCAGTGGCACACCCGTGTTCCGCTCGGTCTCCGATGGAGGTCGGAAAGACCTTGCGTTCTTTAGTCTGCAGAGCAGTACTTTATTTCAAGCTCTGAAACTACACAAAACATGAATGCGTAGGAGTGATTTTGTTTCAGGATTAATTGTGCTATTGGCGCTTTCCAGGAGGTAGAGACGGAGCAGTTTTACAGCTTCTTCCTGGTGGAGCTGAAACAGCGCGGCTACAGCGGCTTCTTTAGCCCTAAGTCGAGGGCCCGGACGATGTGCGAGCAGGAGCGGAGGCGCGTGGACGGCTGCGCGGTGTTCTTCAAGGCGGAGAAGTGAGTCACTTTGCTTCCAAGGGAGCCTTCCGTGTTTGCGAGGCAGGGGCCGAGAAGTGGAGGGCTGGGTAAATTCGAGAACGAGGAACCGAGCCAGCCCCGTCAGCAGTGCTGCCCACGGGAGGGCAGTTTGACCCAGAAGTAGCCTTGTTTGGAGACGTGCTCCGTGCTACATGCCGCTGTTCCTTCCGGTGTTTGCCAGGCTCAGACTCCCGTCTTAACACGTGGCACCGAGCCTCTCTGGGGTGAAGAGGGAGTCTTAGATCTATACTTTGGAAAATAATTATTGAACGTTACAAAATGGGATATTCTAACTCGAAACCGAAACAGACAGCTGAGTTATCCTACGTCGTGAAGGCATTTCACGGCATTATTTGTGTCAGGGACATGGCTGAGAGCCGCGCTCACGGGTGGTGGGAATTTTGTGCTGAGCGTGGAGGACTTCCCATAATGCAGCTAAGTGCCCTCGTATCTGTTAGGCATTCGGGAAACCCGCGTCCGCCACGA
>NW_006159689.1:990779-994453 GCF_000334495.1 Tupaia belangeri chinensis | reverse complement strand
CGCGGCCAGTCCCTCGCGATTCCAACTGTGTGTGTGTCCGTTTCTGTTTCAGATTCACTTTGGTTCAGAAACATACTGTGGAATTTAACCAGCTAGCAATGGCAAACTCCGAAGGGTCCGAAGCCATGCTGAACAGAGTCATGACGAAAGATAACATTGGCGTCGCAGTGCTGCTGGAGCTGCGAGAGGAAGTGACCGAAACGGCGCGTGAGTGACCCTTCCACCTTCTGAGAGACCGACCCCGAGGTGGGCAGCTCAGATCAGACACCTCCCAAAGGAACAGAAGAAATCCGTTTTACTCTATACTAACGGTCTTCTTTAACACCTGAAGAAACTCAGTGAGAACTTGTCTTTTCTAAAATGTCACCTTTTTCTTTACCACAAAGCTTAAAATGAGAAAGCATTGCCTAGAGAGTATTGGAGACCTTCAGAAGGCATGAAGCGAAAAGATACTTTTTCTGTCAAGAAGTTTTCACATGAAAGAAATGTTGAAGTGAATATTAATTAAAATGGCTGCTCAGGGATGAGAATTCTTTACACTGCATGATTTCCGGCAGCAAGGGCACTGAGCTGCCCTCTCCTGACCTCCTTACCGCGGTGGTTCGGAAGGTCTTCAGCCTTGGGTAGATGGACAGCTTAGTTCAAGGACGCTCAGAGCGCCTGACATGATGAGCAGGGACACTTCTGTCACTTAAGGAACAGCTGGAACGGGGGTGTTAGTGTGGAGGGTAGAGATGGCAGGAGGAGCTTCGCGCGTGCCCCTAGTAGAGCCTTGACTTAGGGTGTCTGAACCAAGGCCAGTGGTTTCCAGGAGACAGCTGTTGGGAAATTGAGCCATCCTGTCTCAGCCACGGTGCACGCACTGGCTGGGCCCGCTGCGCAGCCACAGGAGGGCCTGGCTTCAGCTCCCAGCCCCGCTCCCAGCTGTGTACCATGGCGGGCGCTGGTAGTCCCAGCTCTTCGAGAAGAGGCTGAGGCAGGGTGATTGGAGCACAGCGAGAACCTTCTTAAACGCACACCGTGGGGCCAGCAGGTGGTGCGGAGATTCAAGTGCGGGATCTCACGTAGCCGTGTAGTTCAAGTCCCGGAGCTAGTGGCTTGAAAATCACGTCAGGCACATGTGTGTGCATGGCCATCCCCCCGGGAGGTGACTCTCACTCTGTCTCCCCCTGGTGAGCGTGTGTGCTCTCTAGCAGACAAGCGGCAGGTGGCCCGGATGGGCGAGGTGTCGTAGAGTAAGGAATGTTCCGTCAGCAGACGAGAAGCTGTTAGGTGAACGTTAGGGCCTCTGCCCTGGGACCCCGTGAGGGCATGCGACTGATGGTGGTCTCGCCTGTCTGCCCTTTACCTCCGCAGCGGGAAAGCCACGTCCTGGGACGGAGAGGCAGCTCATCCTCGTGGCTAACGCCCACATGCACTGGGACCCCGAGCTCTCCGACGTGAAGCTGGTGCAGACCATGATGTTCCTCTCGGAAGTGAAGAACATTATCGACAGGGCCTCTCGGAGCCTCCGACCCGGCGGGCGGGGAGAGTCCGGGGCCATCCCGCTTGTGCTATGTGCAGACCTCAATTCTCTGCCAGACTCTGGTAAGCAGACAGCTCCCGTACATAGGCTGCTGTTGGACTGAACGTGCTCAACCGTGTCTTGGTTTGCAGAGTCCAGATTTAGTCAGAAGGGAAGTTCTGTTAGTGGCAGTCGGGCAGGTTTAGAGCCTCTGGTCTGGTGAGGAGACCGTCTCAGAAAGGGTTTGGAGGGAGGGATATTTATTGTGCTTGGTCGTCCTCGGTCAACACATAGGTGATCACGTGAGGTAAGATTTCTCTTTTTCTATTTTGCTTTGCTTTTTAAAGTTTATTTGCTCTCCAGGAGAAGAGAGATGAGAGACAGGCACCCCAGCAGGGTCTCCACAGAGCTGCCCACCCGCCCTCGGCCGCCCTGTCACGTCGCACGGCGTGCTTCTACTCCACCCGGAGGCCTTGGCGCAGGCCTGGGCCGTCCCATGTGGCCCGGCGTGGCTGAGCACGGTGTGTGGGTTTACTGGTGTGCCCCGTCTGGCTCAGAAATAGCTCGCCGAGCGCACGCAGTTGGGTCTTACTGTCCCCAAGCCTGCGCCCTCTAGCTGGGAAGGCCGTCAGAGCCGCATGTCTGTGACCCCAGCATTAATGACAGCTCACGCCAGGTCATACGGCACAGGGCCTCAGATCTGTTTCTTCTGGGGACTTGATTAGAGAAATAAACCTCAAGTGGAAATTAAGACAAAACAAACAAGGATCTTTCTTACTATCACAAAGTAAAAGAGCACGGAGGGACCAGCAGTTGGTGTAATGGCTGTGTCACTGGACTCCCATGTAGTCAACCACGGTTCGAGTCCCAGACCCGGTATTTTAAACTCACGCCGGGCACATGTATGTGAGTGCCCAAGATCCCGAGAGGAAAATGGAGGAAAAGGGACTGAGGCGTGGCCATCGCCCCTGGGGGGTGATTTCTCGTTTTCTGTCTCTGTCTCTGTCTTTCTGGCGAGCACACGCGCCCTATAGCAAAAACCTCTCAAAAAAAAAAAAAAAAAAGTATGGAGAGCCCGACCTTGAATACTTCCCATAGCTGGGCAGAGGAGGAGCGATAGCCCCATGGTAGCAGCCAGACCAAGGGTGTCTTCCTTTTGTATCTCATTCATTCATTCATTCATTCATTTTTGAGAGATTTTTTGCTATAGGGCACATGCTCTCTCCAGAGAGACAGAATATAAGAAATGCCCCCCCCCAGAGGGGATGGTCACACCACAATCCGTTCTCTTCCATTCTCCTCTCAAGATTTTGGGCACGCACACACACGCATTCAGCATGTGTTTCAAGCTGCCACGTCTGGGACTTGAACCGTGGTCAGCCACATGGGAGTCCAGTGTGTTAACTGCTATACAGCCTGCTGGCCCCTTCCTTCCCTTTGTATCCAACTGCGTATTCACTCTCACACACGGGACTGCTCTTGGGCTCGTGCGCTCTCGTGATGGGGTGGGGTGTTTTTGCTCTCGTGGTAGAGAAGAGCCATTAAGAGGAAAGAAGCTGTTAACATTGGTTTTCAGGAGAAATAAAAGAACCGAGACCAGTTTTTCAGTCCGTCTCATCAGGCTGCCTGGAGCCCCTCTTCCTGCCTTTGGGTAACGAACTGCAGAGTCTCTGAGTGGCGGAGAAGAATCTGCTTGGTTTAGGGTCCTGTACGAGCAGTTTCTGTGTCAGGAACAGCATTCTCCTAGCAGAACTCTCCAGCCTTCCTAACAGATGGATAAAAAGTACAATGTATCTGCAGAGCCCACCTCACACAGCCGTGCAGAATCAGATCTGGACAAGTCCCAGCGGCTGTGCTTGTGCGGAGGACAGACATTTCAGAAAATGAAAGTGTGTGCTGTTTAAAACTGCCCACCGCTGCACGATCTCGTTATGTGACGCATGCACTGTGCCATCCCTGACAGTGACAGGGTACCTCCCTCCTCATTCCAGGTGTGGTCGAGTACTTGAGCACCGGGGGAGTAGAGACGAACCATAAGGACTTCAAGGAGCTGAGGTACAACGAGAGTCTGACCAACTTCAGCTGCAACGGGAGGAATGGGACGGCCACCGGGAGACTGACTCACGGCTTCAAGTTGAAGAGCGCCTACGAGGGCGGCCTGATGCCCTAC
>NW_006159689.1:989563-990693 GCF_000334495.1 Tupaia belangeri chinensis | reverse complement strand
CTACACGAACTACACGTTCGACTTCAAGGTGCGCCTTGAGGTGGGCCGTGGGCGCCGCCCTTGCACCGCAGGCCCGTGGGCTCCACTGTGTCTCTGGGGCAGGCTGCGCGTTCAGCGTGGAGTGGAGCGATCTGAATTTGCTGGTGGCAGCGCTCCCCTGCCACTCCTTGGTCACGCTCCCAGCCGGTGGTGTCACATCCCGACTTTATAAATCCCTGCTAGGTCATCTGTCACGACCAGAAGTCGCGAGGTAATGGTAGCGAGCTGGTCCCTAGGTCGGCGTTCTCCTGAGGCACCGCAGCTTCGCCCGGAGAGCCGGGTTCCCGGAGCCCAGCACACTGCGCTGTCTGCCTCGGTGTCAGGGCGAGATGTGCCTTCTCCAGCTGTAGCTGAAACTGCTCCTCGACTAGCAAAGTGTGGCAGCTAGCCGTTTTTAAATGTCCCTAAGCCACATTTCAGAACACTGAGTCCGTCTTACAATGCCGAGTCTTCGTGTGCAGCTTCATAGGCGGGGCCTCCCACCAGTCATCTGCCACGTTTAGCGCCGGTGGCTGCCAAGGGCCCTGCCCCGTTCCTGTGCTCACCCGGCCTGTCTAGCCACTTTCTGCACTTCTGCTCTCTTCAATCCTTTCTGTCTCTACCCTGCTGGAAGAGTTACTCCTTCGGGTTTATCTGTCAGGTACAGGGGCTCGTGGGGGGCCGGGTCTCAGGAGCTCCTGCACCGCAGAGTGGGGATGACTCCGTCCATGGTGCGCCTTCCTCCTAGTCCTCCAGCAGACTGCCTGAAGAGGAGACAGGGTGAGACCCTGGAGGTGGGAGACGTTAGGGCTTCCTTTCTCACTCCTGCAGCTGACGTAGAGACAAGACACGTGAAGGGCTCCGTGCTCTGGCCCAGGCACCAGGGGAGGCTGTGCTGCAGGATCTGTGGCGGGAGGGGGTGAGCACGGGAGGGCAGGTGGGGTCGGGCTGCCCCGAGTGTCAGATCAGTGGGCCGGCGGTTTTGGTGCCATGGTGACCTGCAGCTACACCTTGGGAGGCGTTGGCGAGGGAGAGCGTTGTGGGGGGTCAGAGTGAGCGGGGAGAGCGTTGTGGGGGCAGAGGGAGCGGGGGGGGCGTGGGGGGGGGTGGGG
>NW_006159689.1:970078-989412 GCF_000334495.1 Tupaia belangeri chinensis | reverse complement strand
GAGGGGGGGAGAGCATTGTGGGGGGTCAGAGTGAGCGGGGAGAGCGTTGTGGGGTCAGAGTGAGCGGGGAGAGCGTTGTGGGGTCAGAGTGAGCGGGGAGTCCAGCGTCTCCACAGCGCTCGGACCTGTCACCTGAAGGTGAATGGAGCTGGCCGGGTGCCAAGTAGGAAGAAGTACCAGCGAAGGCGGCACATGCATTGGCCCCGGCGCAGGAAAGGGTTGGCACGGCAGGGCCCCGCCTATTCCTCCCCACCGGAAGTGAGAGTACAAACAGCTTGTGTGGGGCAGCGGGCAGGGGCGGCACCGGCGGAGGCGCGGAGGAGGGCGGAGCTGCGGAGGAGACGGCGATTCACGAGGGCACTCGGTCTCCGTGAAGACTTGGCGAGAGCACGTCCTCGCTCTGCTGGGCTAGACACTGGAGGGGCAGCCACTCGGCCGACGTGCTGGCTCTCCTGACAGCAAAGTGTCTGTTCAGACGTGGCTGGAGGCGTGCCGTGGACCGCTCCATGTCACTGCCGTCTCACCCGGGGCCTGGCCTCCTCTCCCCCTGTTTTCCAGGGTATCATTGACTACATCTTCTATTCCAAACCTCAGCTGAACACCCTGGGCATCCTGGGCCCTCTGGACCACCACTGGCTGGTGGAGAACAAGGTCAGCGGCTGCCCACACCCGCTCATCCCCTCCGACCACTTCTCGCTCTTCGCACAGCTGGAGCTCTTGCTGCCTTTCCTGCCCCCATTGGCGGCGTCCACCTTCCCGGCAGGAGGTAGTCAAGCACCTTCCCGACAGCCTCGTCTTACTTGGGACCTTGCAAACGCCTGAACCTAGGGGTGAGGTATGGCCACTAGGGATTCCGCGTTCTTACTGGCAATATTGACGAGGGTACAGTATGAAAGCCGGGTGCTAGCGACAGGAATCCCGAGCCCAGGTGCCTCCTGTGCACAGACAGGGCCGGGTGCACCTGCCCTGCATCTCACGAGGGGCTGTCCTCTCTGTCCCCTGCCTTGGAGGAGGAGAGGGTCCAAGCGGCACACTCTCTTCTCGCAGAACCTGCAGCACTCCTTCCTTCCGGCCAGTAATGCCATCCAGAGACCGTTCTTCCACACTCACTCTCCTTTTTCACTTATTTGTAAAATACAGAATTTGAATTTAGCCTTTATGATTGTATATGATCCGCAGAGTACCTGATTTATGAAATTTTGTATTAAGAAATCAGATTTGGAAATGATTGTACTGTAAACTAAGGCTACGTGTCTTTTACCTGCTTCCCGTGTTTTAAAGGCCAGCTTGTCAAGAGGTACAGTGGCCCCTCTCTGCTGGGTCTGCACTGCCAGTGGGGCCCTTTGTACTGCTTTATTTTTAAATCTAAATCTGCTTAAACCTTAGGACATTTTCTCTGACCAGAGGCAGCTTATTCGTGAATTCCTAAATTTTTATGAAAAGTAGCTACCCTCCAGGGTGGACAAGCCGAACAGCAGGCTGTCGGCGTTCACGGACTGAGTGGAATGGTTGCTGTGCGCTCTCTGATACCCTAAGCGAGAGGAGGACAGCTGCGTAGGTGCAGCATCTGCGCTCCTTCCAGGACCCCCCATCCTGCCGCTGTCCCCGCCCGGCACTGCCCTGCACGCAGAGGAGCCTGTGCACCTTCCTCCGCGTTCTTAAAGTGCCGTGGAACAGGGTGGAGGCTGTGAAGATGCTGCGCGGTGGCCTTTCCCGCTGCCACGGCTGAGTGCTGCAGGGAGGAGCACGCCCCGGCGCCGTCTGTGACCGGAGCACTGCTATCGTGTGAGTGCTTCTCATCATCGTGGGTTCCTCAGTCTCCGATTTTAGTCATTCCTTTTTTCAAAGAAGTGACTTTTCATTTATGAAACAGTATAAATTAGATACATTTTTCAAGACAGGTCCCTAAGACAAGTCTTAGAATAATTTGTGAAGTGACTAAGTTATTTTAACACGTCAGCCAAGACTAAGTTGTGCGGTGCCCTGCTTTGCCGTGGTGCCAGGAGCAGAGCAGGGGAGCCAGCTTCCTCTCGGCAGGTACCTGTCGTCCATCCGTCTGTCCGTCCGTCCGTCCTTGCCACCTCGTTCCTCCCTCCAGCATCAGGTGAGCTCAGCAGGGGCTGGTCCGACTGCAGGCAGTCCGCGTCAGCTGCAGGCAGGGAAGCCCAAGGTCACCAGTGAGCGTCATGGAGAAATACTGGCGAGTGTCACTAGCAATTTTTATACAGAGAGTAAATCACTTTGATGGCTTAAAATTTTATGAAAAATGTCTGCACTTAAATTTTCTTACTCTGTTTTTAAGAAAAAAAATAAAAATTACATGTTATTTAAACACATGATTCTTTTTTTTTCCTTTAAAAAAAATTCTCCAAAAGGTTTCCATCTTGAATCTTTGTCTTGGCCCTGGTTTTTCTTTAGAAGTCTTTATTATCATCTTTTCCTTTGAAGTCGTGCTGACATGCAGCACGTGCAGTTGGTGATCAGCTCGGTGGAGAATGCGTTTTGCTGTTGTAGAGCCAGTGCAGCATTTTCTCTGGGGCTTTTGGTGAAGGAGGGAAAGGTGTGTTTGTTCATTTTCCTCCGCAGTCCCAAGGCAGGGCTGGGGCCGCTGTGGCTCTGGGCCGAGGGCGCCCCTCCTGCCATGTGCTCGTGGGGTCACGGGTGCAGAGAGCTTTCTGGAGGGGCGGGCGCGTGCCCTGTACTCGTTAGTGGAAGGTGCTGGACGAGTGCACGTGTTAGATGCAAAGGTCTGAGCTTCGCACAGCGTGTTTTCTTCTGTATCTGCTCTGTCTCTGATACAGCTTGGGTTTCAGGGCAGTGCTGCCGTGTCCGCCGCTGCGTCTCGAAGGTGCTTGTCTGGGCCTGTCCTCGGCACAGCGCGTTTGCCGGGCGGTTGGGACAGCAGCTCCACTGCACCGAGATGGTGATAAACTCAACCGAGGGTCGCTGGGAAGTCTCAAACTGCACCCTTCACGAGGGAGACGAGGCTTTTGGTCTCACTCCAAAATGGTCACCTAAAATAGACGGGGGTATTTCGGTTGAGCAGGGTTTTGTGTTTTAAATATTTCCTGTGACCTGAATAATTTCCTATAATTCCATATTTTCTGTAATGCAATAAAAACTAGTATGTTTTTAAAGTCGATTTTGTTCCAAAAATTCTGTAACTGATTAATGTCTTGCCATACCGTAGCTTAGTGTTCTCACTGGGTAGAACCGACCGAAGAGCATTTTGCACAGTTTGGAGTGGGGTTTTTGTCCCAGAGGTCAGAGACCTGGAGGCATTCAACCCTTCTTGTGAGTCTCTTGAAGTATAGCTTATTGTATCTGTGGTAATTATTTGTGGTTTGAGCATTTAAATAATGTCCATCAAAATTAATATATGCCATAATTTAAACTAAAGCTGTAGAAATAAGTTGTTCGTTGTAACCAGAATAATCCCAGAAAATAGGCCGAGAACACCTCCAAAAAACTGTGCTTTGCTTTTATTTGTGTTTGATTTGGTGACAGCCAGGGAAGCGTTGAGCTAGCACTTTGAAATCTGTGGACATCATTAAATCGGGTGGGGTGCACTTCTAAATGTTGAAAGTAAAATTTCAAAGCTCTTCCAAGGTCCAGGTTTTCAGTAATAACATTCAGACTTCAGAGTTCCAGTTTTTACTATTTAAACGTACGGAATTAGTTTCCCTGGCAACTTCTAAGGTGTCGGGGTCATGTCACACATGGATAGAAGGTGACCCACGGGGAAGCGGTTAGAGCAGTTCCCCATGAGCCACGCGGAAGGGGGCTGGCGTCACGGCATTCCCGGAGCCCCTCAGTAGCTGTCGGTCCCCGACGAGCGGGTCCTCGGGTGTCCACCTCGCTCTCTGGCTCCACAGCTTTGCTAACTGGCGTGTTGAGGCAGTGGACTCTCGTTCACTGTTTCTGTACTGAAGCTGGCACGTCGTCTCACTGACCCAGAGGATGTCACACCTGCCTCGCAGCTTCGGGAAGGCTCAGGGCAACTGGAGACGCACCGCTGCAGGTGGTGGTCACAGGGGCTTTTGCTGTTCTTTTCAGTGGAGCCTCCTTGGTCAGGTTGTAACTAACTAGTATTATATTTATACACGGGGTCTCCTCTACAATGTATTTTCCTATAGCCAACCAATAAATTGAACATGTCTTTCCAAATATGCAGAAAGTGCAATTTGTGTAGCATAGTCCTAAGGTTTGAGAGAAGTCCGTGTTGCTCAGCAGACTAAACACAGAAATTCTGCATCATCTGGGACGGGCTCCCCCCTTCTGAGGGCAGCTGCGTGGGGCGGGCCTGGCTGTGGGGAGGGGTGGGCACGTGGTGCTTGTTCATCCGCCGTGGCATCCGTGTGACCCTGTGTCTTTGCCAAAGCTGGGCTCAATATGCAGGCAGCCGACGGTCCCTTGGCATCGGGGATGTCCGTCATTACCGTGTACCTCACGATACGAGAAATGCGCTGTGTCGTCCTCTCGGAAAGGAGTAAGAGCCTGCGACTGCAGCGGCGAGCACTGGCTGGGTTCTAGCGGGCCCCGAGTGTCCCCGTGCCCCGCGAATGCTGCCGCGTACGCAGACTGGGAGAGGCGCAGCTGCTCAGGCCTCCTGCTGGCGCACAGCTGAGGACAACATTCCGCCTGTTTGCCTTTCAGAGATTCCTGCCAAGACAAGTAAATGCATGATTTTATGTATTGCAGATGCTGGGACAGCCACTTAAAGTCAGGAGACAGTTTCATGCCACACCTTCCTAGAGCCGTCCACTGTTAGAGCGGGCCCGCTCGGCCGGAGCCTCGGTGGACGGGACTTCACCTCTGTCTGCGAGGACGGTCTTGCCCCGCGTGTAACTGCCATGTGCAGGCTGCCGTGCCCCTCAATAGACCTCTTAGCTCTCTGTCGTAGGCGGGGAGTGCTGAGCTGGGTTGTGTAAAGTCCTGCATTCTTTGGGGCCAGGTCACTAAAATTAGAGACCTTCCCTAGGCGCAGAGCCAAGCCACAGCCACAATAAAAGTGGTAGAAAGAGAATGAGTAGGAAAGAAAGACTCTTGGGAAGAAGTGCACCCCAAGACCTGCGGGCGGGCAGGTGGCTGGGGAGCAACTGCGACCGCAACTGGCCAGGTGTCATTTTATCACGGTGGACTGAGCGTTTCACAGCGGGAGGTCTCAGGACCCACGCCTTTGGTTGAATTCCCGGGCTTTCTCCCCACGTGGGCGTCTCCCTCGCAGGTGACTCTGGGTCTGCGGTGACCTCACCGCGCATGCCCAGTGTGCACCGCGATGGCAGGAGCATCCCTGTTAGGGCGAACCGCCGGATCAGTTTATTCCCAGTGGGAATCGGATGTTGATGAAACGTCTGGCTGGGTCTTTGTATTGACCAGGAATGATAAGAGGGAAATGTACAATCATCCCTGTGTGTCTTCCTCAGGCACCGAGGAAGAAAACGGTATTTGCCCACCGCGTGTGGGTTCCCCTTGGGCAGTCACAGCAAGAGCTCGTCTCAGGGCCTCCATGGGGCCATCTCTAACCTACCCACACGGCTGGCTGTGCAGTTGGAGTCCTGGAAGCAGGAGCTTAAAAAAACATGCCTGGGGAACCAGCAGTTGGCGTAATGGCTATGTCGCTGGACTCCCACGTAGTCGACCGCGGTTCGCGTCCCGGACCCGGTGGCTTAAAACTCACACCGGTCACGTGTGCGTGCGTGCCCAAGATCCCAAGAGGAGAATGGATTGCAGCGTGACCATCCCCCCGGGGGGTGATTTCTCGCTTTCTGTCTCTTTGTCTCTGTCTGGCAAGCGCACATGCCCTATAGCGAAAACCTCTATAAAAAAAAAAAAAAAAGCAAAGCCTGGTGTATGTGTGTGCGTGTCCAAAGTCCCGAAAGGGCAGCAGTGAAAGAGAAAGGGTTGCAACGTGGCCGTTCCGATGTGGAGTGCTTTCTGTCCATCTCTCGGGCAGAAAATGTTTAATGTGCTGTTAATTAACTCCATCATTTGTTTGGGACGGTAGCTCCCTTCAACTGCGGGCAGCGTGGAAACCTATGCGCGCTGTCGGCCTTGGTCCACCCCGGCACCGGCCGATCTGTCTTCTACACGGCCAGAGGGGTCGCCGCGCCTGGGGACCGGCACCAGGACCCAGCGCGACACCTGACTGTAGATGGCTTCTCCGGTGTAACCAGTGCTCGGTTACAGAGCCATCCTCACACAGAACTAGGGGGGGCACAGAGCTAGCGCCTGCCCCGAGCGGGAGCAGGGGCTGCAAGGCGCATAGCACAGATAGGGCAGCGCAGAGCAGAAGGAAACCCCTTGTCGTGTAAGTGCGCGGGGTGAGTTGCCACTCAGGACGGCCGAGGGAGCTCCCACATGGCCAATGCGGGTTCTAGTCTCAGCCCCAGCAGCTTGGACACACGGGAGTCAGTGTGTGTGGCCCGAGGTACCCTTGATGGGGAAGAGGAGGGAGACGCCCCATTGGGTTGCTTTTTCTCTCTGGTGAGCACACACACAGTTTCTAAACGATTTATAATGGGATCTGAGCTTTTAGTTTGGGCCATATATAAAAGGGTTTAAATTCTTTTTTTTTTTTTGAATTATTTTACTTAACTTTATTTATTTATTTATTTTTATTTGACCAGAGAGGGACAGAGTGAGAAAGAGAGAAAGTAAGAAAGCAAGCTGCCAGATCTGAGACTTGAACCGTGGTCGGCCATGTGGGAGTCCAGTGCCCTTAACTGCCATGCCACCTACCAGTCCCAAGGGCTTACATTCTTACACAGAAAAATAAATAAATAAATAAATAAATAAATAAGTAAGTAAGTAAGTAAATGGAGATATGGTAGAAAATTTATTTCTAATAAAATGTTTGTTTAAAAAGTTATGAGAAAAAGACTAAAAATGTTTTACAAAAATGGAAGCTTTTCAGTTGAGACAGCAGTTACTTACAGAATAAAAACTTTCTCATTTTTTTGCTACAGGGCATGTGCACTCCAGAGAGAGTGAAAAAAAAATCGCACTCAAGGGGGATTGCCACGCTGCAATGCCTTCTCCGTTCTTGGGATCTCGGGCACACACACTTACATACCCAGTGTGTTTGCCAAGCCGTCGGGTCTAGGACTCAAACTACACAGCCAGCTATTTGGGATCCAGCACCTTAACCTCCACACCACTTGCTGGTTCCCCTGAAAAGCACTTTTTAAAACATTTGGATCCACATTCACGTAATTCATCTTTCTCTTTGAGAGCGGTCTACTGAACCCTAGCAACTCCTAGTGAACCCAACTCCTAGTGTATGGAGTAATGGGTTCTTGTGTCGTGTCTATCGGCAACATCAAATGCAAAGGAGTAATTTATAATTTGGAAATCCTAAATGTATCAACACACTAACAAATCCATCAAATTTTACTTGTTTTTCTTTTTTTTTCCAAACATTTTAAAATTATTTATTTATCCACTCATTTATGTTTTTTTAATTTAACCAGAGAGAGACACACAGAGAGAGAGAGAGAGAGAGGGAAAGTGAGAAAGCAAGCCACCAGGTCTGGGACTCGAACCATGGTTGGCCATGTGGGAGTGTCCAGCACCTTAACCACCACGCCACCTGCTGGCCCCTACTTGTTTTCCAACCTAAAAACTGCTAACTGCGGGGCCAGCGGGAGGCAGTTATAAACCAGCCATGCCGACAGTATCAGATATAAACGGGTTAAACAAAAGATCAGACTGGCTTAAAGGCAAATGAGCCCCACAATACGTACACTTTAAATACAGGTAGAAGCAGGCTGAAGTGTAAAAGGCAGGAAAAAGCTGTCGTGCACATAAAATAAAGGGACATTCAGAAATATATAGCCGCTCACAAGTTCCTAAGTAGCCAGTGGGTCAGACAGAGAAAAGAAACGAGGAAATAGTTTGAAATTTAAAAAAATCTCTCCAATGTGGTATGCAGGGAAAGCAGCACTTGAAATGTGTAGGTACAACGCAGACACTTACAAGAGAAAAGATCTCAACTCAATAGCCCTCACCCTGAGACGCTGGAGACCAGCAAAGCAGATGCAAGCAGGCAGGCGGAGGGCGGCAGCGGGGCCAGCGCGGAGGCGCGAGCTAGAGAAGAGGGAGACACAACCGCAAGGCGGTTCTTTGGAAAAATCTAAAATTGATGAGCCTTTAAGTAGACTGAGCAGAAAACACTCAAATTACTGAAGTTAGAAGTGAAGGGGGACATTACTACCAAGCTTACAGAACGGGAAGGAGTATTATGGGTTACTACAGTCAGTCATATCTAATGCGCCAGTAAATTAGATAATGCAGATGGAACAGGTAAGTCTCTAGAAAGCCAGAATTATGAAAACTGAAGAGAAAATCTCAAAAAATAGAATAGAAATTGACTTAATATTGAAAAAAGCTAAATGATAGGGACCAGCAGATGGCATAAGGTTACATCGCTGGACTCCCACATGGTCGGGTCCCGGTGGCTTAAAAACAGGCCAGGTGTGTGTGCGCGCCCAAGAGCCCGAGAGGAGAATGGAAGAGAAGGGATTGCAGCGTGGCCATCCCCCCAGGGGTGATGTTTTGCTTTCTGTCTCTCAGTAGCTCCGTCTCTAGCAAGCACATGCGGCCTATAGCAAAAATCTCTCAAGAAGTAAATAAATGAAAAGAACCTATATGGGAAGAAAAGCACAAGGCCAAAAAGCGTGTGCATTTTATGAAATATTTAAGAATTGATATCAATTTTTCACAAATGTCAAATATCTAACAGGGAACACTTCTTAATCTACAAAGGCTTTGTTACCCTGATCCCAAAACAAAAGATACTGCAAAGAAAAACTACGTGCTAATATCACAGGTGCGCAGACACTGGCAACCCTGCACCCGGCAGTGTAGAGAAGGGGCAGGTGGGGGTGACCGGCCATGTCCCCAGCCAGAGTAATACCTTGCGTCAGAACGAGGGCCGGATCACGATCACTTGGCAACGTTTTTTGACCCCTTTAAATAAGAAAAGGATGGAAACGAATTTGGCCTGATAACGGGCACTGGGAAATGACCCACAGTGGACGTGGCTCTCCACAGTGAAAGCCTGAAGGCTTTACTCTCAAGTTTCGGAAAGACAGCGTCCATCTCTGTGGCTCGTATTCACCATTTACCGGAAGTTCTAGCCAAGAAAACTAGGCACGAAAGCAAAACAGCACCCAGGGTGGAGAGCAAGAACAACTATTTGCAGATGACGTGGTCTCATCCGTGGAAGGCCTAAGTGATCCCAAAACAATCCGTGAGCGCTGATACTTCCTTCGGCGCCGGCAGTCCGAGGTCCGTACGCACAGGGCAATTGCACCGCTATTTACCAGCACGGGATGGTCCAATGATAGAGCGATTATCTTCAATAGCATTGAGTGAGATACCAGCAAGTTGAACAAAAGCACAAGACTTGTCCTATTCAAAACTACAAAACCTCACTGAAAAAATGAAAGAAGACCTAAATAAGTGGAAAGATATTTCATGTTCATGGATCGAAAGACTTGGTACCATTAAGATGGCAATATTTCACATTGGTCTGCAATTTCAATCTATATTCTGCCCCAAATCCCCACTGGCTTTGTGTTTGTTGGAAAAATTGAGACTAGTCTTTGAATGAAACCCAAAGGACTCCCCCCACACCCCAATAGCCAAACAATTCAAGTTGGAGGACCCAAACTTCCTGACTGCGAAATTGACGACAGGGCTAACCCTGGAGTATAGAGGTTAAATGCTGGGCAGAGGGAGCGATCCGGATGGCTGACCAGGGTTAGAACCACAGTCCCCGTGGCTTGAAAGCAGACCAAGTGTGCGCATGCAGGCCCAGGGTCTGACTGCATCAGCTATTTGAAGGGAAAAGATTGAAGTGCGATTGGACTTTATTATGGGATATTCTGTCTGTCTCTTTTGCCTTCTGGCATAAAAAAGAAAGGAAAAATAATTACAAGGCAGACCTGTAAGCGTATGGATAAACAGAATTGAGAGCCCCAAAACTAACCTTTATACTTGGTCGACTTTTTGCTAAGATACCTCACTAGGAGAAAGAACAGTCTTTAACAAGAGTTACGGAGACAGCTAAATATGCACCAGCAAAAATTACCCCATACAGAAGTTAAAATTGGTTTTTAAAGTAAATGTAAAAGTAAAACTAAAACCGTGGAGCAGGTGAAGGGACAGGTATAAAGTCTGCATGGCCTTGGAGAGGCGATAGTTCTAAGATAGTGACCTTGAAACACGACCAAAGGGAAAAGGTCAGCTGGACGTCAGATTTAAAACACGGGTGCTTCAGCGGAAGAGGACGGCGGACAGCCCACAGCACGGGAGCAGGTGTCCGCCCATCGGGTCTGACGGGCCTCGCCTCGGACATGCGAAGAGCTCTTAGAACTCAGCAACGGAAGGCAGCCCAAGTTACCATGGGCAGACGGTCTGAGTCGACCTTTCTCCAAAGAAGAGTGACTGGGGTTCATTTTGGGGTGATCAAATTGCCCTGAAATTAGACACTGGTTGTAATTAATACAAAGTGACTACACGAAATCTCTACTGTGTGCGTCTTACCTCAACGAATGAAATTGTTCTGTATTGTTTCTTCTGTGACTTGGTTTATTTGCCCGGTGTGTTTCTGAGATTCGTGTTAATGTGTGTAGCTGTAGTAACTAGTTTACTGATTTCGGGACATTTTTGTCATCCCCAAATAGGATAGGTCCATTTCCAGTTAGTTTCAGCGGACAGAGAGAAGAGGTATTTTTCCCTAAAGATAAAATACATTGGGTGTTGATAATTACGCTTCAATTCTTTTTTTCTAAATTGTCCTTCTTTCTTTCTTTTTTTCCTTTCTTTCTTCCTCCTATCCTTTCGTTTTCCCCTTCCTTTTTCCCACCCTTTCCTTCTTCCCTTTCCCCCTTCCCTCCCCTTTCTTTACACAAGAGGGGGACAGAGTAAGAGAAACACAGAAAGGGAGAAAGTGAGAAAGCAAACCACCAGGTCCAGGGCTCGAACAGCAGTTGGCCATGTGGGCGTACAGTGCCCTTAACCACCGTGCCTCCAGCTGGCCCCATTATTCTTCAGTTCTAACCTGAAGCCCTAAATTTTGCACTTGATCTTACCATCTTAATTCCTACTTGAGTTTTTTTAAGAGAGATTTTTTTTTTTTTTTGCTATAGGGTGTGTGCACTCACTGGAGAGACAGAAACAGAGAGACAGAAAGTGAGAAATCACCCCTCAGGGGAATGGCCACACTGCAGTCCCTTCTCCATTCTCCATTCTCCCTCCAGGATTTTGGGCGCACACACACACACACACACGCCCAGTGTGACTTTTAAACCGCTGGGTCCAGGACTCGAACTGCAGTTGACTATGTGGGAGTCCCGTGACATAACCGTTACACCATCTGCTGGTCCCCCTACTTGAGATCTTACTTACAAGATCTTGCACCTTTTTTTGTTTTGTTTCTGTGCCATAGGGCATGTGTGATTGCTGAGAGACAGAGAGGGAAAGTGAGAAATCACTTTCTGGTGGGGAAGGCCACACCAAAACCCATTCTCCTCCCGGGATCTTGAGCACACCTGCATGCACCAGCGTGATGTTCAAGCTTCCAGATCTGGGACTTGAACCACGGTTGACCATGTGGGAGTCCAGTGCCTTAACCACCACGTCACCTGCTGGCCCCTTTGCCCTGCCCCCCCCTTTAAAAAAATGATTATTTTTGTTTTATTTATTTTTAATTTGATCAGAGTGAGCAAGCGAGAGAGAGAAAGCGAGCTGCCAGTTCCAGGTATCGATCTGCTGTTGGCTATGTGGGAGTCCTGCACCTCAACCACCACACCACCTGTCAGCCCTGCACCTGCTTTTATCTTTGCCAGAAACCTCAGTTTCAGTGACTGACATCCACCAGGACTGGCACTCAGCAAGAAGGCACCTCCACGGTTACTCTCAATGCTTTTTATTGGGGGGCTGGGAGGTGCCGGGGCCGTGGTCGGCCCTTGCATCCGGGAAGGGCGCACTGCGATCTGCTCAGCCGAAGAGTGCCGGGGCCGCCTGGAACAGAGGTCACGCTGGAGTGTCGCTGAGGAGGGCCAAGGCTGCTCCCTGAGGGACCCCGTGGACCCCGAGGGCCCTTCCCGCTGCCACCCCAGGGCTCCGGGCTGCTCCCCGAGAGGTGTCCCCAGGGCTCTGGGCTGCTCCCCTGAGGGGTGTCCCCAGGGCGCCGGGCTGCTCCCCAAGGGGTGTCCCCAGGGCTCCGGGCTGCTCCCCTGAGAGGTGTCCCCAGGGCGCCAGGCTGCTCCCCAAGAGGTATCCCCAGGGCGCCAGGCTGCTCCCTGAGAGGTATCCCCAGGGCGCCGGGCTGCTCCCTGAGAGGTGTCCCTGATGGCCGCAAGGCCACTAGTGCTACAGGACGTGCACCCGGGGCGTTACCAGCAGCGTCTTCACGACCTCGGGGCCCAGCTCGGCCACGCACTGCCGGCAGCTCTGGGCCAGCTGCTCCATGGGGAAGCCCAGCCTGGACAGCACCAACTCCAGCGGGTTCCAGTGCGGCAGGACCCTGCCGGCGCCCGTGGCCACCGCCTCCGCCACGGGGCCCACCGCGGCCACGGGCTGGGCCAGCGAGTCCACGAGGAAAGCGGCAGCTGCAGAGGGCAGGGATGGCAGTGCCTGTGACAAGGCGACCCCAGCCTGCCCACCCGCTGGGGTGTCCCAGGCCCCTGCGTGCCTCCCACGGCTGCCCCCCCACAGCCGTCTGTCTCCCCCTCCACAGCCATCTGTCTGCCCCCACAGCCATCTGTCTGCTCGCCCTGTCCACGGCCATCTGCCTGCCCCCTCTTCCTGCGCACCCCCCGGCGGCTGCCCATCGCTGAGCGAGCTGCCAGAGGGCATGGGCTGGGGGACTGTGCGGAGGAGGCTCCTGGCAGGCTCCCGGAGGAGGCCACCTGCAGCTGTGCCCTTCAGGGCATGCCAAGGACAGAGCAGGTATCAGCGGGGGCTCTGGCAGGCTGGAGCCAGGGCAGAGGGGGACACCCGCAGCCGCCTGGCGTCTGGCGGCCTGGTGCCAGCGCAAAGGGGGCCACCCGCAGCTGCCTTGGGGCACGGGAACCCAGGAGGGACCCGCAGGAGGCAGGGATTGGGCGGGGCCGCGGAGGCGGGGTCAGGCTGGAGCAGGAGCCGGGGCCAGGGGCCCCCACGCAGCCTGGGCCTCAGGTGTGAGGCGCTCACCGGAGGCCCCGAGCAGGGCCACGCAGAGCACCGGGAAGGCAGCGGCGAGCTTCATGGTGGAGCGGGCGGTGGGCGCTCTGGGTCTAACTTCCCTGAGCCTGCACCTGCAGGTTCATATACCCGCGTCTGGAAAGCGAGCTGTTTGCTCAGCTAGTGGGCAGGGCCCCACCAACTTCCTGCTGTGGCGGTGGGCTGGGAAGCCCGTGGCCCCTGACCCGGTCTGAGGACTTCCTCTTGGCATTGTCCTGGGCCTGGGCGCTCCTCCTGGGAGCGGGGGCAGGTGAAGGCAGGGCCTGTCTGCGCCTGTTAGGTGGTGAAGCACGGCACCCTGGCCGGGCAGAGGATTGGGGTGGAACCTGGTGAGGCAGAGGTGCCCCCCTGGGAGGTGCTGGGCCTATGCGACCCAGGCTGGGGAGCCCAGAGCCCGCCGTGAGCCCCTAGGTCTGTGTCCCCAGTCCTCCGTCCCTGAGCCCCGCTGGGACCTGTCAGCAGTGTGGCCCTCGCTGCTGGTCTGGGGAAGCCAGAGAGGAAATCCCATGTGGCCCCCTTGCTCGGGCCTCAGGTGGGTCCCAGGCATTCCAGGGTCTTTCAACATCCTCACTCGTATGACAGCTTGGAAAACGTTGTCTACACCAGAAGCAGGCTCCCCGGAGGGGTCTGGCCTTCCAGGGGCTCTCGGAAGTACCTCTGACGCAGGCTGCCCGAGACCCGGCAGGACTGTAGACATTCTGGAGTTAAAGGCTCTGGCCAGACAGGCTGACCAGTGCAGGTCGGGGCAGCCTGCGTGAGGGTGTCAGGTGGGGCAGGCTCCTCACCGGGGGGCAGCTGACGGCCTGGCCGCGGTGGGGAGTGGTGGCACCTGCCTCACCGTCCTGTGGGTGCCGAGTGCCGGCTGTGCCGGTTGGCGGAGCTGCTGACCCGCTCCCTGTAACCTGGTCACAGAATGAACCCCTTCGTCCCTGAGACACTCCCTTCCAGTCCAAGCCCACAGGGCCCCTGCCCACCTCCCCCGCACGTGACTGCCTTGCCCACAGACAAGGGCACCAGAGAGGGGCCAGCCCAGGGTTTCTCCGGGCTGTGTGGGGGCTCCTGGTCATCAGAGGCCACTCCCAGGGCTCCTCCGGGCTGCGTGGGGGCTCCTGGTGAGTGGGAGGACCTCATAGGCGGAGAAAAGAATGTGGACATGGCTGAGAAGTTTCCTGTGGGTGAAGGCCAACAAGCGAAGCTGGACACAGGAAGATGGGCAGGCCTGCACACGCACACACGCATGCACACGCATGCACACACATGCACACGCACGCTGGAAATGCCGTCAGACAGCTCTCCGAAGCGGCGGCAGCTTCGCGAAGCACTCGCCCTGCTCCGAGCAGAGCCAGACTAGACAAAGCCCAAGGGGAGCCCCACTGTCTGTGAGACCCCACGTCCCACTCTGGCTGGATCTTGGCTGTGGGGCTGGTCGGCGGAACCCCTTCACCTGTCCCTGTGGCCCAAGTGTTGCACGCTTGCGTGTTGCTGGGCTCACCAGGTCGTCACCTGGTGGCCGGAGAGCAGCCCTGTCCCCCCGTGTGGACAGCACACAGGCGGGACTAGAATGGACCCACCTCATCAACCCAGTTCTGAGTTTAGGGCCATGCACTTCTGGGGAGCCATCTCCCATCTCCCAGGGAACCAGGGTCAGGCGTCCCTGACACTCCTGCGCCGAGGTGACCACCTGCTTAGCTGTTGACCAGAGAGGTCCAGGGAAGGGGGAGATGGAGGCGCCTCAGCTCCCGCTCCCCCACCTCTGGTTGCCGTGGCTTCAACACCTGCAGGGTGATGATGGGCACCCTCCCCACACACACACCCAGATTCCCGGTGGCAGAAAGCCCTCCCCACAGCTCCGCAGCTAGACACATGCCATCACCTCCCATTTCCCCGCTGGGGAGGCTGAGGGACGTGCCCAGTCTCTGGGGCCGTAAGGGTGGAGGCCAGGACTTACCCAGCCCGTCACTCTCGCCCCACACTGGCTCTCTGAGCCACCACTCCTGAAGCAGGCCCGCCTGCCTGGCCACGCCGTGGGTGCGTCTGCAGTGGTCTCCTGTGGTTGCTGGCAGATCACACCCAAATGGTGGCTGAAAACAACAGGTGTGTTTGCTCATGGGTCTGGAGACCGGCATGCAGGGCTGCAGGGGCGAGCTGGCTGTCAGCGGGGCCACGCTCCCGCAGAGGCTGCCTGGGCTAACCCACTCCTGTAGCCGCTGTGTCCCCTGGCTTACGACCACAGCCCTCTGCCTCGGCGGCCACGTTCTGTCTCCTTTGTGCAACTCTCTGCCTCCCGCTTACGTGTGTTACATTCAGGGCTCACCTAGCTGATCCAAGATAACCTCCCTCCCTCCAAGTAACTAGCTTAGTTACCCACTGAGGTCCTCTTCCGGCCAGCCCTGTAGCGCAGTGCCTAAAGGCTGTGCCAAGGAGGCTGGGTCCCACATGGCCAGCCAGGGATCAAGTCCCAACCCCAGTGGCTTGAAGAACATACAAAGAGGCCAGCATGTGGCATGGTGGTTAAGGCGGCTGGACTCCCACACGGCTGATCACAGTTCAAGTCCTAGACCTGGCAGCTTGCTTTCTCCCCCTTCTTTTCTCTTCTTGTTCAAAATAAAATAAAATAAATGAATAAAATTTAAAAAATAAAATATAAAAGAAACTTTAAAAAAGGAAAGAAAAACATACAAGGGGCTTGCAATGCCCAGAACCCTGACTGAGTGGGGAATGGGGGAGCAGGTCTGGGGCACGGCCAGGCCCTGTTGGGGGTGGGGTGCTGTCTGTCTCTCACACGCACATGCTCACACGAACATGGTCTCTGGCTTTTTAAAAAAATAAGCTGCTGTTTCCATACAAAGTCACATTCGAAGTCTTAGGGATTGGAGCCCAGGGAATTTGGCGGCCTAGCGCCCTGCCCGCCCCGCACTGCCTTCCCCATGCCAGGCCCGTGGAGGGGCCCCAGAGTAGGCGTCACAGTGTGCCTGGCATGGGCGAGGGCACGGTGCAGAGGGCTGGCTGTGACTCCAGAGACACGCATGGCACCTTCTGCGTGTGACACGGGTGGCCTGTCCTGGGCACAGTTCACAGGACAGCCTTTGGGCCAAAATAAACGTTCACGCCTTGCCCGCGCCCCGCCGGAATGCAGGAAGTTCTGGAGGGTAAACGCTCTGGTGGCCATGAGGGCAGCTGCTGCCCAGGGCCTGGTGTGGCTGTGGCTTCCGCAGCTGCTGACAGTGGCTGTCTGGACAGCGTTCCGAGTGCTGTGACAGTAGTGAGGCCTGCAGGCACCCTGTCACCTAGACACGTGCTCCTGGGAAGGAGCCGGGCAGCCTCGGCCACCTGCGATGGACAGCCCCATCAGCCTCTGACCGCAGGCCTGGCCTGGGTGGGCCTCCTGGGCCAGCTCGCACCCTCTCTGCCTCCACACGCAGATGTCTGCCGCGGCTCTTGTCCCTCAGCCTGTGACCCCAGAGCCCCACGGCCGGGACGGAAGACGGCTGTGGTGGCGAGTGCAGAGCCAGGCTGCCCTGCACTGCTCCCTGGCCTCTGCGGTCCCCAGATGCCCCCTTTTGTTGAGGCAGCTTCTCCGTTTCCAGTGTGGCAGCCAGGAGCCCTCCAGGCTGTGCCCACCAAGTGGACGGGGCCCACCCCATCTCACGATGGGGGCTCCGGCCGCTCTGCCAGCTCCCACCTTCCCCCAGGCACTGGGCTGCTGCTCATTAGTGGCATCGTCCTGGCAGTCCCCAGTGGTCACCTGCTTTTCTCTAGTGACTCACGGCCATGTTGCCTCACTGTGGCCACCGGAGCCTGGGGCAGAAAGGGGGCCTGCTGTGTGGTGTCCCCTCGGGGTGCCCGTGCTCCGGGAGCAGGCACTGCAGGCCCTGCCCTTCCTCCTGAGCTCCTGACGGCGCTCCTCTTCAGCCTGGTCTCTGACGCCAGCACAGCATCCGGGTCCCTGCCAGGGAAGTCCCGGTACAAGCCAGCAGACAGACCCCTCCTTCTCTCTGGCCTCTCATCCCCACAGGGACAGGTGGGCATGTCCGGGGTCCAGCTAGAGGGCACAGTCCCCATCACACCACCCAGCAGGGCTCCAGGCTTCTCCCTGTGCCGGAGGAGGTGGCATGAAGAGGAGCGGGCCACACCCAGGAGCCAGGCTGGGGCAGGGCCAGGGCAGGAGGACGGCCGGGCTCTCCCAGGTTCCTGGCCCTGCTGCCAGGCACACAGAGATCACCCCATGAGTCTCTGCCAGCTCGCCGCCCCCGAGCCTCCTTCCTTCTTCCTCATGGCTCTGCCCTGTGGGCGTGGGGCTCGGGCAGGGTCAGCAGGGCAGGGCGCTCCCATGTCTGCCCTCACTCCAGCCACAGTGATGGGCTCTCGAGGGCTTCCTCCTGCCCTTGCCCTGCCCAGGGCCCCTCTCCAGCGGGGAGAGGGTGGCCAGGTGCCATCGGCGTGGGTCTTGCTGTGCGGCCTCCGCGCGATGAGGAGGCTGACAGAAAAGCTGACTTGAACAGCGAGTGAAATCCCAGGAACGGACGACCTCCGGGCAAAGCCTGACCCGGGCTCACATGACGGTGCAAGACCTGCCCTGTCCTCGCTCAGCGCGGGTGAGGGGTGGCCCTCCGGCGTCAGGTGGGCACAGGTGAGTGTCCCCGAGGGTTCTCCGAGGAAACGTGGTAATTAGATTGGCTTGTCCGTTTCAGCCTGGACACAGGTCCGCCGTGGCTCCCTGAGTGGCCTGGTACTGAGGGCAGGGGAGGGGTGGACGTCTTCGCCCTCCTGAGTCAGAAGTGGCTCAGAGGACCAGGGGCTGCCTGAGGCCCCCTGGCAGGCAGAGGTGGGTCTGCACGGACCCCCATGAACCTGGGGGCACAGTGCCCCTCCCTGGAGAGCTGAGACAAAGCTGGCCCAAAGGCACCACTGGTCTGGGTCGTGGGTCCTGGGGTTGGGGAGTCCTGGCTCCAGGGGGAGGCCAGCGCAGACTCCAGCCTCAGCAGGTGGTCACCTCTGCTCCTGACATTTGCTGGGGTCCTCTGCAGGACTGACCCGCCCACCCAGCCTGCAGCGGGACACAGCTGGCCCGGGTCTGTGCCATGGCCTTGGCTCCTTTCCCCGCTGAGCCCTTGGGGCTGCTGCCGGGCCTCGGAGGCTGTGGGCAGTTGTCCGCGTCATGGCCTCCTCTGCGGCCTGCCCACACATGCAGGAGGGAGCCGGCTGACAGGGCAGACGGGCCGGGGGCGGAGGCAGGCGCTTGGGCCTGGCCCAGTGCTGATACTGGGCTGACCCCAACGCAGGTGCGGACTCGGCCCAGAGGTGCTTGCGGGTGTGCTGCAGCTCCTCCAGGAAGTGGGACCGCTGGACCTCAAGACTCAGGGTGAGGCGCCAACCTGGCCAGGCTGAGCCCAAGGTCCTGGACCACCATCCCCAGGGCCCAGGTAGCACGTGGCCCCAGTGGGCGATGGTGGGGGACGGGGCAGTGGGGTCCACACTTCAGAGACAGAGCTGGGCCGGGGCACATTCTCAGCAAGCTTAGAACCCATAGCCGGTGGCTCCCGGGATCCCCTGTAGGTGGCCTGGGCCGGACTCGGGCCCTCCAGGGCTCCCCCTTGCCCTTGGCGGGGCCCCGCCCCAGGCAGAGAGAGAAAGGAAAGGCAGCAAACTCAGACAGCCGGACCTCACCGAGGACCCGACCCTGTGGCTCACAGACTGACATCGACTTTATTATTATCTCTTGGTAAATATTTTAGATTTTTCCAGAGCAGGGTGTCTAGGGGGTGGGGGTGTCTTCCCGGCCCCTTTCTATGTGTCCGGTTACATGACAGGAGGAGGTCACATGAACAGGAAGCTTGCGCATGAGGAGGGTCCCCTGTGAGGACAGCCCGCTGGCGTTCCTCGAGGTAGGCCCGAGGCCCCGAGTCCCTCGGCCCAGGGGGCGGGGGAGCAGAGGCAGGAGGGAGGAGGCTCCCAACAGTGAGGGCCACTAGTCCTAACAGGGGTGTGGGGGGCGGTCTGCTGAGCCGGTCCTGCGGGCCCTGGCTGTCTGTCCTGCAGGCCTCTGGCTGGGACCGTAATGGGGTTGGGGGGGGGGGGGGCGGCCGGACGGGGGGGGCGGG
>NW_006159689.1:957693-966634 GCF_000334495.1 Tupaia belangeri chinensis | reverse complement strand
GGCGTCCGGCAGGGAGAGCTGGAGGGGGGTGCCTGAGCAGAAAGCTCTGACCTCCGGGGCCTCTCAGCCACTCCCCTGCAAGGGCAGTGCCTGACCTGCTGAGGTGTCTGCATTAGGCCCAGGCATGGGGAAGGCCACCGGGCCCAGATGCCCCTGTGTGCTCGTGGCTGGCGATGTGGCCGGCCTCATATCTGCACGGGGCTCTCCCTGGTGGGGTGCACCGTGCTCTTCCCCCAGGGACCTCGGGTGGCAGATCCGGGCCCGGAGGGAAGAACCAAACCAGGACCAGCTCTAGGCCCGGCAGGGACAGGGCCTCCCCTCGGACACTGTCTTCCCCATGGCCCTCACGTGGGGTCAGAGGCAAACCCATGTGGATTCCGGGAGACCGACCTGGCCTCCCTGGACGGAAGTTCTGCAGTAACCCTCACAGCCGCTGGGGCAGCCCCGAGGTGCTCCCGGGGAAAGCCTGCGACCCGCTCTCGGCACTGCCTGCTGCCTGCTTCGGCCTGGGGCTCCGCGTCCACGCTGCCTGGGAGCCAAGGCCCAGGGAGGGCCTGCCCCAGCCTCGCCTGCTCTCCGAGATGGGGATACAGCCTCCCCCGCCATCTTCAGCCTCCCATGGGGAGGGAGGCCGAGTATGGATGGCTGTGGGGGAACAGAGGCTCGAGGCCGGCCCTGCCTGTCAGCATACACACCTCGTCTGGAGGAGAGCAACCCCCATGAGGAAGGGGCGGACGGGCTGGCCCGCGGGCCTCACCCAGGGCTGCACGGTTGCAGTGACGTGACCGAATCTGTGGCAGGGTGGCCCTGGGCAGCTTGGCCCGGAGTGCGGCTCCGGCCGTGGCTTTGCCCCTCTTGGCTAGGGAGGCTGCGGGGAGCGGGAGGGACCGAGGCTCAGGCCCAGCCCGGCCTCAGCCTCTGCTCGCCCGGCCAGGCATGCCCCGCAGCAGGGCCGGGGTCAGCAGGGGCAGGGCCTGGCCTGGTACGGCCTTAGTAGCTGCTGTCTGTGAAGAGGGGTGTGTGGGCAGGGGGCGAGTAGTGGCCCCCTTCGCTGGCCTGCGACAGCTCCCCATATGCACTGTTGTACACCTGGCCTCCTGGGGCCCCCCCGTCCGGCCGCCGCCTCCCCTGGGGTTCCGGGCGTGCTGCGGTCACATCCACGTTCCGGCCAGGCCCTTTACAGCTGCCAGACAGGGAAGAGGGTTAGCGGGGTCGGCCACGTGACCGCTGCAGTTTGGAGATGGGCCACTCGCCAACAGCCGACGACACACGCAGCCGGGCGCCGGACAGGAGAGGCCGGCTGGCGACCCGACGGGGGGGCCGGGGGAGGCCGGCTGCAGCCCCGATGGCGGGTCTGTGACTGTCCTGGCTCGCTCTGGGCCACTGGGTAAGTGCCAGCCCTCTGGGGTTGGGGGCGGCCTCCCTCTAGCTGGGGAGGACACACGAGCCTTGGGCAGGGAGGAACGAACACGTGTTATGGGACAGGCCGGCCCTGCAGCCCAGCGGCCAAGGGAGCCAGACCCCATGTGGCCGGCCACAGCTCAGGCCTCAGCCTCAGTGGCTTGAAAAACATGCTGAGTCTGTGTGTGACGTGTCCCCAGATCCCAACAGGACGGAGAAGGGTTGTGACACAGTCACACCCACCGCGGGGTGGTCTCCCTTGCTCTCTGACACTTAAAAAGCAAACAGTCTCAGAGCTGTGTCACTTGATTCTGTAGAGGGAAAGGAGCTTAGGGACCCCTGCCCGGGGTGCTGCCAGGTCGGGATGGTGGGGGATGACAAGGAAGGCGGCTGGTGGCCAGAGTCCCGCCATCCCGGTTCACCTCGAGCACGCAAGAATGTGGGGACCAAGAGCACAAGCTATCGGGACAGCAGGGCACACCTAGGCCCGGCCTCCCTCCAGGCTCTGCTGGGAGTGCAACGCCCGCCAGCCGGGAAGGAGGCCCCGCAGCCCTACCTGAGCCCGCCCTCTGCTGCGCGCCCACTGTCGATCCGCTCAAACTCCTCCGAGGCCAGCACCATCCCGCTGTCCGTCTGGTTGTCCTGCGTGGGGAGAACAGGCCTGGGCTGTGGCCCCCCGAGGCCCTCCTGCAGGACAGCTGCCCTACCAGGCCGGGGCCAGCCTGAGCCCACACTGCTCCAACCTGCTACCTCGTGGGCACCGAGCTGACAGGGCATCTGCCAGACTAGAATGTGCAGAGAAGGGTACACACGTGCCCACGGGGAAGAGCCAGGGCCACGCTCCCCGCGGGGGAAGAGCCAGGGCCACGCTCCCCGCGGGGGAAGAGCCAGGGCCACGCGCCCCGACTGGCAGCGTCGGGGGCCCACACGTGCCCGGGCGCAGCGAGCAGCAGCACACGGCAGCATGTGCTTTTCCTTCAAGCTGGGAGCTTGAAGCTCTGGCGTGGCCGTCTCAGAGACGCAGCCCCCACCACCGTGGCTTGCATCACACTGAGGGGGACTGTGGTCTTTACAGAGCCTGGCCCCAGGGTACTCATCAGGCCCTGGAGACGAGAGTGGGTCCTGGGGTCTGGTCGAGGGCACTGGCTGCTGCCCCCACTGCCCAGCCTCCCTGGGCCAGTGCTCATTGGCTGTACCCAGAACCCTTAGGCCCCACGAGGCCGGCTCCTGGCTCTGGGCAGCGTACCGCAGGTCTGGAGGCTCGGCACCCTCTTTCACAAAGTGGGCATGCTCGCCCCAACCTCAGAGCTGCCTGGTCTTGGCCACACCTGGCCTGCACCCGCGGACCCAGGGTCACCACTCGCGTGGACACGGTGGTGTGCATGAGCCCCGGATTACTCCAGGACAGCCCCAACTTGGCT
Organism: Tupaia belangeri chinensis; assembly: GCF_000334495.1. NCBI lineage: Eukaryota > Metazoa > Chordata > Mammalia > Scandentia > Tupaiidae > Tupaia > Tupaia belangeri. The sequence continues at coordinate 963,812 of NW_006159689.1, read as the reverse complement.
GTGGGGCATGGAGGCGCCGATTCCCACCAGGGCCCAGTGGCTGGGGGTCCCCAAGGGCACTGGAGGCAGGGCGGGGCGGGGCTGGGTTGCTGGGGAGGAGCCCGTGCAGGGCACCAGGGAGGGAGGCTGGGGCTGGGCTGCAGCAGTCCGACCTGACGGGACACACAGGGGGCGATCAGCTGTTCCGTCACGGGTCACGTGTCCCAGGGGCTCCCTGACAGCTGCCTCCCCCTGTGGTCGCCCTGCTGATCTGGGGCGCACAGCCCCTCCCCACCTTACCGCGGAGGCTCTGTAGGCAGTGGGGGTCATGGGGAACTCCTCGAAGGTCTTCATCCTCGAGGGGTCCTGGGTCTGAGGCCCTCTGACCAGGCACCCGGGGAGGGACACGCAGTTGTAGTACCTGGGAAAGTGAGAGGCCGACCCATCACCCGTGGGGACAGAGGGTGGCCGGGCCTGAGCGCTGCCTGAGAGGCCGACACATCGTCCGTGGGGACAGAGGGTGGCCGGGCCGGAGCGCTGCCTGGGCCCTGCCCTGGGCCGGCTATGCAGCCAGGCCTTGGGGCCCTGCACGGCCTCTCCAGTCCTGAGCCGCCCTCTCTCCTGTTCCAGGGGACAGAGCCTCCAGTGCATTGCTGGGCTCAGCCGTGGGAGGCGAGGGGCTTTACAGCCCGGCAGGGGCGTGCAGTGTAGACGGGGAGCTCGGGGACCTTGGGCACAGCCTTGTCCCCTGGCCCAGGACGCTGTCCAGCAGGGCTGGAGGGAACCAGGCCAGGCCAGCTTCTGCACTTGGCCAGGCGGAGGCAGCCCAGGACAGGGCCTTAGAACCTGAGGTCCCAGTGGCACCAGAGGGACCGCAGCCCACAGGTGTCCTGCTGTAAGCCGGGAGGACTAGAGGCGCTGACCCAGGTTTTGGGAACACGGGGCAGGGGGGGAGGCTTGGGGACCAGTGGTGCGGGGGCATGGAGGGTGCTGGCGGGCAGAGGAGAGGCCGAGGAGGGGAGGAGAGCACCGAGCCGGACACACGGTGCTGGCGCAGGGCTGAGCAGCCCCGCCCGTTCCCTGCCCTGCCCCCGGCAGTGGACACTGCTCTGCCCCAAGCTGAGCTGAACATCTCACGTCGCTGCTGTGTACTTTTCCTCAAGGACTGGTCAAACCCTTCCCGCCTGCATCCGACGAAGGGTGGGCTGACCTGGCAGCCAGGCTGTGGCGCCCCACGCTGGGTGGACTGTCCTCTGTGTCCCTGTCGGGCTCGACCACATGCAGGGCCACGGTGGACGCCTGCAGGAAGTTGCCCTCCTCCGAGCTCTGAGAGCTGCAGCAGGCCATGCGGTCTTCCTCCTCCTGCAGGGGTGGGGGAGGTGGCCAGCCTGAGACGCCCATGCGCTGCCTCTCAGCGACACCCCTGCACTTGGGACTGTCATTTCCGACCCCTGAGGTGGGCACATGGGCTGAGGGGGCATGAAGCCTCGGGATTACACCAGCCCCTGCAGGAGGCCGGGCGCAGTCCAGCCCCACCAGCTGGTAAGGGTCCCGGTAGCCCATGGCTTGTGCACCCCTCCTGCATCCGCTCCATGGCCGCCCAGGTGCCCTGGCTCCGGGCGAGGTAGGTGAGGTTGGGGACACAGCCTCGGAGCCGGGCGAGCACCCTCCTCTCCTTGGAGCGGGCCTCTCCCCGGTCACAGCCAAGGGCCCGTTGCTGGTGGGTGTGGGCCAGAGTGGGCATGGCGAGGGGTGTGGGACTGTCACCACCTTGTGAGGGTGAGGACGAGGGCTGCTTGCAGGCCGACAAGGCCAGACTCAGGCTCCCTGGGGACAGAACAGGCCCTGCCCCGCTTGCGAGGGCGCTGGGGACCGCGTGTTCAGTGGACGGTGCCGGGGCCTTCGCTGTGGCAGAGGCACGGTGACGGGTGGGGCCCGGGGCCTGGCCACACACCACCCCTGCCAGGCAGCATGGGTCAGGGTGGCGAGGCAAGGCAGGACACAGACCTGCTGGCCCCAGCCCTGCAGCAGGTCACCCAGGGTGTCCACCAGCTCCGGGAAGGCGGGCCTGGCTCTGGGGTCTCCCGACCAGCAGCTCAGCATGGTGCGGCGTCTGCAGGAAGAGCCGGCCGAGGCCTGGGGCTGAGCACGCCCGCCCCAGCAGCTGGCCCGTCCCCGGCTCCCCTGGGCTGCTTGCACTTCGGGTGCCCTCCCCCTCCTGTCTGGAGCACCCTGCTTCTCCCTCTGCGGCTGCTTCCTGACCCTCCGAGAGTCAGCTCAGAGTCCCCTCCTAGATACATCTCCCCTGGCCACCCTGACTGACTGGTCCCCAGGCAGCGGCCAGGCCTGCTCTGTCGGCTCTAGCACCCTGGGGTCGGCACACGGCAGGGGTGAGGCTCGCGTGCTCCCTCCCACCTGCCAGCTTTCTGCCCTGCCCCACCTGCATGGCCGGAGGGGAGACTCACATGGAGGGGGTGGCCAGCTCGGGGACCCTCATCCGGGTGCCGTCCTTTAGCCGCTGGCAGAACTCCTCATTGATCTGCACCCCGGGGTACGGGGAGGCCCCTGAAGGCAGGAAGGGGTGGGTGGCGGGGAGCAGGCAGCCTCCCAGGCTGGCCTGCACTGTCCCCTGCCCCGCCCTCAGCAGGGGGAGGTGCTTTCTGCAGCCCTCCCCCACTCCTCTTCCTTTGGTTAAAGGGGACCCCGTCATCAGAACTTGGGTGCCATGAGTGGCCCCGCTTCTGTAGTCCCAGCAGCACTGGGCAGGGCTGTGGGAGCCAGTCTCGGGCAAGTCTCCGTGAGCCCTCGCTGCATCCCCCGACACCTGCCTGCCTTCAGCACGTGAGGACTCAGGGCTGCCCTCCCTACCTGCCTCCCTGCCGCGCCGTCCACATGGCTGGGCCCTTCCCAGCCCGGCTCACGCGGCAGCCCACACCCCTCACTGCTCTGTCCGTCCGCAGTGCTTGCCGCCCTCACTACTGGGTGCCAGCTTGGTCCCTTGCCCACCGTACCCGCTCACGTGGCTTCTGCCCACGCGCTCGCATGGGCCAAGTCCCGGGGGCCATTCTGAATGAGCGCCGAGTGGCCCTGGGCTGGCAGGGGCTGAGTGCCGCCCGTGTCCGCTCACCCGCCCGAGCTCGGGCACTACACCTTCCACAGACGGCGCCAGTGTGGCATGTCCGAGGCCGAGTCCTCCAGGAGGCGGGCGGGCGGGCCAGGTGCAGGGCTCTCGGTGGCCAAGAGCCACCTGCCCCACCGCACACCCTGCCCCTGGCCCGTGCCACCCTGCCAGCCCTGGCCCCACTCACCCAGGGAGAAGACCTCCCAGAGCAGCACGCCGAAGGACCACACGTCGCTCTGCGTGCTGTACACCTTGTCAAAGATGCTCTCGGGCGCCATCCACTTCAGGGGCAGCCGGGCCTAGGTGGTGAGGGACGTTGGGGCGGAGGGCCCGCACCTCCCAACCCGTGCCGCTGCCTGCGCAGGAGGCTGCTGTGTGCCCTGGGCCTGCTGGGCCCTCCTCCCTGAGCCCTCCTGGGACATGCCTGGACCCTCCTCATGCCGGGTCCCTGACACCCTCGCCATCTTGCTAGACTAGACGCACACTCGCCTGCCAGCTCCGTCTCTGCGGGGGCTGGGACGCTCCTGCCTGGTCTCCAGGCTCCGGGCGTGCCCTTCCCTCATCTGCTCCTCCCTCTCATGGCTTCTGGCTGGGACCTGTGGGCTGGCCCTCCGCCTGCCCCTCGGCACCCCATTGCCCTGCTCTCGGAGCTCACGAGGGCTTCCGTGAAGGCACCCCCGCCACAGCAGCAGGGAGGGACCGGCAGTCAGTGTCGCCCTGGCCAGCACTGCCCTGGACAGGGCTGCAAGATCTCCCCACGGCCTGCCTCGCAGTGGCCCGCACTCACGCTGCCCTTGCGGACATAGTCAGGGTCCTTGTAGATGTCCCGGGCCAGGCCGAAGTCGCAGATCTTGACCACGTCGCTTTCCGATAGGAGGATGTTCCGGGCCGCCAGGTCTCTGTGGATGCACTGAGAGCACAGGGGCTGATGGGGGCACCGGCCGGGACATGCCCCTGCAGCTGCATGGGGCCCAGGCAGGGAGTGCCCTGCTGAGCCCTGCTCCTCCGGGGAACGGTTTCTTTGCACCCCCAGGACTGGCAGAGGGACAGCAGAGAAAGCCGCAGGGTCACGGGGTCCCCCACACCCAGCCCTGCACTAACTCGCAGGGGCCCAGGGTGGTGGCTCCGTGCTTAGGACTCACTTTCGTCCTCTGCGAATGGAGAGATGCCCCTCGGCCCAGTCTCGTGGGGTGAGTTCAGGACTGGGTCACCTTGACTGGTGGGTGTCCCCCCCGTGCCCCAGAAGGGCCTGCCCAGGGCTCACCTTGCGAGAAGCCAGGAACTCCATCCCGCGGGCCACCTGGAAGCTGTAGCAGACGAGGTCCTCCATGGTCAGTGGGCTCAGCCACAGGTCCTCGGCTGCACAGAGAGCCAGGCTCAGGGCCTCCAGCATGTGCAGCCTCCCCCACCCAGGGGCACTGCTGCGCTCATGCCCGGCTGCATTCCTGGCTGGGCCCGGGCTCCGGGCTGTCGGCAAGGCCAACTCCTACTCCCCCTGTGAAGCCACATCTCTGTGGAAACTGGCCCTGCACCTGTCCCTAAGGCAGAGCCCAACACGGGCCCTCCACCAAAGGCCCCAGGCTGGTTGTACCAGGTGCCAGCCAGACCCTGGGCAGGAAAAGCCAGGCTCTTACCTTCCTGGGCCAGAGGAGGATGCCCTGGCCCGTCCCTGCCCTTTAGGAGCTGGGTGTGGGGGGCCCTGCCGCTGCTCCCGGGTCTCATCCTGTCAGCCTTGGCCTCCTCCACCATGGCTCGGAAGCGCCTTCGCTGCTCGGGGGACTTGTCCTGTGGACAGACGCGGTGGGTCTGAGGACAACAGTCACGCAGAGGCACCTCCCAGCCCACTCTGTCCCCCGCGGCACCCCTGAGGGCTCTAGCAGAATCCGGGGCCCCAGCAGGGGCGCCCACTTACTGCGTAGGGGCTGAAGGTCTCTCGCTTGGCGCGCAGGAAGTTGGAGAGGTTCCCATACTTGCAGAACTCCACGATCACCATGAGAGGGCCTGGGCCGGGCAGGTAGGGCTGCTTGGTGACTGGGCACCCTGGAGGGCTGCCCTGAAGAGGCGGGCAGGCCACACCATCACACTGTCTCCATCCCTCCTGGTCCCCTGCCCGGAGTGCCGGAGCGCCCCACCCGAGCCTCGGCCCTGCCCCAGGGTGCCCGGCCCTACCACTGGGCTTGGTGCAGGCCCCCAGGAGGTTGACCACGTTGAGGTGGTGACCGATGTGGATTAGGATCTTGAGCTCTGACATCAGGGCACGGTGCTCGCTGGCTGTGGCGCCCTCTGGGGGGACACAGGAACCTCATATCGTGCCCGGCCAGTGCTGCCCTCCCCACTGCTGAGCTACGGTGCGGTCAGCACTCTCCCTGGGGCATTTGCAGGGAGGGAGGCGGCCCGGGGTTCCAGCAGGTCCTTCTGGCCTGACTGAGTGGGAGGTACTGCAGGGAGCCTGGCTGTCACTCCGAGCTCTGCCCCTCAGTGCCCCTCCCGTCCAGCAGAGCGGCCGGCCGCACCTTTCAGCATCTTCACCGCCACAGTGTCACAGCTGCTGCCTTTGTTCATGCCGAAGGCTGAGGCTTCCACCACCTTCCCGAAGGCCCCGTGGCCCAGCACTCTCCCTGCACAGGCCGGGAGTGGTCCAGGTGAGCGGGCGGGTGTGGGCAGCAGGGCACCAGTCCGAGGGCCAGGGAGGAGGCCCAGGAGCAAGAGGAATGTGGGGGCCTCCCTGCCAAACAGGAAGCACAAGGGGAGCAGGGGCGGGAAGGGGGCAAGAGGAGGGACAGGAAGGCCCGCATCCTCTCCAGGCAGGTGTGGTGGGCGCACCCTGCTCACGGCAGCAGGAAGTGACCTCGGGGGCCTGGGAACCAGAGCCCTGGCCAGGCTGGGGACGCAGGCCCAGATGGACGGGCAGGCCAGTGGTGGCAGGGGGCGGTCCTGGCACCGTTCTGAGGGGGGTTTCTGGCACTGCAGCCTGACCCTGCCGCTGGGCAGCGGGGCCGGCGTGGGCCCCACCCGGTGC
>NW_006159689.1:955028-957329 GCF_000334495.1 Tupaia belangeri chinensis | reverse complement strand
TGGTCGCCCCGACGTGCACCCGCTCCCGGGGGTACACCCACTGGCTGGCGTCATAGGACAGGTGCTGGCACTGCTCCTCCAGCGGCACCTCCCCCGGGGCCACGATGATGGACAGGTAGTCCGCCTTGACGTCCGCGCGGGCTGGCTGCGGGCGGGTGGGGACGGCTCGCTCAGTGCCACACGCTGTGCCTTGGCTATGCTCTGCCCGGCTGTCAGCCCAGGGGGACAGAAAGATGGACACCTCTGCTCCTGCTGGAGCCCTGAGTGGGCGGCGAGATTCCGGGGAGACCATGCAGCACGTGGAGGCCGGGGCGGGGCAGGGCGGGCGCTCACCCTTCTCAGGTTGCAAAAGACGAGCAGGAGGAGAACCCAGAAGAAGACTGCGACGACCCCGGTGCCCACGAGGATCACCATCTCCAAGCTGCCCGCGTCCTCGGAGCCTGAGCGGTTAGAAGGCCGGGGGTAGGCATGAGCCGGTGCAGCCAGAGGGCACCAGCGGGGGCGGCGGGCGAGGGCGCGGGGCCGACCTCCCGAGGCCACGCTGGCGGAGGAGTTGACGCAGCCCTTGGCGTTGCACACGCTGCACAGGTAGCGCCCCGCGTCCTCCTCGCGCACACGCTGGATGCTCAGCTTCTGGTTGGAGTCCGCCAGGTCGATTCCTGCGGGGTGGGGACCTCAGTCGCCGGGTCTGGGAGCAGCCTCCAGGCCACCCTGTTCCCAGCCCCGCCCCTCCTACCAGACTCCTCCTGCAGCAGCCTCTCATCCTTGTACCACACGATGCTGGGCACCGGGGCCCCTGCCACCGCACACCGCATCTCCAGCGAGTCGCTCACGTTCACCAGGAGGTCCGTCAAGTTCTGCATGAGCCGGGGCGCCTCCAGGGCTGGGGCGGGCGGACAGGGGTTGAACGGGCTGTGGAGCAGAGCCGGCCTGGGGCTGAGGCGAGGGTACAGACGGCGGGGCGCGGGCGCTCGGGAGCCTCACCCTGCACGGACAGGTACTTCTTGTGGCAGTGCTTGTCCTGGCTACGCCGGTCCTGAACCTCACACACGTAGTCGCCCTCGTCCTCGGGCGCCACGCGGGGGATGCTCAGGCTGAGCGTGGCATGGCGTGTCCCAGGCGCTGCCTCCTCCAGGCTGGCGTCCAGCGGTGTGGCGAAGAGGTGCACGTTCTTGCAGTCAAGCAGCAGGGGGTCCCCATGCGCGTCGTGCAGTGTGGACAGGTTGAGGCGGTACCAGCGTGGGTGCTCGTACTTGTAGGTGTCCGCGCTGCAGCTCAGGCGCACGGCCTGGCCCTCCAGGGGCTCCTCCGAGGGCTCGGATTTGATGCTGAAGCCATCGGGGATGGCTGGGAAGGTGGAGGGACCTGTGACAGTGCCGCCCCCTGGCCCCCGCCCGCTCTGCTCCTCGGCCTTCGGAAGCAGCCAGCTCTCCACCAGCCGTGTTCACCCCTGTCCGGCCGGGACGCCCCAGGGCCTGGGGGGGCCTGCTCTGCAGTCAGCTCCAGGCTCCTGCCTCTCCTCCTGCTCTCTCTCGGACAAGCCCCTCGCCCAGGGCCACCAGGGAGTTCCTTGTCACAGACCTAGTGGGGACTGACCGTCCTCTACCATGCTGACCGCGGTCAGGCCTGGCCTCTCCAGGCGCAGCTGCTTCACAGTGCGTGCCGGCCTGTGTCGCTCCCACTTCCTGTTGCCCTGAGCACCTCATGCCAGACCCGCGTGGGCTCTCCCTCCGCCCCGCCAGGTGCTCTAGGGCTCCCTCTCTCTGGGGTTGTCTCTGTCTACACCCCTGGGCTCAGCGACTGCCCGCTCCTGGGCTTCTCCGCCCGCATTTGATCTCAGGAAACCATGGACCTCTCCCCAGAGCAAACCGCATGTGAGCAGAGGGGCCGGGCTGGGAGGGAGGCCGGAGGTCAGACCTGCGGCGCTGCAGGGGCAGAGAGCACCCCTAGGCTGGTCCATCCCGTGACCCCCACACCCAGACCCTATGCCCATGACCCCGTCTAACCCTCCCACCCCGGCCAGGGCCCAGACAGCTCGGGTAGGTGCCCGTGTCGCCAGGCGCGCGTGCATGGTGGGCTCCTACTGCTCCCGGCTGCCCGACGGAGGGCCCGGGGCGCGTGCGCTCACTCACTGGTAACGTAGAAGTACACGAGCCGCTCGTCCCCGCCCGCCTTGTTGAAGACCACGCACTTGTACATGACAGACACGCTGGCCTCGCGGATCACCAGCTTGCTCACCGTCTGGACAGAGCACAGGCATGGGGACCACCTCCCACCCGCCCCTCCGACTGGAGGCACTCA
>NW_006159689.1:951959-954523 GCF_000334495.1 Tupaia belangeri chinensis | reverse complement strand
ACGAGCCGCTCGTCCCGGCCCGCCTTGTTGAAGACCACGCACTTGTACATGACAGACACGCTGGCCTCGCGGATCACCAGCTTGCTCACCGTCTGGACAGAGCACAGGCATGGGGACCACCTCCCACCCGCCCCTCCGACTGGAGCCACTCACTCCTTTCCTCTCTTTAAACAAAGAGAGCGGAGAGGGAAGGGGAGAGACAGCACCTCGCGGGGCCCCACACCGCGGCCCCCTCCAGCCCAGCCCCAGGCCTGGGCACGACACGCCTGCCGTAGGCAGGGAGGACTCCATTTGAAGCTGGAACCTTCCCACGGGATCAGCCTCGCCAGAGCCCCGTTGTGCACTGCACCACCCCAGCCCTCCGTATCTGCAGTGATGGGGAAACAGCTCCGGGCTGGGGACGGCAAGGGCTCAGACGAGCAAGAGCACTGGCACAGGGGAGGCGGCGAGGCCCTTCGGGGCAGCGGAAAGGGGTGGAAATATCAGGGGACAGGGGCACGGGCCAGGCGAGGTCAGGTGGCTGCTTGGCGGGGCCAGAGGGTTCGCTGGCTGTGACTGGAGTCAGTCTCTGGCTGTGCTGGGCCAGCCCGCCATTGGGGTGGGCAAAGGCAGGGCTGGAATTCAGGCTTTGGGCACACCGGGGACCTAGCCACTCTTGGACTGGGTTCAGATGTGGCCTGAGGTCAGCAGCTGGTCACCCGGATGTGCCCACGCAGCCCAGGGCTGTCCCAGCACCTCTGCCAGCTCCCAGGGCAGTTCGGGGAGAGTGGGCTGGCCCCAGCTTCCGGCAGGACTCCGGGCTTGGGGACCAGGAAGCTGGGGATGCAGGGGGAGAGGGCCATAGGCCCTGCCTACCATCCAGAGACCCCCGCCCCCACCCCAAGCCGGGCACTTCCTGGCCAGGCCTGGAACAGGAAGAGGCTCTGGAGGTGTGTAGGAAAACAGGAAGTGACCGTAGGAAGTGGGCGCCTTTGTTCAGCGCCCCCCTCCCGGCTCCCCGCTCTGCCCCCAGGCTGGTGCAGGCGGGGGCACAGCCTTCTGTGGAGGCCGGGCAGCCCCCAGCCCTGCCCCCTCCAGCCTGGTGGCCTGGCCAGGTGGCCTCAGGTCTCAGCTTCTGGGTCTGGGGAGTGGCTGGGAGGCCTGGAGGGCAGGCCTCACGCTGAGCCCGAGGCTCCAGAGAGGTCTCGGCAGCAACGCAGGCCAGGTGGATGCAGACAGCAGGAGGCCCCCACCGGCCCCGCCCGGCCCCCTGCACTGGGCCCACCTTGACCTTCCCCTCCACCAACTCGGTCCAGGTGTCCTGGCTCTCGATGGGGTTCGGTGCGTCCTGCGTGGCGACGTCCCTCCAGTCCTGGCACTGTGGCATGTGGTCCCTCTGCTGCCGCCGGCTTCTGGGGACCAGGGCAGAGGCAGATCAGCAACCCAGGCAGGGCAGGCCACACTGGGGTGGGCCAAGCCCTTGTCACCCTCGGAGGCAGCTGCGCATGTCAGGGGGTGGCTGGCCCCAGCCTGGGGAGGGCAACAGCCAGGAAGCTCCCTGTGCCTGGCGCCCTGCGCCACCCCCCACAGGCTCACGTCCCCACTCAGATGTCACCCACACCCACCTCTTCCACACCACTCTGCAAAGCCCACCTTAACCCACCCCCAGTCCTCCCAGGGAAGCCCCTACGCTGCCCAGGAAGCCCTTCCTGCTCTGCCCTGCTGCAGCCCCCTCTGGGCCTGGTGTGCATCCCAGCACCTGGGGTCTCCCACTGGGAGGGCTTCTCAGGGCCCCAGGGAGAAGAAGCAGAGTGGCCCCCAGGCCAGCAGTTGGCCCGAAACATAGGCAGAGCGTCAGAGGGAGCAAGTTTGGAGGGGCTGGCCCAGGCCACATGGCCTAGAACCGCTGACGCACCTTGGAAGGTTCAGGCTGTTTCAGGCCCGCAGTCCCTTCCCCACCCCCTGCGGAGCCGCCCCGACCAGGCTGGAGCCCCAGGCTGCCGTGGGGGGTCCTGCTGCACTCAGCGGCACCCTGCACCTGCGCTGGCTAAGTGGCAGGCTGCCCATCACCACCCTGCTCAGTGCTTGGTGGGTTCCCAAGGCCTCAGGGCTCCTGCCCGCCTATGTCCCCCCTCCCCACTGCTCTCTTGGCTGCACGGTCCCTGCCCTGGTGGCCCCAGCCCGTCCTGCAGGACCCTGGCTCGGCCAGGGGCAGGCTCTGCCGCCTCCCACTGTGGCCTGGGAGCCGCCTCCTGCCCTGCCTGGTCTTGGAAGGTGCCCGCCATCCCAGGCCCACCCACTACAGCTGGTGAAGGTGCCCGGGCACAGCCCCTGTTCTCTCTGGGTGCAGCCACCACAGGCAAGTGGGGGCTCCATCTGCAGCGCCAGCCCAGGGCTGAGGACTCACAGGGGAGCACTGAGCCCCACCGGGTGAGCCGAGCTGGGCTGCCTCCTGCCCAGTGGGATGCCCACAGGGTTGAGCAGGGGCGGTGGGGCCTGGGCTGCAGGAGGGGCGGGAAGGGTTCCAGTCTGGTGGGAGCTGGTGTCCCGCAGCGGCTGCAGCTGTACTCACAGGCTGCTGTGGG
>NW_006159689.1:948690-951492 GCF_000334495.1 Tupaia belangeri chinensis | reverse complement strand
CACTAGGACAGGCAGACGGCTGGTCAGCGGGCCACCCCGCTGGCCCCCGCCCCAGCCGCCTGCCCTCACCGTTCACCACCAGCTCCATGCTGATGTTGCGCTGCAGGCCGGCCGCAGAGTTCCACAGGGCCAGGGTGTAGACGCCCGCACTGGCCTCCGTCACCTCTCTGAGCAGCAGGGCGTGCGGGCTCTGCCGCCCGGACACCGCCTTTCCGTCCTTGTACCTGGGAAGAGGGACAGGGCATAGGCGCCCCAGCCCGGTCCTGGCACACGGGACCCCTCTGCCCGCTGCTGGGAGGTGGGAGACGAGGCAGGGCAGAGTCCCGATGGGCCAGGCTGTGAGCTGCCCTCCTGGACAGCCGCGCTCCACCTGTCAGGCCACACAGCCTCCAAGGAGCACCCCTCAGGTCTCAGCCTAGAGCTCCATGGTCCCCTCGCAGCAGTGAGGGCAGCAGCCGCTCCCGGCCGGTGCCACGCCGCCTAGCTCTGTGCTGCCCCGGCCCCAGCTCCTCTGTCAGACTGTGGGCCTGGAGGACAACCACGGTGCCCCATCAGCACAGTCCGTCCAGCTCTTGGCCGCTCGGTGGCCTCTGCCAGCTCTGATCCCCGCCCTGCCTGTCCTTGAGCCCTCCAGCCGCCTGGTCCCCCTGGGGCACCTGCATTTACCAACCCCTGACCTGGACATTGGTCCCGAGACAGGACCCTGCACGGCCCCTCCTGACTGGTGTTCATAGGGAGTGGCGTGAGGACCGTGCACTGTCTCTTGGCACGTGGGCTGCACACGCGTGTGCGCAGACAGCCTGGCTCCCCCACGGACCGTGAGCCTCAGGAGGCGCGGAGCATCTCCCCCGGTACACATTAGTACCGGAGCTCCTGGCTTGCTGGGAGGGCCACAGGGCATCTGTGGGGACCTCGCAGACCTCCACCCTCATGGGGGAAGCCCCTCCCTCTCAGCTCACAGACCAGGAACCGTCCTGGTAGCCACCACGGCCTTCCTGGACGCTCCCTGCTCACTGCCATGCTCCGTGACAACTGAGCAGCCCCCCTGGCATCTCCCAGTCAGAGAGCCCCAGGAGAGGCAAAGGAGTGGTGCGGAGGCCCAGGGAGCCTGAGGCCCAGGGAGCAGTAGGGTGAGGCCAGGGTGGTGCCAGCCCCGCCACGGGCGGCTGGGGGCGTGTCCAGGCCAGGGCCTTCCAGTGAGCACGCACCCTCGCCTGCGCTCTGGGCTCTCCGTGGGGTCCGCGGGTGCGGCCCTACAGAGAGGGACACCGCCCTCTCACCTTCGGTCCCTCGTCATGTCAAGACTCTAGGGGCCTTTACCATTGGAACTCGGGAGGGGGGTAAGCTGCCAGCTTCACAGGCAGCTTCACCAGCTCGTCCCCTGCCGTGGCCTCCAGGACAGGTCCCTTGAGCCACTCGACGCTGATGAAGGGCTTTTCTGCAGACAGAAGCACCAGGGTCACCCAGGTTGTCACCGATACGGGTCCCGCCATGCCCCCAGCAGCAGGTGCCCGAGGTGGGCTGGGTACCGGGCAACACTTCCACTCAGCCCCCTCCTGCAGGCTGGGTCCTGCTGCCAACCTGGGCGCACATGGCCCGAGGCCTGCCCTTGCCAGGCCTTGAGCCGGGTCACCTGGGCCGCGGGGCTGTGACCTGGCGCCAGCATACCGTGAACGATGACTTCGGTGCTCTCCCGGAAGCGCTGGATGCCGTTGCTGGCCTCGCACACGTAGGAGCCCAGGTCGTGCTGGCTGACGTGGGGGATGCTCAGGATGCTGGAGAGCTCTGTGTGCGTCTGCTGGGAGCGCCGCTCCGGCACCCACCGGCCCCGCTCGGCCTGCCCGAGGGCGCCCAGGCTCAGCTGGTGACATGCCTGGGACCTGGCCCCACGTTTTCCCACCAGTCTGGGGAGGCTCCGTGCCAGGCACGGGGGCTGAGCGGTGATGGGCAGCCCGGAACAGGAGGGCATGCGGGAGGGCACCTGAGCAGGGCTTACCTGCTTTCCTGGGTAGTCCCAGTCGAAGGTGACCCCCGAGTTGAACTCGGCCCACACAGTGCAGTTCAGCACCAGCTTCTCCCCGACCAGCAGCTCCAGCGACTTCTGGGGGAACAGCTGGATGTCGTACAGCTCGTTGCCTGGTGACACAGCGGGGCCTCTTATAGGACAGCGGCACAGGGACGCCCACACGCACGGTGCAGGCCCGGATGGCCGCAGCACTGAGCCGTGCGCTGGACTGCCCCCACCCCTGAGCTGTGTCCAGCCAGGGGAGCCTCTACCTGTGACGTGCACCAGGAAGGGGCTGGAGAGGAAGGCCCGGCCACCCCAGACGGTCTCGCACTGCAGGTACAGGGCGTCGCGGAGCAGCGGCGTGGGCACCCGCATGCCCCGGCGGTCGTCCCACGCCACCTCCTGCCCGTCAGGCCAGAGCACCGAGCTTTGCTGGAGGGACACGGTGACATCAGCAAGTGCCCCCACCAGCCAGGGCCGTCCTTCCCAGGGGAGGGTCGGGAGGTCGGGTCCTGGTGGTCAGTGCCATACCGAGCGCAGCGTGACGTTGAGGCCGGGGACGGACACCAGGCAGGGCACCCACGTGGCCTCCTTCCTGCTGGCCAGGAGTGTGCCGGGTCTGTTGACCCCTGCTGCCCTCGAAGGCCGAGGTCCCCTCTTGGCCCTGCCAGCCTGGGGCGGCAGGTGGGGTGGGGGGCACCAGCTTCTCCCAGGCCGCAGCCGCCGCCCGCGCTCACCTCGCACGAACACGTAGGTGCCGGCGGCCGTGGCGCCCTCCACGCGGGCCCTGATGT